>NC_056732.1:879489333-879581833 GCF_019279795.1 Protopterus annectens
GTCACGTCTCTGTCTGCTGTAGCCTGTTCAACTGACCACATGCTTCAGGTGCAGTATATGCGTGGACATCTGTGTCATGTTTGATTTTCCAACAGTCAGGTTGAGGGTACGTTTAGCATGCTTATATTGACATACATGCCTGTGAGTACTCCACAGTTACACATGGGGGACTGCAAACACTGCTACCTGTAGGCACATGCCAGTACACCATAGGAGGGAACCAGGGCATCATTACCAACATGCTATTACTGTTGTAACCGAGACACATACTGTGAACATATCATAATGCATGCTGCACCTGGACTACATGGTATGACTGGTTCATGTCGACAGTACACCACTGATGTCACATACACATCTCTCAGTATTTACACACAACCAGTGCAACATACACATCTCTCAATAAGCATACACAAGTAATGTTTGATACACCTCTCACTATTCTGTTCACCCTGTGCATCAGACCATTTGAGCATATCCCTGCACTCAGTATTCACACACAACAAATGCAACATACACATCCCTCAATATGCATACACAAGTAATGTTAGATACACCTCTCACTATTCTGTTCACCCTGTGCATCAGACCATTTGAGCATATCCCTGCACCGATGGTGTGGATGACAGGGATGTGGCATAGGCTTTATCATATGCACAGGGTGATACTGTTTGCCAGGGGCATAGGCTGCACAAATGGATGACATCATGTGTGTGGGTAAGGGCTGGTGATTTGAATGGACATGTCTGTTCCTTATGCATGTGAGTGTTGTGAAGCCCTACAGTTGTGTTTGCTGTGTGTGTGTATGTGTGCACACAGTTCTGTCATTTGTTAGGCCTACACAAGAGTATTATGGACAGCTCCAGAAAGTACAGACCAGGTTGTACAGCTCACTGTGACCGCACACGGCCACGTGTTCTATGCCTGCCAGGGGTTGCACAGGCACTACCAGGCAGAGGTACAGAATGGCTACTGTCCAACGACACATGGCCACTGAAACTATGTCCCCACCGGGAATGTCCAGGGCCACGTCCACATGGCCTGCTGTAACCCAGTGTGGACAGCGCAGCACCAGCTGCACTGCTACTGCTACCAGCACTATGGGAGTGGCCATGTGAGGTGGCATGCTCACGTTGACCTGCACTAGGTGATGTAGCTGGCCTACGTCCATGTGGCCTACGCCTCACCCCTACCAGATGTTCCAGCACAGACAGCTCACGCTCACGGATTGCCATGCCATGGTTGAGGATTCTGTCCATGTCACCCAATCGCCTGTCCAGAACATCAGCAAGCTGCTGTTGAGCACCTGCCAATGCCTGGATGTTGTTGTTTAGGGTACTGATAGCAGCCCTCTACAGCCTCTGCCCTTCTCTGTTCTGCCATTTGGCATGTGCCTGTGCCGCCATTACAGTCTGGAACATGCGTCTGGTGATCCCAGATGCTGCGCTATGTCCTGCAGGTTCATGTCTGCCAGAGGTCCTCTTATGAGCAGCACCAGCCATATGCCTGTGTGGCACATCTGCAGTCAGTATACTGCCACCATGGTGTGGAGACACACCTTCTGTAGCCACCACACATTCCTGTTCAACGCTGACTGTCCTTCCTCTATGGCCACTGTAGAAGCGGTATGTGTTGGCAGCTGAAATGTGTGCGGGGAAGAGGGGGACATAGCTGGGATGGCAACCGTTGGCACAGATTCAGCCCCTGACATCCCTGCCTGTACCTCGTGCATATGTTCATCACTGCTAGCATCTGTGGGGACACTATCAGATGGACCGCAGGAGGGTAACACATCTACATCACCTGTGCATGCAAAGAAAAACTCTAAATTACAATAGGCACACAGACACATGAACACACACACACACTGACACACACACACTGACACACACACACACACACACACACACACACACACACACACACACACACACACACTGACACACCATGCATGTGATATAACAGATGGCATGCAGCATGCTTGTGATACAGCTGACAGCATGCAGCTCAGACATCAATAGTGTTTGTAAGCATACCCCCTGGAATGCACACTACAGCAGGCAGGTGTCATATCATTATCCATGCAATTCACACGATCATGGTAGTATGCATGCATCCCCGTGATACACCATGTCGACCAGAACAGGATAACAATACACATGGCTGACGTGAACTTGACATGTAATCTGCTGACATGTGCATTAACATGCATACATGCCTGACACAATGGTGTCCTGACACATGCACAGCGTCATACTGGGTATCACATTGCGGTGTTGTCTATATGCCCTACAGATAGAATGCATGTTGAGCAAATGTGCATGGGCATGGTAGGGGACTGTGAGCCGTCTACATTGCTGTACAGTGTAATGTACAGACACTGCGCCATTGTATGGCATCATGAGGCATCTATAATGCTAAACAGTGCACGTTATGTATGCATTGCATATCCAGAACTGCATGCATACCCATGACATACCTGTTGATTGTGACCTACGATGCTGAGGTGTATACACACCAAACCATGCTGTGTCATGTGACAGGTCACTGCAGGACATACAGATGACACCCCTGCATGATGACTACAGAGTGTTAGCTACCTGGCAACCATGTCCACACATAGCGGACCTGTCATGTCACCATTTCACACATGACATTGATGTACCATGTACACAAGGTGCACAGCTAACAGTGATGCCCTACAGCAGCAGGGGAAAAGTACAGTATCTGTGGCCTGGTGTCACTGTCAGTGGAATCTGTAAAGGTGACTACCGTCATGCTATGACATAGACGTCATGTTCAACACATCTTATGAGATACACGTCACTGACACCTCCACTAGCTGTGCACAGGCATTTAGGATGTGCAGCGTATAACATCACCTGTACAATCGGTCTAGTACAGCTGAAATTGGACCATGTGTGGACAAAGTGGGACAGGGTGTATCCACATCCCATCTTCTGTTTGGCTACATGTCTCTGGCCATCCCCCATGGCCATGTGTGCACATGTGTTGGTCATGTATGGGATGGCCGTCTATCACACATGTCTGTGTTGTCCCATATGACATATACCCATAGATGTTGGATGTGTCACCATCCACAGGGCTTTGCAGACAACAGGTGTATGTGTGGTATGTGGGGTATGGGTTATGGGAAATTGTGACAATATTGCAACCAAAACGCTACATATCTCAGACATGTCGGATGGAACATCACAATGTGTGAACCCATTGCAGGGGCACATAACACAATGGTGATGCCTGTGGTTTGCCCATATCACTGCTCACTGTGCGGTACTGGTTTGTGTACCACACGTTTTGTTCCACTGTATAGTACATATGCCTCCATTGTAGAACACCTACACCATTGTATGCACAGCTGGACACACATGTAGCAATGACAAATACTGTAGTTTCATGTCTGTGTATCATTTCAGTTGTATATATTGCAAATGGGTGGCCTGTGTGGATGATGGGTAATGCGACCTGTATATCCATGTATTAACTGGCCACATGGTGAACAGATCTATGCTTTGACTTGCCTGATACTGATGACAGTCTCACCTGCAATGGACTCTTGGCTGTGCGGCACGCTAGAGGTACCTGTATAGGGTGACACAGCAGTATGAACATTATCCATGACTGTATGTCAGTCATAGGGTGCACAGTGCAAGTTAACACATTCGCCTGTACAATAGCATATAGTAAGTACATGTGTGCATGCCATGCCTATCAACCTCTTAGAACAATAAATGTGGACAAAGCCTACTATGATGGGGGACATATAGGGACAACTGTGACATATTGCTCTTACAAACTTAGAAATTTGCTAGACTAATAGGTTTGCATGCACATGGGTTTTACATGGAATGTGCAGTCGTAAACACAAATGTATGTCATCATTTAATTACTCCATTCCTCAGCTATTTGCCAGAAAGGGACAGATATTAAGAGGAACACACAGACAATATGAGGCAGACATCTGGACATCCTGCAAATACCTGTACAGTTCAGAGGTATGGTGCATATACAGGGTAGCATAAAGCATGTGTGTCCACATACCTTGCATATGTTGTTACATTACATGATGTACACTGACTCATGCACGTACGTGGGATATACTGGTCATAGGTTCAGTCCTGACTTACCAATTAACTCCAGGCTCATTGATTGGGAGACACCCACCTCCATGATGGCAGCTAGTGTTTGTGGGGGCTATTCTGAGGGTGTTCCCAGACTGGCCAGTAGCTCCTCTGTGTGTTTGAGTGGAGGCTGGGTTGGTGGCCCACCACCTGTTCTTCCTTGTTCCCTGGCAATTGCAGTGGCACGCTGTTTTGCATGATGTATCAAGTCCATGCAGTGTCTGCGCATCTGCTGGTAGTTGCGGATGTGGCCGCCCACTTCGTTGACCCTCCTGTGAAGATCCTGCCACAGGTAATCCCACTGCTGTGCGTGCTGTGGCACATGGCTAAATAACACCTCGTAGTTCTCATGGAGGTACGGGATTATGACATCATCCTCCTGTCGGCTGTATGCTGGTAGGTGTGTATGAGCCACTATCTGTAAGACATGATGAAGGTGACAGGTCACATTTACAGACATGTACAGTGATAGTGCTGGACATACATTTCTAGTACATCTGCACAGTTATCTTTGCAAATCAACATGACTGGCATGTATGTGTCACACACATGTAACACCCAGTATGTATTGGATATCATCCCCATATATGTGTGTCACCTCATTAGTGTTCCTACTGCATGTGATGTCTATCTTCATGTGGGCATGTCTGTTTGCCTGCACTGATGTTCTTACCTATCTACACATGCCTGATGTATCCACGGTAATGCTGTTGACCTTGATGCTGTGTATATGTCACATTTCAACACAGACACAGCCTTACTGGACTTGGGCAGTGACAATGCACCAAGTACACATGGAAACCTGTACATGCATCTGTTTTGCCATAGACATCTACACTGCACTGTACAGCTGTTCAACATCCTGCCACGGATCGCCTGTGTTGCACATGTGATAGACATGGGACAATGGCTAGTCGGATGTCATTCACAGGTAAGGTTATCGGCTATAGCATGTACGGGCTGGGTTTCCTAGCTGTATCTGACACCCATTACACCACCGCGAGGGGTATCAGTGACACATTACTGATCCAGATAGTTGATACCAGGGACGTCGGGAGGCATACGCACTGTACTGATTTCAGTACAACTTATTTAGAAGGGGGTAGCTTTTTAAATTTTCACTTGTTTTTTTTTTCGCGCTTTACTGCATGATGACGTCAGCTCATCAGGGCAGCCAGTCAGAATGGAGCTCACCGCACATGTATTTCTGGCCAGTTCAAATGCTTTTCGAACGGGAGGATTCAAGAGTTATGTTGGTCGAGCAGGAGGATGCACACGTTATGTTGGTCGAGCGGGAGGATTTACACATTATGTTGGTCTCACTTCAAGGACTTTATTTAGAAGGGTCTTGCAACCGAGGGTTGGTGAGTAATATGAAGAGAGGGTTGGTGAGTAATATGGAGAGAGAGAGAGAGAGAGAGTGAGTGTGTGTGTGTGTGTGTGTGTGAAAATGCCCCAGGTGGGATGTACTGGTGATTACTCATGGTGCTGTGGTAGGGAATACCTCAGGCTTGAACCTTGTACCTTGTATGCAGGTGTTAAAGACCTGAATTCTCTACCCACCACCATTTGTAAAAAAAATTGCAGATTTTTGCCTCATATTTGATCTGATCTATTCCTCATATCTGTGGTTTTTAAATATTGCAATGCTTGAAATTTGATGGTGCAGTGGTAGCAATGTAGCATTGATGCCTTACAGCTGTAGGTTCTTGGGTTTGGTTCTTGGCTGGGGTGCCTTCTATGTGGGGGGGGGTCTGTATCTTCTCCCTTTGTTTGTGTGGGTTTGCTTTTGTGTCCTCCCATGGTACAAAGACATGTCTGCATTATTTTTTCCTGGGCCTCTGCTGAGAATTGTTTTTTTTTTTGATCCAAGTCAGACTGTCCTGATTAACAAATTGACAGGCATTTAAATTTCAGACTTCAGGTTTCTGAATGTTTACTTCCTTACATATTTGATTGTGCAGTGACAGTATTGTTGCCTCACAGCTATAGGTTTTCTGGTTTGAATCTTGGCTGGGGTGCCTTCTGTGTGGAGTCTGCATCTTATCCCTGTGTTTGTGACATAGTAAAACAACTTTTTATTCTAGCAATAAATATATAGTAACAACCTTTTTTATAGCAATTTTTTTAAGTTTATGACTATTTGAAATTTGTCCTTATTTTTGGGACTGTAATACACTGTTATTGGCTTTGTCCAGGTTTTTTGTGCTAAGGTTGACAGCTATGAGGTGTTTTGTGCTAAGAGGTTGACAGCTATGTTGAGAACTGAATTCATTAAATGATAGCCATTTAAGTTTCAGTCTTCCTCTCTTTCACAAAGCAGGTGATTTGGCATAGTGGTATGTTGTTCTGACTATTTTGCACAGTGACCTTGGCAGTAAAATGTATGATGGTAACACAGCATTTTATTCTAGCAGCTTTCCAAGATTATACAAGCAATGTTTAATGTGTTCCTGTTTTTGCCCTTTGACCCACCCCAATAAATTTGGCTTTTTCCAGACTTTTGTGCTGCGAAGTTGAGATGTAGTTGAGTATTGCATAGATTTTACAAGGAGCTGAGAGCTGCAGGGGAAGAGAAGTTTAGTGCTGATTATGCTAAGTTGGCTCACATTGCTAGTAGCACAAAATGTTGTGTACTTGCTTTTAATGCAGAAGGTTGTTGGTTCTACTCCCATAAGGGGTGAATGCTGCTGTACTGAAAGTTAAGACACTAACTATGAGCCTGTTATCAGTTTGACATCCATTTCCTATTGCAATATTACTAGCTTATTATTAATGTAATTTAGGCAATTTATTCCTCAGGGGCATCAGACACTATTTTTTGGTGAAGTCATGAAATATAAAGGTGATTGCTAGCAGCAAACTCTTCATAAGTTAGATTTATTTAACGTGGAATTATTTAGATGACTTTTTTTACTACTTCAGAAATTGTGCATATTATTTACTGATAATGGTGTACTGTAGAAGATTAACTAGACTTTTATGATGGAAATGTTCTGAATTGGTCAGTTTTGTTTCATTGTTTACTGGAAAAATGTTCAAAGCAATAGGAAGGTGTATCAAAGAGCACATGTATGTTTCATACGCAAGGGGCCTATGATTTAAAAGCAGCCCAGAATTAATTTTTATCTGCCACGGGTAAAATGTATTTTTCTTTGAATGTGGGTTTTAATGTTGTTTCAATGAATGTGAGTTTCAAGGGCAGAGAAGTTTTAATGCCAAGTTTGTTTAGCAGATGTCTTAGTGTCTGTGCTGTAAAATGCAAAATAAAACTTTCAAATGAAGTTTAAATCATCATAGAAGTAAATCAGTATGCACATTAGTGTGTATGGTAAATGGAGTGAAATAGCAAAGTAATGGATCATTGGAATGGCTGCAGGGGGAGGCTCCATTCGACCATGGTTTTGTGAGGGGGAAGGGCGGCAAACATAGACAGCCCCAGCTGAACTATACCTCCCAACTGTCCAGATTTTCAAAGAATGAATAGATTTTTTGCTTCTTATTTTTGGTTTGTTCCTCAATTTGTGGTTTTCTGGCAAATGATTTAGGAATTAAGTCACTAAATAATGACACACTAGTTTCAGACTTTATAACCTTCAGAAAAATGCATGCTAAAATAAGACCTGTTCTATCAACTGTCCCAGTTTCTACAAGAGCAATTTTTAGTACTGTTTATATGTTCCCTCAATATATTTGGCCTGTCCAGATTTATTGCATTAACAGGTTGAGAGGTACATGCAAATAAATTGCTTTATAGAATTAGGCGTAGCCAAACCTCAACTGTCCCTGATTTTGGCTCAAAATGTTGCTCTTCCCCTAATGATCCCTCCACAAAATAGCAATTTTGGAAGAAAACATAGAGGGTTTACTTTACTTATATAAATAACTGTAATGATCAGAGTTATACATTACTTTTATTTCAGAAATGCATGTAGATTCTGTAATTTTGTCAGCTGCTCTAAGTTAACTGTGCTCATATTAAAATGGTGTCCCTCCTTTGACAGGTTCCCAGCTGTATTGTCTGGCAATTTTATATTTTTGCATCACATTTTGGTCCGTTTTTCATAAAATTGCAGTTTTCTGGCAAATTATTGGCAAATTGTTAAAGACTGAAGTTAGAAAATAATGCAGACATTTCAGTTTCAGATTACATACCTTTCAGAAAATTCGTACTGATGCAAGACCTACTACTATTCTATTATCTTTCTAAGATTATAAGAGCAATTTTTAAAAAAAAATGTCCTTATTTTTGGGCCTTTGCCTCAGTTTTATTTATGAGTTTGTTGCTGTAAGAGGTTGCGAGGTGTGTGTGTGTGTGTGTGTGTGTGTGTGTGTGTGTGTGTGTGTGTGTGTGTGTGGTATGTAGCATACCTCTCAACTGTCCACATTTTGCAGAATGTCCAGATTTTTGCCCCATATTTTTTGTCTGTTCCTCATAAATTTTGTGATTTTCTAGAAAATCATTGAAGGCTGAAGTTGCTAAATAATGACAGACATTTGAGCTTCAGACTTCATGTCCTTTAGAAAAATTCATACTAGCACAAATCCTGTTATTCTAGCAACTTTCTAAGTTCACGAACATTATTTAATATCTGTCCCTGTTTATTTTAGGCTTTGTCCGTATTTCTTGCACTAAGAGGTAGGTAGGGGTGTGTGTGTGAATGAAACATCCTAGTTAGTGGTAGCAGGTGGTTAGTAATTTACTCAAGCTCAAAACCTGTACCTTAGTTACAGAAAACAAAAGCATAAAGTCTCTACCCCAACTACCATGCTGCATTTTTCAAAGAACTGACATTTCAGGGTAATTTTCAATTCAAGGAACCGAGTTTGAGTGAATTTATATTATATTACTGAAGAGGCATTACAGCGAATGCCTCTTCATTGACACTAAAAGAGCGAACCTTGAATTACGAGAATGGCCGTAGCTTGGCTGGGGAGGGGGGGTAGCCGTTTGAGAGCTGTCAGTACAAATTTGAAAATCTTAGCTACACCCCTGGTTGATACTACATCTACCATATGGCCATCACACCATGTATGACAGGGATGATATGTGCAGCTTTGTGGACAGGGCTGTATGGTATGGCAGGAGTATGTCACAGGTATGGCACATGGATCTGTCCAGCATGTGGCCATCCTAGTTGTAGGATGGTGGTTGTCCATGACGTATGTATTTCAGATCAGGCTATGGACATGTACATGTAGCATGTCTAACAGCATAGTGTGGCATATATCTGTATGCAAGGTGGATAGCATGCTGCATACTGGAGGTGAGTATTGTGGAGGCTGGTGTTGGCCATCCACGTATGGGCCCTACCCCTGGAGGGTGATGTGTGCTCCAATATTGGTCACATGCGTTCTGTGTATGCCTGTCCAATGATCTCCGTGTTCATGGATACCACCCTGTCATGTCATGGGTACCTCAGATGACTACCTAAATGGCCAGGGAGACGTCTTCAGCTCAGGGAGGTGTACTGCACTACACCATCCCTAACACAGTGTAAATAATGTTGACCACAGCCTAGATGTTTCTTAATGGGTACAGGGGTATTCCCCTAGTGGTGTCATTGCTGATATCATCCACCAGAATGTGCACATATGTCACACACCTCACACACACAGCCCATTCTGTATGTTGTTCGCAACACTGTGACAACTATTGCCCATAGGTCATGGCCATTCACATCCTCACATACACAGATGGCTGACATTTGTCTGTATGGTATTGGCTACAATGTGGGTGGGGTACAACACATTAACCCTGGTTTACTGTAGCTGACACCGTGTGATATGCACATGTCACTGTAGCACCTTTAGTAGTTGTGAGTCTGTCAACAGGCCACTAGTAGAACACTCCTGTGAAATACAAAGGCATTTGTAGCCAAACATCTGTACTTTCTTGTACATCTGTACTGCTAACATCTACATTGATAATGGTTCATGGACTTGCAGACCATAACTGGCAGTGTTCTGTTGTGGTGCCACCAATCATGACTGTCATCAACACTTGTGGGTTGATATTATCCAACACCCTATCTGTAATGTATGGGCACATTTGGCACTTGTTCAGAGCTTCTTGGCACGTTATGAGCTACTGCTTAGTTTAGCACCCATTTCACACCAGTCCTCACAGGTACACTGTCTGTCCATACATTTCCAGCTTGCTTACACTACAACAGCTGTCATACACACATCACTCACATACCTCGTGAGACATGGTGGTTTATATGGCGTGTCCACCTGGCACGTACCACTTATATACAGGCATGTCCAACTGGCACGTACCAGTGCTATTGCCTGTCACTATGATGACTATGTTGTACATGTGGCAACAGAGCTATTCTCATGTACACAGTCACTACACAACTACCAACATACAACAGTACAGCCTGCGGGGTATGCACATATGCAGCCCTGCTGGGGGTTATACTGTCACCAACCCTGACTAAACCTGACAGTCATGTGGGGATGTGCAACATTGGCAATGCACCCCACACATCACATAGTCCCACATGATCCCCACCACAGGCCACACATATGGAGACACCTTGTACAGTACCCCTCCATACTCTGTGTGAGCACCAATGGCAGCCCACATTGCCAAACACAACCACACCAACCTATAGCCCACAGACACGTGTGCCCATCACATACAGCCAATAGGGTGTCATAACATATACAACACACCTGTCATAGGTGACTGTCAGTGGTCACACTGCTGTTCCACTCATCAGGCTACACAAGGCGATAGTCACTTACATCCTGCTGTCAAGTAACTGGCTCTGCAACATAACCTATGCACACATGCCACAACTCAGCAGGTACGATGTGACTCATCTTCCATGTTTGTGTGACTGAAGTTGTATCTCAGGGCACAGACTACATGTACAGGGACATGCAATAGCCCACCAGTGTTGTAGTCCTGATGGTGTGGTCCAAGCCCTAGGGAGCATTTTGCGGTCATCTGGACCTGTTACCACTGTACTATGAGTGACTGTGTCACTCCCAACAGTTGACCATGCTTCTGCTGTCATTCCACAGGCGTCTAGTATACGTCCACTTTGACAGACCTGGTCAAACAACATGATGCTGTGGCACAGTTGACCTGCACCTGTCAGCCCTGGGAGTACAGATCACATGTTGGACTTTTGCTGCTTTTATACTGCCTGTCTGCACAGTGTCCAATAACAGTCACCACCAGAACGGGAACTGGCTAGTGAAGCATGTGGTCATGTCACACAATGCTTGACATCATCCTCTTTGATGCACACAGGCAAGGCACACCTCATACTACACCACTTCAATATCTCTGCAGTGACTGGGACCTGCCTCTTGGCTCTGCAGAGCACACCTGCAATGACTGGTTATAGACAGACCGTACCTCTCAGGCATTTACCTGGACTGGCACACCCACGGCTGAGGTGTCCCCATATTCCACTATGTTGTACACACATCCCGGCTGGTTACTTAGCACAATGCATCACAGGTGCTCCACGTGCATATAACTGTGTTCAGATCTACTGCTGCTACTGATGTGAGACTGACAGTAACCCACACTTAACTGTGATAACCGCACATGTACCGACACATTAGGCGTACGCTGTCTGTGAGTCATAACCTCTGCTCGGCTGGTTCAACCCATACACCACCTCCAAGACCAACAGTATCCTTGACATGGACATTACCAACATGTGACTGCTGTTCCACACCTGGGGTTATCCCCTCATTGGTGGAATCTGAACATATGCTACTCACCCTTGTTAGACACATACCAGCACCACACACTTCATGGCATACACAGTAGATGAGTACTACAACACCTACTACAGATGTCATATGACAGTGGTAGTTGATGTTGTGACACATGTGCAGGTGGACAATGCACATGCAAACACTGAGACATACCCCAGTGCACTTCATTAGCATGTACACGAAAATATGGTTCATGCTATTCCACACAGAGCCATGATGGCACACACCAGATAACAGACAACACTCTGGGGGTGCGGTTCCATGGACATACTTTACAACAACAGGTGGGGGCTGTTGCACAGTGGTGTACATTTCCATGGGTGTGGTAACTCACTGGTCAGCCTCGGTAGGGCCACGGGATCCCTCATCACATACTCCATAACTAGCTACGTACACATTACTGTGACACAATCCGAGATGTACCACAAGGCATTATGGTGGTATGTCAGTAGTCGTATGCAATACCCATATCTGCTCACACATACAACTGTCACTCTGGAACATGACAGTAACAGGTGATGTTAGCAGCATGCTGTCTGATGGCTTCAATGCTAACATTACACCCTCTCACTCCCTATGGGGCCACATTCCTTGCAGGAACATTGCGGTGTACCTGTGGTCACACCTATACAGTACTGACCTGCACTCTATATGTCCTAGGACACTGGCCCCTTGTCACCCTACAAAATCCCAGACTGTGATGTCCACAGACCTCTGAATGGCATGTCTCCCCACTGGGACACCATATTCAGTAATAGCCTTGTACCAGACATTGTGGCCCCTGACTGGCACACAGCAACAGCTACACTCCATACAGGTGGCACCACAATGCACGACTGGGACTATTGCCCTACACACCTCACTGGACTGTTATGCATGGCTATAGGGCACATCATCACGGACATCATTCGCTGAGTCTTTGTTGTGCTCCGGTCCTTTGATGCCAGCTGGGTTGGTCTTGTTGGGGCCACAGCATGCTTCCTGCAACTGTTGAACACCTTTTATACAGTCGCCAGAGTAGTTGATGATGACACGGGGGTCCACACAGCCTACATTGTCCTCTCGCTGCCTTTCAGCACCGTTCTCCATTCTGGTATTGACAACATACACATCCTCCTGCACATCACAACATATGTCTCCGGATGTTATGCAAAGTGGCTAATGGACGGGACACACACACTGAGGGTGGCATACCATATCAAAAGCCCAGCAAGTGGAACAACAGGAAATTCAAAGGTGCAAAACCAAACACCCAACTCCACGGCTGTATAGACACGAACAGTTTATTCCAACATAAGGGTACAAAAGATTGAGCGCTTTCGTCTCCCACCTGGAGACCTCTTCAGAATCAATTCAAACAGGAAAAATTCTTCAATTTATACATATTGGTACTTACAAATTGGTAATTATTCAATTAAAATTATTCAAAGTTGGATAACAATTAGTTTTAACCCTGAAAAATGGCAATAGTGATGGTTAAACCTTAGCCATAGTTAACCCATAAAGGTCTAAAAGGCAACAAGAACCATAAACAAATATTTTGTTCTTGTTTCACTCATCCAACTCTTAAAAGCTTTATATACATACAAGCCTACATAAAAATACATATTTAATGCCATCCATTTGTATAATACCACAAGTTAGACGACAAGACTAATGAAATATTAAAATCAATATATGAAATAGTGTATAATTGTGAAATGTAGGTATATAAACACATATGTATAAATAGTCTATAAATATATCATGATGTGTATGTGTTTATGTATGAGATTGTTATGAAATCTAACTATGTGTAAAAAGTAATAATTACACAAGGAAATAAATTTCAATACATACATATAAAATATATATTCAGTAATATATCCATCATAATATGCTAAATTAATCAAAATGTAGTATTAATAAAAATAAAAGTAATAGTGGTCATAATAATAAATAATAAATGTATTATGATCAATTTAAATCTTAACATCTTGAAAAAATATATATGTGTATATATGTTTATAATTTATTAAACCAATTTTAAACAATTGGTAGTATACAGTATACAGCTTTGAATAAAATTACATATTCAGAGAATAATATGTTGTTGAACCTTAAGTATGAGAATAACACAATACAATAAAATACTCGAATAACTCAAATACCATAGAGTCAGACCATACCAAATAACAAATATAATACTCAAGGTAACATCTAAAATATCTAAAAATGCAATTATGTATGTTTCTTAGGATCAGATGCCAACAATTTTAATGCTGGAGTAATGGATATACAATCGTTCATCCCTTTACCATTACAGGCATCTAATCTAAGTTGCCATATCATTTCCCTGTATAGTAGTTTTGTTTCCCAGTCTCTTCCTCTGTTGGGAGACTCTACTATTTCCAAGGCCCAAAATTTAAAATTAGCATTACTACATATTATAGAATGTCTGTAAAGTGCATTATTCACATTTTTACGATTAATATCTCTAATGTGTTCGTATATTCTTCTACGTAGGTGTCTCTCTGTTTTTCCTACATAGAAGCACCAGCAGAATGTGCAATATGCTAAATAAACCATGCCTTTAGTGTAGCAACTACTATATCTTCTAGCTTTAAGTGTGATATGTAGACTAGGCAAATAAATGGACTTTTCACCAGCTATAAAGGGACATTGGGGACATCTATTACACCTAAAAGTCCCTCTCTTGTTACTAATTGTGGTGGAACTGTCCACACATGGTCCTTCCTTACCATTCTCTAAAATATTTTTAAGGTTTTTATTTCTCCTGTAACTGTAAGTAAGCTTATTCTTAAAAACGTCTACCCTCGTGGGCATGGTTTTGAACATTTCCCATACACTATTAATACTTTTTCTCAACCATTCAATGTTGTTATGGTATGTTAAGGTCAAATATGGGGTGTTAATATTTGAATTTTGATCTCTCTGGTCCTGAGTACTCATATTACTTCCGTTACTTACAGGTGTATTACTATTGGGTATACCTCCACTCAACAGTGGAATATATCTAGAATTCCTATGTGTTATAATCCATTTTTTAGCATCTTCAATTAAATCTCTCAGGTATCCCCTTTGCAAAAACATGTTGTTCAATGTAGTCATCTCTTTCAAAAACTCCTCTTCTTCACTAGTCATTCTAGAAGCTCTAATCATCTGCCCCCTTACTATATTCTTTTTCAATATAAGGGGGTGGTCACTTTCAAAATGTAAATATGAATTTGAAAAATTCTCTTTCCGATATAATGCAGATGTATATCTCTTAGTTTCCATATCTTTCATTAATTTCACATCCAAAAAATGAATTGTATTTTTTCGGATTTCATGTGTAAAACTCAGGAATGATGTACTCATATTGATATATTCAATGAAACTATAAATATCTTTTTCCTGGCCTTTCCGTAGAATTAAAATGTCATCCAAAAATCTGAAGTAACAATGTATAGGTTGAATTGATTCTGAAGAGGTCTCCAGGTGGGAGACGAAAGCGCTCAATCTTTTGTACCCTTATGTTGGAATAAACTGTTCGTGTCTATACAGCCGTGGAGTTGGGTGTTTGGTTTTGCACCTTTGAATTTCCTGTTGTTCCACTTGCTGGGCTTTTGGTGTACGTTTACTGTTTTGAAGGTTCTTTGGTTTTGGCTTTCCTGTGAGTGGATGAAGGTATTCCATTGTGTTCTCTAACCTATCCCTCATTTGGCGGTTATTTGTGGTTTTGGAACTGTGACTCGAGTACTATTTACTTGGGACGTTACAGCAGCAGTCGGCGCTGTATGTGGTTAGTGCTTTCGCAAAAGAAAGAGCTTGTGTTTTGAACAGCATACACTATGCACCTTTGTGGTGTTTCTACACAATAACAGTTGGTACTGCTAGCGGTTAGCAGTTTTCCAGAAGCAAGGTTGCCTGTGACTGGAGTCACGTACTAATACCTCCCCACCGGATGATATTGTTGTTACTCGATGCGTTTTCTTAAACGCATTATCTACTTCTTTTCTGATAACACGATCGAACAGAGTTTTCCTAGACTGGGTTTTTGGTCATTTTACTAGCAGTGGACACTAACGATAACGGTGAACCCTTGACGACACTTCATACTACCATACAGGTACTTTTGGGGTTTTTTACCCTATTTGACTGAAACCCACGAATTTTGATTGGAACTTGGTTCACTCTTGTAGTGTGTCCTTTGCAGCGCTTCTTTGATCTCAGAGTATTAAGCCCTTACACTAGAGATTTTTGTTTACTGCTTTTGAGTGCTTTTGAGTGATTTACAGTGGTAAACTATTCAACACTGATACCTTTTTATTTCTGTATTCATTCGAATGAACAGTGGGCACTTAGAATAACTGAGAACATTAGATGACACTGTATACCACCTTACTAAACTTTTTGGGTTGTTTACCATATTTTGATTGTAAATTTGTGCTTTTTCGACCAGAACTTGGTTTTATACATTTATTTTTGTGGCGTGTTCTCTGTGGCACTTTTTGGAATTAACATTATTCAGCGCTCACATTAACAGTTACTGTTTATTATTTACTATTTTTTATGTGATTCACAGTGTCTAATTATTTAACTGAGATATACTTTCATTTTGTATACAGAACGTTGTACAAACATTGTGGTTACACACAAAATTATTAGTTTAGAACAATTTACACTTGAACTGGTTGTTCAGGTTTGAGTGATTAAATTATTACATTATTATATTATTATACTATTATATTTAAAGTTTGTTAACTTCATCTTTTAGAGTGGATTACACCTACAATGTCAGGTGACCAATCCTTACTTAATGAACTAATTAAAATTATCCAAAGTTATTCACAGAACAGTGCACAGGATGAGGCGGGGAATACGATACCATGTGCACAAAGTAGCCCTAGGAATAATGGAGTGGTAGCACATGATAGAGGGGCTCATGAACCCCATAGAGAACCACACAGTTTGCAGGAAGTTAGGACTGGTCCTTCTCATAATCTTGAATGGCACAATGGTTTTCATCAGAAGGAAGACGACTATACAAGATACCACAATATGGACTTTAATGGTTGGTTAAACAAATCTTTCTCTTGCAATGTAAGAGAACAGGAACAGCACAGAAATATTAACAATAATACTACCTATAAAGACAAATGTAAACATTTTAAAATATTATTAACCAAGTTTAAGAATGTATCTGTTGAGAACTGGTATTTTAGTAGATGTCTTCATGAACACATTGTACACAAAGGGCTCAGAATTACTAAATTTCCGAACAATATAGATTTTGAAACTGAAGATGTATTATTTAAGGAATTATGTGCTACTTTTGATGAATGTGGGTTATCAGTAATTAAAATACTTATGAAGCATAATGAAAATAGAATGGAAAAAGATAAAGTTATCATTGACAGATTATATAAGGAAATATCTTTTTTTTTTTTTTTTTTTTTTTTGCATTTTCTTTTTTTTTCAAAACAGGTTTATTGTTTTAACATATAAGAGAAATATCATAACAATTTTATACAAGTAATTAAAAATAGGTATTATTATAATATTCAACAAAACAACTAAAGTATTTACAAAGACATCCACTACAATCAGATCAATTAATTAAACTAAAATACCGTGCTATTGAAATTAGAATTTTTTTAACAAATTTTGTAAATTATCCCATACAATATAATAAGATGTTTTTCTAGTTGTTCTTGTCCTAATTGTGTTTATTTCCATATGGCACATTATATTCATAACATTTTTAAATTCATTGAACGAAGGAGGTGTATCTGAAATCCAATTTCTAGTTATTATTTTCCTAGCCACTGCTAGAATAGACCATAACAAGGGAAGCTTAACCTTTTAACACTTTGAGGTACAGGTGTGTTGAATAATATAAGAGATTTAGAAATAATGAAATTATCTGTAAAAAGAGCCTGCAAAAATTCATTAACTGACTTCTAGTATTCTTTCAATTTTATACAGTCATAAAACATATGAGCCCAGTCAGCATTAATTTCTACATTACATCTCTTACATAAATTATCTTTATTATTTATTTTATTCATCATCAAAGGTGTATAAAAAGATCTATGTAAAAATTTCCATGTATAAAGTCTCCAGACAATGGAAGACGTAGTTCTATAAGCAGATTCCAATATATATTGTTTATCTTGTTGATTTGGTGGGTCCCCATTAATAGAAGTGAAATAATTCCAGTATGAATCTACACTATAAAATGTTTCTTGTCTGATAATTTTATGTATGTATGAAAGTTTACCTTTATCAGAAACTTTATGTTGTAAATTTAATATCAAGTAATCAATCAGTGTTGGAATAGATTCTTTAACTGTTATAGACATTAGATCTATTTTATTAATGAGATGTTGTCTAAAGGTCTGAACCTCTAACCAGCAAGTTTCTCTTAGATCAAATTCTTGTTTTAAGAAATCTAGATTTTTAACTTTATTATCAGATATCAACTGATACCAGTACTTTAGATCATTATCTATAGCTAAATGAGTTCCTTCAGAAGTAGATGACAAAAGCATACCCTGAGTATACATTATAGGAATACAATAAAATTCCATTCCTATACTTAGGGTGCATGGATATAAAGTTACGATAGCTAATAATAATATTTAATGGGTAACAAACCATATGTTTAGGTGTAATAGGTGAAGTACAAAATTCCTTTAGTAACCATAACATGGAGTTATTTACAATCATATTTTTATGTGTTAAGGAGATTTTCATGAAGTGCATACTAATTAGCTCCCAATAATCATTCCATTTTATGACATATGACTGATCTATTAATAAAGTAATAACTTTTACAATAGAAGAGATAGTATATAAATTAAAGTCTGGAAAAGAAATACCCCCTTGAGACCAGCTATTAGTATGTTTCTTTAATGCAATCCTAGGTCTATTAGGTGCCCATAGGAAATTTAACATTAGTGTATTCAGTTTCTTGATAATTATTTTTGTAGGTGGAAGTATTATTGATTGTATTAAGTATAAAATCTTGGGGAATATTATCATTTTAATAATTGTAAGTCTCTCCTCCATAGTAAAAAACATATTATTCCAGGTATTAAAAAGATTTTGTATGTTAAGGAAACAGGTATTATAATTATTATATATAATAGATTTAATATCTTTAGATAGTATTATACCTAAATAAGTTATCTGACCTGAATTGGGTACATATTTAGTAAAATCACTAATGAGAATATTTGTTCGTGTATATATAGGTAGTATTTTAGTTTTTTCTTCATTGAATATTAAACCATAAATACTTTTAAAATTCATCATTTTATCAAATAGAGACTGCATAGAAGAATTAGATCCTGCTGATGTAATTAGAACATCATCTGCAAAAAGTTGAATTTTGGATGTTGTATTTTCATCTATTTCAACACCCTCTATGTCAGTACTGTTTCTGATCAAATTAGCCCAAGGCTCCATTACTAAAGTGAATAATAGTGGAGAAAGTGGACATCCTTGTTTTGTACCTTTAAGAATGGGTATTTTTGTGAAACATATGTCCCTACCTTAATATAAGCCAACGTTCCTTTGTATAAATGCTCAATTAGATTTACAAATGCATCTGAGAAGTTTGTGCACTTCAGTAAGGTAAACAGATAGTCCCAACTTACTGAATCAAATGCTGAACTTATATCAAGACTAATAAGTGTTAAATCTTTCTTTTCCTATTTGCAAAATCAATTAATGTTAAAGTTCTTCTTATATTATCAAAAGTATTTCTATTTACAATGAAGCCTGTCTGATCTATATCTATAATGCCGCGAATGATTGTCTTCAATCTATCAGCAAAAATACTCATAAACATTTTATAATCAACATTAAGTAATGAGATGGGCCGATATGAAGAACATCTAGTTGGATCTTTATTAGGTTTTAAAATTGGTGAAATAAATGTATATTGCCTAGATGGGGGTTATTAACTCAGTTTGGGCCAAAATAAAAACCTTATGTATTAATGAATATGTACTTTTAGAAAGGATTTTATATATCTCTGGTATAATACCATCATTACCCGGTGCTTTGTTTGATTTAAGCTTATTTATTAGTGTAATAACTTCTGTATATGAAATACTCTTGTCCAATAGTTTAATCTGTTGTTTATTAAGCTTTTTATTCATGTTTGTGGTTATAAACTCCTTTATTTTATCTTTAGGTTCCATGTTAATGTTATTATGGTTAATTTTGTGAAAGTGATTTCTAAATTCATCTAGTATTTCTGGTATACTAGAAACATTCTTCTTTTTCCTTAGAGAAAAGATTTCTTTGATATGGTTTTGTTTAGTCAACCTTTTTGTTTTATTTTTAAGTCTATGTAAGTATTTGGGGCTTATTGAATAAGACAAAAACTTGTATTTCTCTAAAGTTATTTTAACTTTATGAGTTAAAATTTCTTTGTATTTCTCATTTAGTGTGTTTATTTCTTCAATAACTTTCTTGTCCATAATATTTTCTTTATTATTATGTTTATAAGAGTCTAATTTACTTTGAATATCTAACAATTCCTTATCCCAAGATTTCCTTTTATTATTATACCATCTGATACTTTGTCCATATAGATATGATTTTAAGGCATCCCAAACATAAACAATGGAGACTTCAGGAGTATTATTTATGTCTAAAAATGTTTTACTTCTGAAAGTATATATTCTTTATAGTCTTTTAGTTGAGTTAAGTATGCTGGTATCCTTTTGATCTGAACATTATGAGTATTTTTTATCATGAATTCAAAAACAAATGAATTATGATCAGATATAGGACATGAAATGATTTTGGAATTAATTAAATCTGTTACCATCTGTTTAGAAATAAAGACCCTATCTATTTTTGAATAAGTTTTGTATCTGTTAGAAAAAAAGGTGTATGGTAGTGATTTTGAATCTATCTGATTATTAATATCATTCAAATGATAAGAATTAGCAAAATCATTTAAATGTTTTGCATTAGATGTAATTCTTCTTTTCCTATAGTGGTAGTATCACTTTCATGTAGTATACAATTAAAGTCACCAGCTAAAATAATATCTCCTATAGAGAATGATATGATCTTATCAAGATGATGTTTCACTGTATTAATACCAATTCCAGGTATCCAATATACATTAATTAAAGTGTAAGTCTTCCCATTAATTTGTATTGTAACCATACAAAACATTCCTTTGTCATCCTGATAAGACTTAATGGTTTTAGGAATGGGCATACTTTTATTCCATAAAATAGCCACTCCTCTTTTTTCTGAGTGTGCTCTGAACTAACCAATACTGTATATTTGTTTGTGGCTAGTTTATCAATATCTTTTTTCAAGAGATGGGTTTCTTGCAGGAAGACTAAGTTGGCCTTATGTAAATTAATGTATCTTATTAGGCTTGCCCTTTTACACGGATTATCCAATCCATTAATGTTTAAAGAAATTCCTTTTAAAGATGTCATTTGGCATTTTTAAAACTCAAGAATCTTATAATCAAAATAACAAATAACAAGATAAATAATGTTACATCTCCTCCTTTAGGTGTACCTTTAAATATAGCTGTATTTATTGAATCTCTTATGGGATTTTGTATAGGATTCAATTTTGTTTGTAGTGACAATGAGTGTATAAAATATATTGTGGATGTCAAAACTATATACAAATAACAATGAACAAGTGAAAATAATGTAAGGATTAAACCTTGCATCCAGCCTAGAGTTATAAACTCCAACTTAGAGTAGTATTTACCACTCAAGTTAACCCCCTACCCTAAGCAGCAGTACCTCAGCTACCACCTTATCAATTTAATACTAGTTATATTTAACTGAGGTTAACAGTTTTCAATTCAATTATCTAGCAAGACAAAACTACACATTTGGTAAAACAGCATCATATAAACTAAAATAAACTTTTTTTAAAAAAAAAACTGTTCATACTACTATATACATCTATGTAATATAAAACACTTGTATTCAAATAGCATTCAAATAATCTTGATGTTAGAAATCAAGAGGAGAGAAAAATAAGTTCTAACATTCATTTAAATCAAAAACTTTGGCTAATATAATTCAGACATTACATATATTAAGATGCATCTATTTTCTGTCATGTAAATGCAATTAACAGCTTCCAAAAAAAAATTGAATTGCTTGTATATGAGCATTTACTCAAACTCATTATTGTCAATAGAATAAAATATTGTATTCATAGAAATTGTTATAAATCATACTGCATAGTTATGCAGATTCTCAGAAACACTTGCATTATTGTAAAAAAAAAAAAAAGGCATCACACACACACACACACACACACACACACACACACACACACACACACACACACACACACACACACACACACACACACACACACACACACAGATATATATATATATATATATATATATATATATATATATATATATATATATATATCTGATCTCACTGAGTTGTGTCCTTGCTGAGCACTATCCTACTTGTTGTCCCTACAATAAATCTGTCTGCTTTATACAAAATAATGCACAGCAAACACATTTTAGTAACCAGATTTTACAACCATGCTATACTACTGCTTTAAAATATATCACATGACAATTTCTTCCAGAATAGAGTTATAAAATTATTTATGCTTGTCAATCAGATGAATTAAATGAGTTATAGTAATGTATATGTTTGGAACATAAGTTTTTAACACAGATTATTATGCTGCTGTTAAGTAAATTTTCAAAAACACTTGAATAAATGTTTCATTTTCTATGCCTTCTAAAATAAGACATTTACTTACTACAAGAAACTGCATCATTTAAACTCATTATAACTGACATATTTTATGAATTATAACACAGATATTTAAGTAATTATATAAAATAACTCACATTTAGATGTTAAAGAGTTCATTTTCCTTCACGTAGTCACATTTGCATCATTTCTATTTCCTGGTAGAGTATTCTTCCTGAATCTGTGATGTGTCAGTGTGATATCTAGGTCAAAGGTTAGACTAACTGCTTTCAGCTTCTCTGTGAGAATTCTGAGAGTTGAAGCTTTTGAAGTAGCTCATGGACACTGTGCATGAGACAGCCCACATCCCAGATTGTCTCCCTTAACATTTTGGCGGGAAACTTATTAAAACTAGTAACAAACATTCATTTAGCAGTGTAAATGCATCTAAACATGACAAAACCTTCACAATGTATTTTACAGGTTATTACAGCCTCTATGTAAGTGAAATTAAGCCCAAAATTATTAATAAGTAATAAAACTCAATATTTTTGTCCCAACTCAATTTTTATGCAAATCTTATTATTTACTGTGTCTATATGATCAAGAGCATTTCTATATATTAATAAAGAAAAGAAAAGAGAGTAGAAAATAAAAGGGTGTAAGGCAGAAATAAAAAAATGTAAGAGAAAGCTATAAGAAGTATATACAATGGAATATTACTTACTGTTTATATTAATAGAGTTAAAAATAAAACATATTATTTACTATTATTTAGTTCTAATTATTATTAGTTAAAGCATGACATATTATTTACAAACAAGCATAAGCAGTATAATCAAGAAAGTATAATTAGGAATAGCATTTGAAGAACATATAAACTTTTTACAAGGAATAAATATGTTATTATTCTATTAATCATATTTTCATTACTCTTCTCTCCCTGCCCTCCCCCACCCTTTACCCACTACATAATCTAAATAGAATGGCATTGTTTAAACAAAGAAAAGAAGAAAAATAGAAGAAAAAAAAAGATAAAGAAAAAAATGTATCAAATTACTAACCTTACTTCTCTTTTTCAGAAAGAGAAACAAATTGAATCACAGCTTGCCATTAAATCTTCAGATATTTTGACTGGTTATGAAACAAAACATTTCTTTGCACACAGAGAATAACTTTGATTAAATCTTTTTCAAAATATCTGTGGCTTTCTGGAAATGCAGGAACTATATTTAAAAAGATTAATAATGAAATAAAATGATGAGAGAGAAAAAAAAACGTAGAACAAATCATTTGTTTTTTAGTCTCTTCTTCTTCTCTGAAGTCTTCCACGAAGTTTCAGTTGCCAGTCTCTTTAATGAAGGACTAGCCCATTCCATTTCCTCTATTTTATCCAAAATCTTATTTTTTTTGATAAACAGTAAAGCAGAGTCTAAGTCATCGAAAATTTTAGGACCATCAGGAAGGAAGATTTTAAGCTTGGCAGGAAACAGAAGGTATGTTTTAAACTGTGCTTTTTTAAGCTCCCTTATTAGTGGCAGAAAAACTTTTCTTTTAGCTATTACCATGGAAGAATAGTCATTGTCAAAACGCACAGTTGTCTCATTAATCTTAACAGGAGCTTTAGCCCAAGCAGATTTAAGAACCATCTCTTTATCAAAAGATGATAGAAATCTAACTATAACTGATCTAGGATATTTTTTGTTAGAGTTAGTATTAGCTATACATCTATGTGCTCTTTCGATACCAAAAGAGAATGCTTCTGGTAAGTCTAAAGTTTTAGGGAGCCATGTTGTTAAAAAAGAAGTAATATTGTTACCTTCAATATTTTCTGGCAGTCCAAAAATCCTAATGTTATTGCGCCTAGATCTATTTTCCAGGTCATCCAGCTTTGTTTGTAAATGTGTTTTGTTTCAGCAGAAACTCAATGTTGATTTCCTCTTCTTGGATTCTATTTTCCATGTCATTCACAGCTTCTTCTATGCCTGTCATCTGGATCTTCTGTTGTTGCAGGTCTATATGTAACAAGTCTATTTGTTTTGTAGTTTTTTCTATGAAGGTGTCTATTTTAGTATCCATTTTATCCATCTTAGCAGTAAGTTGCTGGATTATAATTATCAGAGACTGAAGTTCTTTCTTGATGCTGGAGTCTTGAGAATTTGTCTTACTGGAACTCATTTCAGACTGATAAACTGACAGGAAAATTTCCAAAGTTATTTCTGACAGGAATATTTTTAAGATTTCCTTTCTTTTTTAGATATAGTTCAAGAACTATATAAAACAAACATATTTAGAAAGAAAATTACTTCAAAAATTATTTTTTAAGTAATTAATTCCTGTCAGTGTAATGAAATTGGTGGAGCTGAAAAAATCTGCTGCTATCCTGTGTTCATCCTTGGCCACGCCCCATATAAGGAAATATCTGAAGACTTGTTATTTTCTGTTGATGAGTATAAACGAATATATTATAGAACTATACAGGATGTTTATACCAGTACAACACATAATTATAATAGGAAAATTTCAAAGTTGAAAAGGGATTTAAAAGACTATGAATCCAACAATGCATACAATGCATACAATGATAACAGGTCCTACTACAGATCGCATCAGGCTCGGGGTGTGAAACAATTTAATAAGCCACACTACATTAATCACAATAGGGAGGGGGCACAAGTGGATAATAATGATGAATATCATAATAATGATGAATACCAGAACCAACACATTGTAGATGAAGTGAATGACCCCAGTGCTAATTATCAGGATGAATATTACACCAACAATTTCCCTTTAGGGGATTTTGGCCTGAGGAGGTCACAGAGGATAAAAAACAGAACCCCGCAACAACCATCGTATGCCCAAGTGGCAGGGAATCCTCAACAGTACAGAAATTAGACATTAGTGTAATGGAGGTTGAAGGGAACAGTGGAACTTTTTTACCAAGTTCCCAGGATGAGAATGAAGAAGAAAATACAATAATTAATCCCATTATTTGTTCTTATAATGATTTTAATATTTTTAACTACACAGGAATGGAGATTACTGATACTTTTTTCAAACTTTTTACCAAGGGATTTACATTTGTACCATGCCAAATACCTAGTATTAGTAATATACTATTGGATATAAAATTTTTCACCAGAAGGTTGAATTTATCTGTGATTTTTGAAAATAAAAGAATTGTTAATGAGTCTAGAGGTATAAAAAGATGTAGTACATATAATCCACCTCTTCAACATGACATCCAGAGTTTTGAGAATGTTGTTTGTAGTGTTATTAGAAGTAACTATCCCCATAACCATAATACCAGTTGGAGAAATTTGACAGATGAAGAAAACGAGCTCCTCCATTTATTAAAAGACAATAAAAAATTAGAATAATGAAACCTGACAAGGGTGGTGGCATGGTCATACGAGAAGAATGTTAAATATATTGAATAACAATAAGAGTTATACTACAGTATCTAGAAATGAAATAAACATCTCGTACTCTAATATTGATAGTATTCTAGAAGATAATCTACTTCAAGGTCTATATGATAAAGATCTATTTGAATTTTTCATGGTTAGTAAGCCCGTAATTCCAACATTTTTTGGCATCCCTAAAACCCACAAGAGTGTCTCGGATCCACCTATGAGACTGATAGTGTCAGCACAGGGATCAAAAACACAGCCATTAGCTATTTATATTGATGTTAAGTTAAAGGGTTACCATCATAAACATCACCATTTACTAATTGACTCATGGGACTTACTAAGAAAAATAAATAATGTGGATTACAATGATGAAATCATTTTCATAACAATAGATGTCAAAGATCTGTTCACGGTAATACCACATGATACAGGTCTAGCATGGTTTGAAGAGACACTTCTGGATATGGACCTTCTTGAACCTGATGAGTACCGCATTATACTAGAAAACATGGAATTGGTACTAAAAAATAATTATATTTATTTCCAGGGAGAATATTATCACCAAACTGAAGGAGTGGCAATGGGGGCAGCATGCGCCCCCATTTATGCAAATATTGTCATGCTCCATTGGGAAAAGAATCATGTTTTTACATCTGAGTATTACCAACATATACATTGTTACTTCAGATTGTTGGATGACATTTTAATTCTACGGAAAGGCCAGGAAAAAGATATTCATAGTTTCATTGAATATATCAATATGAGTACATCATTCTTGAGTTTTACACATGAAATCCGAAAAAATACAATTCATTTTTTGGATGTGAAATTAATGAAAGATATGGAAACTAAGAGATATACATCTGCATTATATCGGAAAGAGAATTTTTCAAATTCATATTTACATTTTGAAAGTGACCACCCCCTTATATTGAAAAAGAATATAGTAAGGGGGCAGATGATTAGAGCTTCTAGAATGACTAGTGAAGAAGAGGAGTTTTTGAAAGAGATGACTACACTGAACAACATGTTTTTGCAAAGGGGATACCCGAGTGATTTAATTGAAGATGCTAAAAAATGGATTATAACACATAGGAATTCTAGATATATTCCACTGTTGAGTGGAGGTATACCCAATAGTAATACACCTGTAAGTAACGGAAGTAATATGAGTACTCAGGACCAGAGAGATCAAAATTCAAATATTAACACCCCATATTTGACCTTAACATACCATAACAACATTGAATGGTTGAAAAAAAGTATTAATAGTGTATGGGAAATGTTCAAAACCATGCCCACGAGGGTAGACGTTTTTAAGAATAAGCTTACTTACAGTTACAGGAGAAATAAAAACCTTAAAAATATTTTAGAGAATGGTAAGGAAGGACCATGTGTGGACAGTTCCACCACAATTAGTAACAAGAGAGGGACTTTTAGGTGTAATAGATGTCCCCAATGTCCCTTTATAGCTGGTGAAAAGTCCATTTATTTGCCTAGTCTACGTATCACACTTAAAGCTAGAAGATATAGTAGTTGCTACACTAAAGGCATGGTTTATTTAGCATATTGCACATTCTGCTGGTGCTTCTACGTAGGAAAAACAGAGAGACACCTACGTAGAAGAATATACGAACACATTAGAGATATTAATCGTAAAAATGTGAATAACGCACTTTACAGACATTCTATAATATGTAGTAATGCTAATTTTAAATGTTGGGCCTTGGAAATAGTAGAGTCTCCTGACAGAGGAGGAGACTGGGCAACGAAACTACTATACAGGGAAATGATATGGCAACTTAGATTAGATGCCTGTAATGGTAAAGGGATGAACGATTGTATATCCATTACTCCAGCATTAAAATTGTTGGCATCTGATCCTAAGAAACATACATAATTGCATTTTTAGATATTTTAGATGTTACCTTGAGTATTATATTTGTTATTTGGTATGGTCTGACTCTATGGTATTTGAGTTATTCGAGTATTTTATTGTATTGTGTTATTCTCATACTTAAGGTTCAACAACATATTATTCTCTGAATATGTAATTTTATTCAAAGGTGTATACTGTATACTACCAATTTTTTAAAATTGGTTTAATAAATTATAAACATATATACACATATATATTTTTTCAAGATTTTAAGACTTAAATTGATCATAATACATTTATTATTTATTATTATGACCACTATTACTTTTATTTTTATTAATACTACATTTTGATTAATTTAGCATATTATGATGGATATATTACTGAATATATATTTTATATGTATGTATTGAAATGTATTTCCTTGTGTAATTATTACTTTTTACACATAGTTAGATTTCATAACAATATCATACATAAACACATACACATCATGATATATTTACAGACTATTTATACATATGTGTTTATATACCTACATTTCACAATTATACACTATTTCATATATTGATTTTAATATTTCATTAGTCTTGTCGTCTAACTTGTGGTATTATATAAATGGATGGCATTAAATATGTATTTTTATGTATTTTTATGTAGGCTTGTATGTATATAAAGCTTTTAAGAGTTGGATGAGTGAAACAAGAACAAAATATTTGTTTATGGTTCTTGTTGCCTTTTAGCCCTTTATGGGTTAACTATGGCTAAGGTTTAACCATCACTATTACCATTTTTCAGGGTTAAAACTAATTGTTATCCAACTTTGAATAATTTTAATTGAATAATTACCAATTTGTAAGTACCAATATGAATAAATTGAAGAATTTTTCCTATTTTAATTGATTCTGAAGAGGTCTCCATGTGGGAGATGAAAGCGCTCAATCTTTTGTACCCTTATGTTGGAATAAACTGTTTGTGTCTATACAGCCATGGAGTTGGGTGTTTGGTTTTGCACCTTTGAATTTCCTGTTGTTCCATTTGCTGGGCTTTTGGTGTACGTTTACTGTTTCGAAGGTTCTTTGGTTTTTGGCAAACCATATCACATACTGCATTCCGGTTATACTTGGCATACCACAGTCCTCAGTCATGGGGCCCTCATGTTCAGTATATGCTTCCCTGAGGTACAGGCTACCACTGAGAGGACTTCCCTGCCTATCTTTACAGAACACTGCATACCCAGTGCCATTGTTGCTCCACCAGCTGATACAGACCCCATCCATACGGGTGTCACTGTGACGGATACAGTTATGAACATCATGGCCTCAACCTGCATGACACTTGGTATGAACATCACCTTTGCAGTACACCATCCACCCACTGGTTATCACATAGGTGTTAGTCCCCTACATACATGTCACATTGTACGTATTTGTAAGACACATGTATGTCGCACACACTCCTGTGATTACCACATTGCCACTCTGGCGTGGATATCCTACATGTCCACACATGTCTGTACTGGGTGTGTAGCTGGTACATAGGCTCCCATTGTACCTCTGAACACCGGACTTATACACACATCCAAGGGTACAACACCCCGCTTAGGATGTACCTTACACAACAGCTTTACATAACTCAACATTAAAATGCCATGACGTTTATTGAGCTACGAAAGTTTGCGGCTTATGTACAGACACCATGTCTGTACACATTTGCGGACTACATACTCAGGGATGACCTCTGCTGAAAGACAGGGCCCATGTCTGCAAATAAGTTAATGGATATACTCCGCATACATGACATAAACAATAGCCACTATGAGCATGATGCTCATGGATATGTGCACACATGCGACAGCGTGTGGCATGTGCTTGGGGGTTGCATTCCCAGACTGGACACTCACCATGCTTTGGGACATGATTCCTATGTACATCACGCATGGACAGTCAGTAGCAGTGTTCATGTGATACCTCGCTTGGTGGATGGTGGACACATATACGCCAGGGATCACTGCAGTGGCTGTACTGTGCAGAGATGCAGGTTACACATGGCTCTTCTGTTCATAGGACACTACACTAGAGAGGTGCCACTGGTGTGCACACTGCAGTTGTTGTTACACATAGACTTGCCAGACTGCATGGTACCCCACTATGAACCTGTGGTGCTATTACATGCCCTTTGTGCATGGTTACTGGAATAGCCCTTCCAGTTAGATTAGCTGTCATGCTATTCCAATGTCCCGTGACTACAGGCCATATGTATCCTGTTATTGTACATGCCAATCATGTTTATGTTTGTCTGTCACATCTCTTCTGCTATTCTAGTATGTGAGTAATGTTTGCATCCTTTGCAAATGCACAGAGTGGATTACATTCTTTATTTCATCATAACTGTTTATACATAAATTAATTACATACTACTCACATCACTATACGATACCTTTGTTATGCATTATATGCCTGTTCTTCTGTGTAGCATATCTGACATATCAATCTACTGTACTATACATTACACATGTTTTACATGGTATCCCATAATTCAAAGCATACTTGCACAGAGGGACCACCTTAGACATGTCATTGACGTTATATGCCCATACAGATGCGGAACCTTACAGTATATCCATATATACTATCCCCTACTATGGCACGTACTTACTGGACATACCCTGCCACTGACAGCGGGTCGTATGACATTGTTCTGTTTAAAGCCACCGTGTTGCATCCCTTGTGGTGTCTGTGCTGTTTACCTTGTGGCCCACTGCTGGACGCACAACTTCTACAAGCATTAGTATGATTAGCAAGACATCACTACATAAATACCATTCCCCACTTTATGCATGTTGGACACTTTTAATTACTGCAAACCAGGCTATATACACTGACATAACTTAATACAGAACATTCTATACATACAGTTAGTGTTCTACATACCTTGATATCGTTCTGGTATTTCATCTCTATCTCACTCTTCTTTATCACCCTTTAAACTGTTTTACGGTATGAGCATATAGTTTGCATATTTGGCAAGCCATCCTTATATACGTCTATACCTGCAACATGTGGTTTACTGCCGCCAATTGGTGGTCCGGTGTGACAAATTATGTGCATTTCAGCTGTGCAGCTACTCCATTCACCAATTACACGGCAACAGTGGGGTATAATTGAATTCTCCACTTGGGCATTGGCCATTTGCCCTGCCTTCGGGGAGACTGCCTGTATTGTGTTTTGTGTGTAATTGCAACTGTTATGTGTAGAGCCAAGTCTATATTGGAGTCATGTCTCCCATGGATTGTGTGTGACAGCTTGAGTATGTGATTCTACCTGTGACTGTACCTGTCATCCCACCCATCTGATAAAGGACTATTGCAAACACCTGTAACATCGCCGTTTGTTCCGTTATATGATGGATACAATTTTGCATGGTGCTTTTAAATGTGTCTCTCACAAGGTATGTTAACGGTTCAGCAGATGTAATTGACTAACTAGATGTTTGGGCTGTGGTTACGGTCTGTATTGCTATTGTTTTCAGTGTGGGGGATATAGGCGGGTGTACGTAGCATATACGGTTTTGTGGGGCTTGCATTTCTACATAGTCCATATATATGTGTGTGGGCCCCTTCCCTGATTACAGTGCTATCACTTAATAGACTTCTATTACGGGAATTTACTTTGGGCCATTGTTAATTGGTTTCTATATGGTATGCAGGTGAGGTTGATACTTCCATACCTCCAGATGTACGGCGATATGTGCAGGGATATTTGTAAATGACCGCTATCCCGTGTATGTCTGTCCCAGATATTTGCAGTCATTGCAGTGGTGTTGGTGTCAGACCCTCTGTGACATGGCTTGCCACCTTTTCATATGGCCATAGTTGGATACTTGCGGGTCACACAGTGGTGTTTACAGGCTGACATATGGCCACGATCAGTACACAGGATAGCATATACTTTTATCCTCATTACATACCAATTGTTCTTGGACCTTAACTACTTATCGGTTTGCATGTAATATTTTCGTTTCTTACATACAGGCATGAGTATTTCCTGTAACTATTGCATAATATTTGGGACATAATAATGTCCTAAACTCTCAGACAGTTGTCCTTTGTAATGTTTCATGTCAGGACACACCTGCCCAGGGGGGGCTGTCCTTCCCAATGTGGGACAGATGTTTACGGCAAGCCTACGGCTAGCTATACCTGCACCTACCGTAACCATCTACCTCCGAGTTGCCACCTACAGACACAAAATATGGACACACACACACACACTTTAGTCACACGGGAACACACATGGCACCCTCAACACACACATACACAGGCTACATCACTCACAACCACAGTTGTACACGGTTCCTACGTGGACCGCACCGCTGGCAGTGGTGACTACATGTCCTTACTATCGGCATATTGCTCGCGGTTCTATTGTTCCAGTACTGTGTTCTTTCTGTCTTCCAGCCTCCTTGTTATGCGTGTCAGTGTGTGACATGTTCCATAGTTGGTGGTATCCTATTTATGTGTACCTCAAAGGTGTTTTGAATGTCGCCGACCTATCTATATATTTGCAGATGTCAGTGACCCTTTATATATCGACATATATCACACTATTGCCCTTTCTATCTGTATTATATATGTGTATGTATATATATATATATATATATATATATATATATATATATATATATATATATATATATATATATACATATACATATACATATCGCGGACAGGGGTGGTGACAGGCACACTACACCTTTCATTGTGTGTTTGTCAGTGTATACTGTGTTTCCTGGACTCCACACATTTGTGTCTGTACCTGTCACATTACACACCTGCCATAGGTTAAGATTACCTCCCATCCCACTTTGCGAGGGACAGTCCCTCTTTGTGCAGTTGTGTCCTGCGAAATATTTGTGAACATAGCAAATGTCCTGCGACTTTGGGACAAACATATTTCCTATAGTTTATGTCATAGTTGCATAAAACACTTATTCTGTATCTGACCCACCTACATGTTACAGGACACGGAACACATACCTGCGACCATTACTAGAATAAGCTTTTTATCTATGCAAAACACTGACGTTCTGGTTTTCGTACTGGCCGGGTGTATGTGTCATCCTGCAGACATCTGGCATATGTCCCACATTGGTCATTTGAACTGTGGCAACCCTACCATACATACATCTTGCCTAGCAATAGTGTTGGGTGATTGTATACATGAATGCCTGTTCCACTCCTGGCAGTGGTCATTTTACCCTTCAAAGCAGGTGCTATTTGTTCAGGGGTGACTAATGCTGGTTTCACCTGTTCTGTACATCATTGACCGTGATCTGCACAGTGGTCGGTGATGCTTAGCCCTATTTCACGCATAGTCGTATTTAAACATCGTTTACCAGCTGTGGGCAACGCTTTTTCCCGCTAACGTGTGCTACACATTCTGATGACCTGCATCCGGAGTGCATTACCCGTGCCGTCGGGATTACGTTACATCCCTTGCGGGACATGGGACCGGGAACATGCACGACAGTCACTGCATGTACCACTTGGACATCTGGGGGTTGTACACGTATTATGTCATTTTGTATGTGCAGTACACTATAGCAGTTACTCCACACTACACTCACATGGATAACTCCCTTAGTTTACAAATTGATGAGTCCAGTTAATGGTATGTCCATGTGATGTTTACTGGCTGTACTCCGGCACTGGGTATGTATATCACAATTAGCTACACCCGATAATCTGCTACATCTTCATACGACCGTGGATGCAGCATGCCGGGGTGACGAATGCCTGTCATGGGTACATCCTCTGCCTTGACACAACATCCATGATTACATTTTGTGGAGCCGCTCAGTAATGCAGCGGGGAATCCGTGATGAGTGTGTGTAGGACAGTGCTTACACACATGTGCTCCCGCGATTGCCTCTGCTCCAGTAAGTTACAGTTGCTTACTCGATGTTGTGGCAACAGGAGTCACTGTTTTCCCTATTTGGTGTTTTGGCTCTGACAATCGGGTGTGTACCTACAGATGTACCTGAGAACCTATCCACACAGCACCGACAGATGCTGATAGGCGCATCTACTTTTCAGGTGTTGACATTTCTGTGTTCCAATGGCTGTTGCATGTACAATGTTTGAGGGCTGCCTATGTAGGATTCCACAGTGGGCCACCTATACATCACAATTTACAGGTAGTTGTGTTTGTGTGCCATCCATGTTACTGTGTGTGCAGGTGGGGAGGGGTGTCAGTCCGTTGTAGCCTACACTGTCAAGGTATGTGCTATACGTTCCCTCTTTGCCAAGGCGTAGGCATATTGGGCATGCCTCTGTCTGCCTACTGGGGCTGGCACAGTGTGTCCATGGTCTGGATACCTCTGTGCCTGTGTTGGCCTTGGCAATTGCGGTGGGCTATGAGGCCCTCGCCCATTTTGACCCTGCTGCAGCTGTTTCTGCAGGATCATATTATGTAGCATGGCACATACTATGAAGATGTGGGCACATGTGCCTGGCGAGTACTGCAAAGCTCCACCAGATGTGTCCAAGCACCGGAACCGTGATTTCAGCATCACGACCACATGCTCTATGATGATTCTGGTTTGTGCGTGTGCCTCATTATGGCATTCTTGCATTGGTGTGTGTGCATTTCTGATGGGGGTCATCATCCACGGCTCCAGTGCATAGCCAGCATCCCCCACAAGGTGGCCTTGTGGGATGTCCCCCCTGACAGCTGTGAGGCATGCCAGATATGGGAGTCATGGTAGTTTCCAGGGCTGCCAGCACACACATCCATGATAATGCCCTGGGCATTGCACATGACCTGGCAGTTGATGGAGTGGAATCACTTGCGGTTTATGTAGAGCCTACCATACTCACTGGGTGGTGATTTGATTTGTATGTGCGTGCAGTCTATCGCACCCAGTACCTCCAGGTAGTTTGCCACACGGTGGAAGTGATGCATATTGCTGGCCAACTCCTCCTGAGTTTGGGGGAAGTATATATGCTCATTGGCATGTGGTAACATGGCATCCAGGAACTGGTGTAGTATCCTGAATGCCGATGCCTGTGAGATCCCCATTATATCTCCAGTTGGCCTTTGAAAGGTACCTTTGGCTAGTATTCGCAAGCTTACACATACCTTCGTGTCCACTGGGATGGGTTCCTGTCTGTTGTTTCTGGTTCTCAGGCGTGGCTAGCACAGCTCTACTATTTGCTGTAAGATGTCCCTGTCCAGCTGTAACACTCTACTATCTCCAGATCATGTAGCCCCTGGTAGGTTACCCTTGGTCTGAACACTCTTCTCCTCCTCCGAGGCCTACGGTGGTTGTCGGCATCATCCTCCACAACACCGTCGGTCTGTATCACATGCTGATGAATCACAGCTATGGCAGCTCCCAACATGTACATTTTAAAAGCTCCCCATCTGTTTACACCTATGGTGCGGTGTTTGGGAATACACAGGTGTGTGTTGGGTGCTTTCACACTTTATACTGTTTTGCTGTGAACACTGATGATGTCATAGGGTGTGTATGTACGATCGCGGCTACAGGGTATCTTTTGTGTTTTATTAACGGAACCACTATTGTGCTGCCTTTGGTGTTGCATTACATTTGGATGCCGTGAATTACCTCCTGCCATTCCGTTTACATTTGTGCACGTTACATCTACCATTTGCTGGCATGCATCCAGCTGCCTGCTTTCATTTGTACTTTCCTAGACCTGGCTTATCTTGCGTAATGTGTGCTATTGCCGGTCTACTGTGGGTTTGCTTTGCTCTGCTATGACAGTTCTCCTATCTTTGCATTCCAAGTCCTCCCCTCCTTTCTTTGCAATCCTATGCCTCCCCTATCCTGTTTTGCAGATTTCTGCATGCAGGTTTGTCTACTGCCGTCGATTGGCCGCCGTGAGTTGATTGGTGCTAATTGCTCATTAGTACTCCAATTACCCTGCTTCGGCATTTCCTTCTTTTCTTCCCCTGACCTTCCTGTTTGTGCTATTGTTTGCAGCGCGTGCATCCGCTTACCGGGTTTCAGGCACGATTTCATCCCCGTACACATGCGCTTTCGGGCACCATGTGTGCTCTCAGTCTATACCTTCCTTCCCACCCCTGTCCTGCAACTTTGCTTAGCAACGGCCAGGCCAGATTTGCATTGCTCCAATGTGCTTACTGATACGGTGGCACACCCCTCTGCTGATGTCATGTATCACCTCTGATACACTCCTCGGTGTTATAGCGCTGCGCTGTCAGGTACATCCTTAATCCGGCGGGATGTTTGTGATTCAGTATTACCTGCCTCATTTGCATGGCATTGACTACTAATTCATAGTTACAACGCTGAACACTGTCACGGGCCCTTGGCAACCCTTGCACCTAGCTTGTGGTGTGCCATGCCTACCATTGCGTATTATGGTGCAATCCTGATTTGTCTTTCATTGCAATTTTATGACATTTGTATATATTTCCTTTGTATTCCTGTTTGCGCACACATGCCCTGCGGTTGTACTGTGCGTTACTGTGGACATGATATTAAATGTTGATTTTTAGGTGTTGTACATCTTTTATTGTGCCATTGGCTGTGTATTTCACCATTGGCATATGTTAACTTTGTAATACATGAGTCTGGTCAGCTTCCATAACTCCGATGTTCTGTTTAGGAAAATGTAAACCATGTTTTTTGGTTTACATTTCCATGGGCTTGTGCTACACCTGCACCACTTCGTGAATCGCTGTATGCCTTCATTAGCATGGTGCGACACTGCGCATGGGGTGATTTGCATACCTATGCCAAGGGCTGCGTAAATCTGACGTACGCCGGTAGTGCACGTGGAGTTAGTTCGTACCTGAGTCGCTCGGTGGACATATTTGGCGTTATCTCGCATACGCTCCACCTGCACCTGGTGCAGGCTTCATGAATCCGGGGGCATGTGTATACATGCTAGATCAGGGAAGATGTGGATTGCTTCACCAACTGTAAACAAAGTTTTTTAACTTTTTCATAGAATACTTGTCTATTAACTTCAGTTGAATAATTCCAAAAAAAAACATCTGTTTTGCTAAAATCTTTTCTGAGAATTTTTTAAATAATAGATATGTATGACGTGTTCTTGGGTGAGCTATTAATTGTTGTGATAAAATCAAAGATTTTTAAGTTACTCTTATTGTATGCCTCTAATGGGGGTACGAGCTTAGTATGTATAAAATATTTACAAGTCTGGATGTCCAGCTAATTGCAATTTTGCAAACTTTATCTGCTGATATATATCTGCTGATCAAATAGTCTGCAGAACTTATTTTATTACCTGAGAAAAATTGATTTCAATATAATAGGTCATCCTTCTTGAATTCTAACATTTCCTGTGTATCAAAACATCAAGCATTCATTTGTGCAAGCAACAAGAAACATAATTATTAATAAATTCTTACGTAATTGATTAGAAAACATAAGCATTTTAAACAACAGCAATATTAAATTTATAAGAGGTGTGAGAACGAGTTTTGACCTTTCACTTTGAATGTATATTTTTAAAATCCATATAAAGATGTTTGTATGTATTTTAGTATATGGTTCAAGCAATGTTCTATTACTATTTAGAAGTAAGGTTTCATGTACTGATTTTCAATATGATGTATAGCAAGTATTATTCCAAAGCAACACTATATTAATACATGTAGAGTTTAAATAAAAATCAATATTTGGAAACCCTATACCTCCTTCATCCCAGCTTGTGGTGTGCCACTGATGGAAATTCTTGTTTTTTTGGGATACCAAAGGAAATTGAATAATAAGTTATTAATTTTCAGGTCTATATCATATAATTGAACTTCCAAAATTTTGAACACCATATGTTCGAACTTGGAAGTTCAAAAGACATTGAAACCTCAGAACAGTGAATTATTTCCAGGGAAAACATTTGCTGTTCCGAAAAACACACACACAACACAAGCACACCAAAAACCTAATAAACCTACACTAAACCTTACATACAAAACTATCTATGCACTAACCTTAACCCAAACCCTAACCCTAAGGTCCGTCACTATCGCACACTTACCTTACCCGCACCCTAACTCTAAAGTCCGTCACTATTGCACACTTACCTTACCCACACCCTAACCCTAAAGTCCATCACTATCGCACACTTACCTTACCTGCGCCTTAACCCTAAAGTCCTTCACTATCACACTTACCTTACCCACGCCCTAACCCTGAAGTCCATCACTATCACACACTTACCTTACCCACACCCTAACCCCAATGTCCATCACACTCGCACACTTACCTTAGCCTGATCCATAACTTTCACACCACAGTAGAGAAAATGTCAAAGCCGCAGAAACAGCCAAACAAATTCTTTCCCTAGGAAATAATTTGCATTTCCTCAGCTTCGACATTTTCAATTTTCTAACTTCCCAGTTCAAACTTCTCGTATTTGCATATCTGACTGCTCAATTAAATGACATAGACCCTAATTTTCTGTTTAATTTTGAAAGGTGGATGAATTATTAGAGCTTGGCCTATGAATAAGATTTTAGGTAAGAGTATAAATTTAATTAAAGTTAGTCTGTCTTTAAATGTGAAGAAGAGTCTGTTCCAACTGTCAGTTTGACTAGTTGAGTTTAAAAGTTGTTGGTAATTAGATGTGAGCGATTTTTTATAATTAGATTCAATAATTATACCTAGATATTTAATATGAGTGTCCTTCAAGTTTATGTCTCTTTTTAATCTAAGTTTCATAGTAACATTTTTATTCACTAGAAGTGCCTGAGTTTTGTTATAATTGAATTTTAGACCAGCGATGTTTGCAAAGAAGTCTAGATTATGTAATAGGTGATCTATTGAATTTTCAATATCATTAGAAGGTATTAGTAGGTCATAAACAAACAGTTGTATCTTGCAGGATGATTTGTCTGACACTTTATATCCTTTATCACTGTCATTGCTTCTAACATAATTTACAAGAGGCTCAATAGCTAGGGCAAGATCCAATCTTTACATAGGCTATGGACTTTTCATATAGTTTTTTAATTAATCCTATAAACTTTGGGGCAGAAATTGTATTTTTGCAGAGCTTTAAACAGATTTGGCCAGCTTAGGGAGTTGAAAGGTTTATCTATATAAAGGCTTAATACTGCCTTTTTTCTTTGTTATGGGATCCATTAGTGCATACCACTCAGTCAGTTCATTTACACTTTTTATTTCTTCCTTCGATTGCATTCTTTTTTCATCCACTTTTACATTAGACAGCATATGCAATAGCAATCCTATGGGTGTAGCCAAGGGACGCAGAACAGCATTTAGCTTTAATTTTGTCTTCACTGGGTCACATAGTTAAGAAGATCACCTCCACCAAATATACCACAATGACTTTGTTAATTGTTGTTGTTAGCTCTATTTCACATCCCTCACCTCTGCTGACCATATTATCTATGTACCGACCATGTAACACATAAGCCAAGAACTTCAACGTGTGTCCCTTCTACTCAGATATGACTAAGCATTAATAGTGTATTTGAGTTTGCCTGGAGGATTACATATTTCGGGCTCGGCTTCATGCAAGTGTAGATGATTCCCAAAATTTCTATCACTAGGTTCATAGGTTCGTAGGTAGGTACTGGGCTATCTGCCCGAAGGCGTATATTAGCCCAGCCACGTTGTACAGTATTCACTGCCCCTTTGGTTAGTTCCCTAGGCCCTTGATCTAGCAGCTAGTAACCTTGGCCCCTATCTAGTAGAACTGTTGGTATGCTCCCTGGTGTGAACTTTGTTACCGATCCACTCGTCAAGGTTCCTCTTGAAGAGTGATAGTGAGGGGCTCTGTCTTTTGTAGATCGGGATCTTGTTCCATAGCAAGGGAAGTCTTTGTGAAGGAAATCTATCCCTCCAGCATGTTCTATTCATTGTTGTGCTGAGCTTTATATCCCTAGAGAGTGTAGCTCGAGTAGATTTGGTTTTGCTAAGATGGAGAATGTTCAACAGTTCTCGTTATTGGTCTGGATTCGGACATAGATCCCGCTACTCTTACTTTGTGGGATCTGTCTGAGAGCCAGTTTGTGATCCATCTTGTGACATAAGGGTTTATGCCCAGGTTGGTGAGTTTATCAATAATACCCGAATGGGGAATGGTATCAAATGCTTTAGCAAGGTTAAGGTAAGCTGTGTGTACCTCCTTTCTCTTATCTATAGCCTGAGTAACTGTCCCAAAGAAGTCCACTAGGTTCAGGAGGCATGATCTGCCCTTGACGAAGCCGAACTGTGTGGGGTCAAGTGTTTGGAGGTTCCCAATCTCTCCATTTATTCGTTCCATAATGATTCACTTCATTGCCTTACAGATCAGACTGGTCAGGCTTATTGGTCGGTATTTCCCAGGGTTGGTTGTGGGCCCACCCTTGTGCAGTGGAACCACCGTTGCTGTGCGCCATTCTCTGGGCACATATCCTGTCAAGAGACTGAGACTGAACAGGGTATTCAGATGCGGGGTTAATTCATTTTGGAGCTTGCGCATGACACAGCCCGGGACACCATCTGGTCCCATGGAGGCAGTGTTTTTAGCTTTAAATAGAGCCTTATTAACCAACGTATCAGTAATAATTGGAATTACACAATCCCCTGGAATAGTAATAGGCCCTGTAGGTGGTGAAGGGGGGGGGGATTTTGCACTGAACCTGTCAGCCAAGATGTTGGCAATGTCAGTGGGGTCAGTGCATTTTGTTCCATTTTGTACTAGCTCAGAACAGACCTGAGCGTTGCCCATTAGGTTTTTGATGTAACCATAGAAGGCCTTATGGTTATCCTTGGCATCCTTGGCAAATTTCTTTTCGAAATTGGCTTTAGCTGACTTGATGAGGGCCCTCAATTTCTTACTAATGTTGATCAGGGGTGATTTTTCTACTTGAGATTTGGCCTTTTTTGTATAAGTCTCCTCCTTTTATTGTATAGTTTGCTTATGGCCAGGGTCCACCAGACTGGTTTCTTCTTGCTTGAGGAAGGAGTCTTGGTTTTATTTGGGATAGCATGGTCTATGCAATCCTGAAGATGTATATAAAGTGCCTTGGTGTAGGATTCTGCATCCTGGATATCATTATCCTTCTGCAAGAGAATAGTGAAGCTTTCCACTTCTGATGCAAGTAGTTTGAAGTTTGCTTTGGAAAGGTTTTTTACGATGGTTTCTTTGACTGGGGGAGGTGGAGGGGTGAGGATGTCTAGGGTTATCAGTTTGTGGTCTGATCTGACCAGAGAGGGAGTGATAATGGGTGTGGTACAATGGGCGCCCATATTTGTGATGACTAAATCCAATATGTTGTCCCCTGTAGTGGGAGAACATAGCGGTTGTTCAAGGGCATTTGAATTTATAAATTCTATGAACCACTGGGCATAGGAGTTAGAACTTTGGTAGTTCGCCCAGTCTATACCAGGATAGTTGAAATCACCCAAATTTATGGTGTTGGTTAGGACCTTTATATTTTCCAATGCCTCAAGGAATGCTGAGTGAGCATCTTGGGACATGGTGGGCGATCTGTAACAGGCTACAACTTGAAATGTGGTTTTGCCTGCTGATAGTTGTGCATGGATGATCTCTGGGGCATCATGCTGCGCCACTAACCTGGAGATGTGGGTATCCTTAATGAATATGGATACACCTCCACCCTTTGTACTGCCATCCAGTAACTGAGGCTGGAAGGTATGATATGAATTGTAACCTGGTAGTGCTGGGGTGCTCTCTGGAGCCTTGAACCAGGTTTCCGTCACTGCACAAACATCGATTTTCTCCATACTGAGGAGTGCCTCGAGTGCATGCATTTTGGGTTTTTGATGTTTTTTTTTAAGCTGGGTAAATTATTAATGCCCCAAGCTTCATTTGAAAATCACTCTGTCTAGGGGAGAGTTATAGAGGCTAGTTTAGGAAAAAAAGTAGTGATCAGAATTGAGATGAGAAGCTTTTGAGAGGAATAAAAATCATTTGGCTTGGTCTTGGAGCTTGGAGGCGTTAAGAGCTAGAAGTATTGTGTATGTTGTAGAAAGAAAAGGCATCTTTGTTTTTTGTGTAGAGATAGAGGTGGCTGAGCAGATGATAGTTGAATCATCATGATGCATTGATGATGTTAGAGAATGGGTGAGATTTATGGAAGTCATTTATAAATACTAAGGAGTTTTTTTACCGCTTGCTCTGACTTTCCGTTTAACTAGAGAACCATTGAAGGGAAGAGGAAAAGAGGAAGAGAGGTTAGAGCGAGAGAGTTTAGTTATGAGCAGGCTATGTGTATGGGCAGGGAGAGGTCAAGGCTTCTACAAATAAGGTAGAGTGGTAGAGCAATAAGGCTGTTTACTGTTTCACCAAGGAGGGTTTCAAGGAAGGAGAAGTTGTGTCCGAAGGTTGTGGTGCATGGAAAGCTGCTGTAAGGTGATATAAGAGAGATGAGGAGGTGAAGATGAGAGGCTGATTTTGGACAGATTTTTCTAGGATTTTCAGAATGGGGGATGGCTATGGGACCTAAAGTTGTTGATGTTGTTATTGTTGCCCCTGCCCTTTGTGGATAATGAATATGGGATTCCATTTTTTTATGCTATTGCACTTTTTTTTTAGTTTAATATAATTAGGATGTTGATGGGATATGCAAGTGTTCAGCAGCTAACCACTAAGAAAGTATAAGTATATTGTCAGGGGGTGGTACATTTCAATTTAGTAGAAGCAGTTTATAGAGGATGTAGACATGGGATGGGTGGCCAGTCTAGTTTCAGAGGCATCAGTCAGGGGGTGGGTGTTGTCTAGTTCTAGGATGAAGGAGAGAGGTTCTCCAGTTCGCCTGAGGGTTATTTTATTTTTGTTTTTGGGAGTGAAGAAAAAGAGGGTCTTCTTGGAGGTGATGAGTTTCCTTTTTTTTGCTTTGAATTTTTTATTATTTAATTTCAAGCAGACTTGTTTTGAGTTTGTGGTAGGCCCAGTTTTTGAGTTTCAGTTATGTCTCATGGTCTCATGGTAGCAAGAGTAGCAAGAGAGCAGCTTTTGGTAATGATTTCTTTTGTCCTTAGGGGAGCTTGAGAGTCAAGTAATGTTAAGAAAGTTGTATTAGACAGGATTTATTGTGTATTTATAAGCATGGAGGTTTGGGACTTTATTTACTTACTTTACTGGAATTGAATGCAAAAAAAGTAGGTTTTATTTGTAGTTGTTGTGAGGAGGGCCTAAGTTTGGTGGATATCACCAAAGACAAGAGACTAATATGATGTAGCAAACCCGGAGTAGTATGTGATAGGTAAAAGGTAAAGATATTGGCTTCTGTTGTAGATTTGGGGGTTAGGTGTAGGCATAAAGATGGGGAGTGTATGGTAGGAGAAGAAGAGTTTTGGAATAAAAGGAGATAGTTTGGAGGGATAAAGGGGAAATAATAAATAGAGTATGATTGAGGGAGAAGTTCTGATATATTTAGTTATGGAAGTGTTGGAAGTGTAGGGAAAGCAACAGGTGAAGTTTAGGTTGAGGTTGAGACTTCTGGTGTTGAGTGGCATTACCCTTAGTTTTTGGTTACCTGTGCTGGTTACGGTTGTTGGTTTTTCCTTTGAGCCTTGCCTAAAAAAAGGCACTATGGGGATGGCAAGAGCCTTGACCAGTATTTGAAAGCCTAGGAGTGACAGGTGCAAACCATCTCTGGCGAAACAGCGAGGCTTGTCTATCATGTCATCCCAGGCAGACAGACACTGGATCCCCTTAGAATGACACCAGAAGCTTAGCCAAATGTTGAAGTTGATAATTTTGTCTTTGTATTGTGGTATCATTCTAGATGAAGGTAGTATGCTACTCAGGGTCAGGGTCATACCAGCTTGGGCTACATGATCAGAGAGCTCCTCAATGTCTCTTTTCATGTAGTCCTGGGAGGTACATCTTAGATCATTCACACCAACATGTACAATGACCGCATCATACTTGCACTTGTTCTGGAGTGACCTAAGTGCCTGTGCTATGTGCGGATCCTAGCACCTGACAGGCAGCTGACAGTAACCTTCTCCTTGTTCAGCCTGCTGAGTGGAACATCTATGTGCCTTACTATAGAGTCTCCTATTACTAGCGTGTTGGGTATGGTGTTTTGCCTTAGGGGCTGTCTTGAGGCACACTGCTGAGGTGAATTATGTGTTTTCTGGCTTGTGTTTGGAGGTGCAGGTTGCTTGATTGTCTGCTTTGGAGGGCCCTGTTTCTTTTTCAGATTGGTACCTAATGCCTCCGAATATGGTTTTGTGCATTTATGTGTATGTTTTGCCGGTGCTTGTTTTGTAGATCCATGTGTGGCTAGTGGTGTGATGCCAGTGTGTCTCTTCTCCTCTTGACTCTCTGTTACAGTCATGGGTTGAGAGCACTTAGACTCCAGTCTGGTTGTGTATTTGCATCTCTCACAAGTGTTTGTGTTTAGAGGTAAGAGGAGAGGGTTGTCTGTATACATGAGGCAGTTGTGACATTGCCTCAGGATGCCCAATTCCACCAGATGAACTGGAGAGTACACCTGAAGTTGACCTCTGGACATGCTTGGAAAAGTAAATGTCACTTGTCTTGTGGACAATCGAGGGTCTTATGCTGTATTATAATAGTGCTGTCTAGGAGATTTGGAAAATAATAGTGCTGTCTAGGAGATTTGGACAAGTGCTGATTTGGGTTATGCAAGTGCTGCAATAAGAGCAGTGGATCTGAAGCACTTGAGTTGAGGCTTGCCTAGTTCTAAGGGAAAATTTGCAGAGCACACTTTATGGAGCCAGGAATAGTATACCCCAGCTAACCGGCGCTGCCCAATGCTGCTCTGTGCGCAAGACCACGCAAAAAGAGAGTTGCAGGGTTTTAAGAGAGAGACAGATCAAGGAGTTTGGAATTGACCCAAAATGGCCAATAAAACTGCAGTTTCTAGGCAGTAACCACTCCTACAGGGACAGGCAGGCTGCTCAGAGTTAACCACTGCCACTGGTGAACACAGAGACTTCCCTTTATCCCAAATAAGCACTGGCCTCCAAGAAACTTACAAACAGTTCAGAAGAGCAACTCTGTAACTGAACTTTTTTTTAAATTATAGAAAGTGGGAAAATAGCAAGTTTTTTTGTTTTTCTGTTTTTTGTTTTTGTTTAAGGATAGCAGAGACACACAAGTAGCAAACTAGTCAGAACAGTGCAATAAATGACCCCAACACGTGTGTGCTAGGTCAGAGGCAGGTAAAATGCAATTTTAAGAAAAAACGATTTTAAATTAAGTGCAACACAAAAAATGCAATAAATAGGCTCTAGGTATGTTCTAAATACTGTTTCTAACACAGATATCCACTTTTGCAAGCAAGAAAATGCCGAAAAGTAGGCGGTAATGCAGTTTTTCTAAGAAATAAATCAGAAGAAGATACTTAAAATCTCAAAAGAATGTGATATCCCAGTAACATTAGCCCCTGTATCAATCTTGAACCCAATGGGGTTCTCTGAAAAGGGAATTCACTAGCCAGTCTGACACAGTGTTAGAGAAAGTAATTACTGAACCCAAGAAATACACTTTCAGAAGGTTACCTTTACTCTCTGAACCAACCTAGGTTTGTCTTACAAAACTTTCCTTCCTTGTATATCTCGTATGTCTGCTGTCTGCAGAATGTTGTGACTCAGCATAATAACAACTACATCTCATGCATTTGCCAAGTTTTCACTCAGTCTGCATCTCCTGCACACACCTATATTTGATCTGTGTTATTTATCTTTTAAGCTTGTCATTTAGTCTTCATTTTACCTCACACAGATCATTTTCCATATTTAAGTCAGCATTTTTTAACTAATTCCACCTATCTATCCATCCATATTGCTTTTTCTCAAGTAACATGAACTTGTAACTCTTGAGACATTTCAGCATCAGCCAGCCCAGTCAGCATTCGGTCTCTGATTTTTACCATTTGTTTTATTAAACTCACAGTTTTCAGCCAGTTCATACAAGTGCTTTACAAAAGCTTCAATACATGCACTTTCACCTTGGATACTTTAGTGGAAGAACGTCTTTATATCTATATATACTATTTATTTTTAGCACAAAACATTCTAATCACTGACTCATATGTAACACTTTGACCCTTAGGGAATGAAAAGGATTTTTACATATACTGCATGTAGTTTTATCCTCAAAGTGTACAACAGTGTTTACTGGCATTTCTTCTACGTCTTTGTCTATCTTGGTTGCTACTATAAAGCATGCAAACTTTTTCATCCAACTTGGCCAAGTAAATGGCTTTCAGAAGTCAAACAGCTCAGGTGGGTTATACTTTGACATTTTTGACTACACTTTAGTTTAATAGGGCAAATCAGCTTAAAAATACTGAAATGAAAACTACAAAGTAAACCTGCTTACTTTCAAGAAAGCAGCTTACTCTGACTTTAACAGATTCTACTCAACTTGTTGGAATGGTTTTCTGACACTGATTGTTTTTTCATTTTTATTTAGTGAACTTTATCCCAGTTTTGACAGCAAGTCATGATACATACCTCTGATTATCCGGTCACGTTGAATGGCAGCATCAATATTATGACACAAAAGCATTTCAATACAAGTGATAACTTTTATTTTTTGCAAAATGCCAGCAAAGTACACAGTGTGAACAGTGTTAACATAGCATTCATTTTTAATACAATGGCAAATGACATTAAACTCAATGCATTATGAGATACAATGCTATACATATATCTTAAAGTAACAATGATATAATATATATTTACAATATATACACAGAATCTACAAACGTATTATAGAATACAACTCCAACAAAGTCACAATGCCATCTGTATGCAATGACATGATTCAAAAAGGAAAAGTTGTTGTTTAATGGGAATACAGCAAATGGTAGTAGTGGTGCTGCTAATGAATGGATTTAATGAGCTAACTCACATCAGTTAAAGGAAAACTACTGGGATAGCAATAGGATCATGATCTAGATTTCCACATAAGTATTCCCAGTGATTTCAATCAAAAATAAGATTAGTCTGAGACATATGTAGCAGCACTGTCATGCTGGATCTTTCGGTTTCCTGTATGATCCCATGCACTGAAAGAATTAACTATGTTTTTGTGTTTGTGTTTGTTTTGTGTGACATATTCCTGTCTGCCATTTTTGCATATGGCAAAATATGAGTTGCTTTTCATCTGGTACACTCCCTTTTCCTAAAAAAACTGAGTCAATCGAATGATATCTTGATGCAGTTTGTGTATGATGACAAAATCTAGAAAATGTCTTTTCTACTGCTGTTAGGTGGGTTTTGTTAAAGAATGTGTGGTATTATTGGATCTGACTAAGGAATCCCATGTTTCTTGCTCACAAATCATTGTAATGTTGCTGTAGATTAAAAATTAAAACTGCAGTTTGAACAGAGAATTGCAGGTAGAATGACCCAAAGCTTTACCAAATGGTTTTAACAAATATGGCCATAGGGAGCATGTTTTCTATATGTGGATGGACAAAAACCTGAAAGAAAATAACATACTAGCTTTCTGATAACTCACCCTTCTGTAACAGAATGAATGCAGATGAATATTGCTGTCTTCTTAAAATGAAATTAGCAATATATTATGAGTTATTTTGACATGTAGGAATTATTATGTTAGGTGAAAATAAAAAAAAAGCTACTTAAGGAAGATCTCCAGCTTATCTAAAAGATCAAGAAGCAAGTGCTCTGGGTTTGCCAAATTGTCTTTTTCTCTATCAAAATCAAATATTTATATGCTTACATGCTTTAAGAACTGTTTTTTCATCAACATATTTAAATTTTCAGTTCAGGTTATGGATTGCTGTCTTATAAAACAAATGAACGGTGCTGGGGACTTTCCACAAATTCGAATAGTCCCTCTGAGACTCAAATTTAATTTGTATAGATTCTTCTTATTTTTAATATGCATGAAAGTAAAGTCAAGCAAGACTACAGAAACACTTTACATGCATATTCAGTTTTAAATCTTACTTTCCATGAATACATTTGTTTTCTACTATAGCAGTCTTAGTATTTAATATTTTGTTGCACTACATATTGTTTGTACTCCTTTTTATTCCCCTATGCCACTGTAAAGAGCTCTGATGTATAGCTTAAGTAGAAATGGGTAAAATGCATTCAGTGTAGCCAGGGTGTTAAACTAATTTTGTTTGTTTGTTTGTTTGTGTTTGTTTGTTTGCTTGCTTGTTTGTTTGTTTATCATTTGTTGACTGGGTTGGTCCCACTAGGCTAGTGGTGTCTTTTCAAGAGATGCCCCAGGTAGTATTTTTACTGCTAGGGAAAATTTGGCCAGTGCATCTATCATGGAACTTCCTCTACTCTTTTTAGTAGGTGCCAGGCCTCCCGAGCTACCAACAACTCAAGCAGAAGGGTGATCAGTTTAATATCTTTTCAGAAGGATACATTAATTCAGCTATCAAATCACTATACACTATATTTTCTAAGTGTTCTCTGTTTTGTATATAGCAAACTGCAGGTGATTAAACTAATTTCCATAAGTGAGTATGCAGGGTAGATTGTGTTGCTTTTGTATTTTTGCTTACATGTTTATGATGATGTGTACAGTTCTTCTGAATAAATAATTTTCTAAAACACACTGCAATTACTATATGTATTTATATACAATGTTATTTTATGATATATAACTCAGAGAACGTCTGCAGAAACAGCAGGAAACTGCACATATAATTCTAAACATAATGGAACTGCAGAAGATTTTATTTCATAAAAAAACTGCACTCATTTTCTGACAATACAAAGGATTCTTTTTCCATACGTATTGTGATAACACCTGACTGAGCAACAAGGCAGCAATAAAGCACCAACAGTGATAATGAGCAGAAAAATGTATCTTACAATTTTCTCTTCTTTCCAAGATCAGACTGCAATTGTAGAGTTTAGAAACAGGTCAGAGCATACTTTAAAGTGCCTTGCCATACTACTTTCATAATGTATTTTATTAAAGATATCAAATTACCTGCCCATTTTGTCTGGTGCTGCTTGTGAATGTGGTAATGGAATGTTGCTGTTCGCAAAATTTCAATGGCATTCTCTTTGTTTCCTAAGCACCTGTAGCAAATTGTACATTCGTGCAATTGTCCCTATAAATGTTAGCAATCATTCCTTCATAATAAGCCATGTCTAGGAAAGATATACCAAGAAAATGAATAGGAAACAACATTGACATTTGTGGCATATGAGGACTACCCGTGTGTTCTATTCTGCCCTTTTGTTATGTATGATAGAATAGCTGATAATTCTATGGGGCCATTATTGTCCATCCTTCTAGGCCTCTGTGTCATCACAGCTTGTTTTTGTGACACATCTCTGAATCATACAACAGTTACGGGTATTAAAAAATATTATCTACAATAAAAGTTAGAAAAATTGCAACACTGCTGTGGCTGCAAGAAAGAAAAAAGGAAACAAACTTTTGCAAAGAGTTTCCCTACTATTTTTTTTTTCATGTACTTGGTAAGATAGATGTGATGGTTTATAGAACAAGGGACTGCATCACATTCTTTATGTGTCTACATACATGAGTGTGAGAATGGATGTATGGATGTGTGCATGTGAGAGTGTGTGTATGTGCGTGTGCGTGACTGTGTGTGTATATGTGTGTGTGTGTGTGTGTGTGTGTGTGTGTGTGTGTGTGTGTGTGTGTTTGTGTGTGTGTGTGTAGCAAGCACATACTACACTGTCTTGCTTATCTATATTTATCCATATATTCATATATTGCTATGCAATATATGTGTATTTATCTATCTCTCTTTATGTACATTAGCCATTGTCAATTACTGCTAACATCAACACTCTTTTCATCAATCCTTGACATCTGAGACCAGCAACCAATGAAATATCAGTACAACAAATTATAAACAGACATCTAACACTTTGGTTTGGCAATTAAGCATATGCCTGAACAGAACGGTCATTTTTGTTCCATTATCATTCGATTGTAACGCAATGGAAATGCCCCTCACAATGCGATAATTCAACTATTACTTAAGTCAGCTAAGTATAAATTAATGATATGTGATATCTGTGGTTAGTGATACCCCCTTGCTCACTGATAATCTGAGTGGTTGACAAATTCCATACAAACCATATATTGCAAGTCAAATATCTATCTATCTATCTATCTATAAATAGATATGGCTATAGATAGACAGATAGATAGGTATAGCTATAGACATAAAATATGCCTAGTGTCTGGCAGTTGGTGCAAAATGTTATCGTTGCTGTGAGCTGTAATTCATGTGTTACAGTGTTTGATTGCCTCAGCTCTGTTTTGCCTGCTGTAAAACTTGAGCAAGTTACTTAACCAGACATTGCTCACAGGTCACCTCTGAAAACAGACTGTGTGACTTGCGGGCCTACCTGTTTCAGAAATGTGTATAATAATAATAATAATAATAATAATAATAATTATTATTATTATTATTATTATTATTAGTAGTATTATTATTATTATTATTATTATTATTATTATTATTATTATTATTATTATTATTATTATTATTATTGTTATTATTATTATTATTATTATTATTATTATTATTGTTGTTATTATTATTATTATTATTATTATTATTATTATTATTATTATTACTAGTAATATCATTATATATTATTATTATTATTATCATTATTATCATCATTGTGCATGGACCATGCTGATTATGCTCCAATATTAAGAAAAAGACAAATCATTTAAGTGCCAGAGTGGAGTGAGACCCAGCCTTAACAAATGCTAACCACCCCCAGCTAAAGTTGTTAAGGGTGGTTCCCGTGGTAGCCAGAAAAATATGCCAGTACTGACTAGTAAATGACAGTGGCAGAAATTAAAGAGTTGTTTCTGCCTGCTGTCCATCAATAACATGCCCCTAACTTACTGTTCTAAACATAGAAAGTTACTAGAATAACAGGACATGTGCTTGCCTGATTCACTGAAGGATACGGAGTCTGAAACCTAAATGTATGCCATTATTGAGTGTCTTCAGTCCTCAGTAATTTGTCCAAGAAACACTGACTTCAGTGAGGAACATCCCCAACATATGAGTAAAAAATATGGACATTCTGTGAAAATCAGAAGAGTTGAGAGACATGGAAGATAAGAGAGGACAGTGTTACACTGCCTTTCTGAAAATAATTGCTAAATGATTTATGGCTTTTTTTTATTTTCATTTTTACTGTAACTTGTAGTACATAGAGAAGACAAATCTTCATGTATTTAATATTTTGTTGCACTACATATTGTTTGTACTCCTTTTTATTCCCCTATGCCACTGTAAAGAGCTCTGATGTATAGCTTAAGTAGAAATGGGTAAAATGCATTCAGTGTAGCCAGGGTGTTAAACTAATTTTGTTTGTTTGCTTGTTTGTGTTTGTTTGTTTGCTTGCTTGTTTGTTTGTTTATCATTTGTTGACTGGGTTGGTCCCACTAGGCTAGTGGTGTCTTTTCAAGGGATGCCCCAGGTAGTATTTTTACTGCTAGGGAAAATTTGGCCAGTGCATCTATCATGGAACTTCCTCTACTCTTTTTAGTAGGTGCCAGGCCTTCCGAGCTACCAACAACTCAAGCAGAAGGGTGATCAGTTTAATATCTTTTCAGAAGGATACATTAATTCAGCTATCAAATCACTATACACTATATTTTCTAAGTGTTCTCTGTTTTGTATATAGCAAACTGCAGGTGATTAAACTAATTTGCATAAGTGAGTATGCAGGGTAGATTGTGTTGCTTTTGTATTTTTGCTTACATGTTTATGATGATGTGTACAGTTCTTCTGAATAAATAATTTTCTAAAACGCACTGCAATTACTATATGTATTTATATACAATGTTTTTTTATGATATATAACTCAGAGAACGTCTGCAGAAACAGCAGGAAACTGCACATATAATTCTAAACATAATGGAACTGCAGAAGATTTTATTTCATAAAAAAACTGCACTCATTTTCTGACAATACAAAGGATTCTTTTTCCATACGTATTGTGATAACACCTGACTGAGCAACAAGGCAGCAATAAAGCACCAACAGTGATAATGAGCAGAAAAATGTATCTTACAATTTTCTCTTCTTTCCAAGATCAGACTGCAATTGTAGAGTTTAGAAACAGGTCAGAGCATACTTTAAAGTGCCTTGCCATACTACTTTCATAATGTATTTTATTAAAGATATCAAATTACCTGCCCATTTTGTCTGGTGCTGCTTGTGAATGTGGTAATGGAATGTTGCTGTTCGCAAAATTTCAATGGCATTCTCTTTGTTTCCTAAGCACCTGTAGCAAATTGTACATTCGTGCAATTGTCCCTATAAATGTTAGCAATCATTCCTTCATAATAAGCCATGTCTAGGAAAGATATACCAAGAAAATGAATAGGAAACAACATTGACATTTGTGGCATATGAGGACTACCCGTGTGTTCTATTCTGCCCTTTTGTTATGTATGATAGAAAGGCTGATAATTCTATGGGGCCATTATTGTCCATCCTTCTAGGCCTCTGTGTCATCACAGCTTGTTTTTGTGACACATCTCTGAATCATACAACAGTTACGGGTATTAAAAAATATTATCTACAATAAAAGTTAGAAAAATTGCAACACTGCTGTGGCTGCAAGAAAGAAAAAAGGAAACAAACTTTTGCAAAGAGTTTCCCTACTATTTTTTTTTTCATGTACTTGGTAAGATAGATGTGATGGTTTATAGAACAAGGGACTGCATCACATTCTTTATGTGTCTACATACATGAGTGTGAGAATGGATGTATGGATGTGTGCATGTGAGAGTGTGTGTAATAATGTATGCGTGACTGTGTGTGTATATGTGTGTGTGTGTGTGTGTGTGTGTGTGTGTGTGTGTGTGTGTGTGTGTGTGTGTGTGTGTGTGTAGCAAGCACATACTACGCTGTCTTGCTTATCTATATTTATCCATATATTCATATATTGCTATGCAATATATGTGTATTTATCTATCTCTCTTTATGTACATTAGCCATTGTCAATTACTGCTAACATCAACACTCCTTTCATCAATCCTTGACATCTGAGACCAGCAACCAATGAAATATCAGTACAACAAATTATAAACAGACATCTAACACTTTGGTTTGGCAATTAAGCATATGCCTGAACAGAACGGTCATTTTCGTTCCATTATCATTCGGTTGTAACACAATGGAAATGCCCCTCACAATGCGATAATTCAACTATTACTTAAGTCAGCTAAGTATAAATTAATGATAGGTGATATCTGTGGTTAGTGATACCCCCTTGCTCACTGATAATCTGAGTGGTTGACAAATTCCATACAAACCATATATTGCAAGTCAAATATCTATCTATCTATCTATAAATAGATATGGCTATAGATAGACAGATAGATAGGTATAGCTATAGACATAAAATATGCCAAGTGTCTGGCAGTTGGTGCAAAATGTTATCGTTGCTGTGAGCTGTAATTCATGTGTTACAGTGTTTGATTGCCTCAGCTCTGTTTTGCCTGCTGTAAAACTTGAGCAAGTTACTTAACCAGACATTGCTCACAGGTCACCTCTGAAAACAGACTGTGTGACTTGCGGGCCTACCTGTTTCAGAAATGTGTATTATGATAATAATAATAATAATAATAATAATAATAATTATTATTATTATTATTATTATTATTATTATTATTATTATTACTAGTAGTATCATTATTATTATTATTATTATTATTATTATTATTATTATTATTGTTATTATTATTATTATTATTGTTATTATTATTATTATTATTATTATTATTATTATTATTATTACTAGTAGTAGTATCATTATATATTATTATTATTATTATTATTATTATTATTATTATTATTATTATTATTATTATTATCATTATTATCATCATTGTGCATGGACCATGCTGATTATGTTCCAATATTAAGAAAAAGACAAATCATTTAAGTGCCAGAGTGGAGTGAGACCCAGCCTTAACAAATGCTAACCACCCCCAGCTAAAGTTGTTAAGGGTGGTTCCCGTGGTAGCCAGAAAAATATGCCAGTACTGACTAGTAAATGACAGTGGCAGAAATTAAAGAGTTGTTTCTGCCTGCTGTCCATCAATAACATGCCCCTAACTTACTGTTCTAAACATAGAAAGTTACTAGAATAACAGGACATGTGCTTGCCTGATTCACTGAAGGATACGGAGTCTGAAACCTAAATGTATGCCATTATTGAGTGTCGTCAGTCCTCAGTAATTTGTCCAAGAAACATTGACTTCAGTGAGGAACATCCCCAACATATGAGTAAAAAATATGGACATTCTGTGAAAATCAGGAGAGTTGAGAGACATGGAAGATAAGAGAGGACAGTGTTACACTGCCTTTCTGAAAACAATTGCTAAATGATTTATGGCTTTTTTTTATTTTCATTTTTACTGTAACTTGTAGTACATAGAGAAGACAAATCTTCATGTACTACAAAGAATTCTAAGCAGTTTGCTGATGCTAACCTAATATGAGTTTTCGACATGTATGCCAAGATTCTCCTCTTGTGCTTTGCACTTGAGGTGAATTCCTTGGCGTACATGCCTTAAACACATGATAATGTGGTTAGCATCAACAAACTACTTATAATCCTCTGAATTATTTTTATTATTATTGTTATTATTTTTAGTCATCGTCATCATCAGCATCAGCCCCCTTTTCCCCATTTTTCTACATGGGGTTGGGGTATCGTGTTAACTGTCGCCAACTCTTTTGATTCAGTGCCACACTCCTGCCTTCTTCAACATACATGCCTGACTGTCACAGATCTTCTATCACACAATCCATCCACCTCTTTGCTGTATGTCCTCGCTTCCTCTTGCCTTCTTCCTGTCTGTCCCAAATCTTCCTCACCAGATTGTCTTCTGCTTTTCTGCACATGCCCATACCACCATAATCTGTTCTCTTTGATCTTTTCTACAATTGGAGCTACTTTGGCTTCTGCTCTTATGTCCTCATTTCTCCATCTATCCCACAATGTGCATGCTACCACCTTTCTTAGGCACTTAATTTCCATCACCTCTAGCTTCATCAACTGTTCTGCCCAGGATTCTTTACCATACAGTAGTACTGGTTGCACCACTGTCTTGTACACCTTACTTTTCAGCTTCTTCGGCATTCTTCTGTCATAGACTACACCTGATACTCTATGCCAGTTGGCTGCAGCCCCTCTGATTCTAGCTTTGATCTCTTTATTCAGACTACCCTTCTCCTCAACTACTCCTCCCAGATACTTCCTGAGTGCCTGAAATGACACTGACAGCACAAATGGTTATTATTCCAGAAAGAAACAAACATAGCCCACTTTGGTTTAATAAAACTATTTGCTGCATTTGTAATATTGCTCACAGAACCCTGTATACACAAATTTTCAGTGCTTCGACATGTATCATCCACATTTTTACTAAACAGTCTCAGTTTCTTACAGGTTATTTTACAAACAAGCTGTGCATAAAAGCTCATGGCTGCATGTGTCACTGAGGCCTTTATTCCAGTTCTCTCCAAATGTTTAATTGATAGAAAACATTGTACTCAAAACATACAGCATAAAAAAAATGCAAGCAAGCAATAGCATTATATGAAACACAAAAAAAAAAATCTAAATTTCTTATGTCAAAATACTTAGCACACATTCTGTTCCAGGGTTGCAATCCCCCCCTGCATTTAATTCCACTGCTAATTATATATTAACTCCAAGACCACACAACAGTGGGGTAATGGAAAAAAAACATCCACTGCTGTACTGCAATCATGTTGAATTGTTTTTAATCTTTTGTGTCTGATGTAATGCAGTTTAGCATTCTGAACTTTGACAAAATGTTTCCTCACCTCACTTATGTATACTGGTGACACAACTGTTTAGAACAGATAAAACACCCTGCATAGTTATGAATGCTGGTGAACAAACACAAACAACTACAGATCTAGGTGAGTGACACGATGGTGGCCACTACCAGTCTACTCTTCAAGTCTCACTTCCCTAATAACTTTTATAAACAGAACTGAGGAAACAAAACACTAGGCAAAGCTCAGTGTAATACTTATAAAACAACTGAAAAACAAAAAAATATACACCACAAACCACAGTAGTACCAGAACTCTGTTTCATATAACACAAATAAAAATTCAAAATTCAACAAACTTAGCGCTTTTGCCTTTTTACATTCATCAGAGTAAAAAATATGTAAAACGCATTTAAATAGCAAAAAAACTAACACATGACCAAATTACATATGATTCAGCAGCATTCTACAGTCCTATACATTCAACCTAAAATATTCAAAATTAATACTTTTATTAAATAAAATTAAATACATTATCCCATCCAAAGGTTTTGATATAAATAAATAAGTGAATAAACTTTGCTATCCAATCTAAAAAGTTAAAATGCATTGTAAAAACCCAACTATCACTGTAAAATGATGTCTTTCCATAAATAAGCATAAAATCACACACAGACATTCAAACCTGCATTGCCTTTAGCTTCAATATACCAGTGATGGAACAGCATAATCATAATCAGAAATGATACTATCACATCATACCTGTACACTTGTACACTATTCTATCAAATGTGCTTCATTTAGATGAGTTTTACTGCGTTTGACTACTTATGAGTCAGTTAAATGAGTATTCAGTAAAAAGATAGGAACCTGAGTCCATATGCTCGCACGCGCGTGCACACACACACACACACACACACACACACACACACACACACACACACACACACACACACACACGAATGCACATGTTCACACACAAAACATACACACATATGCACACACACATTTTATACATGTGTTCCTGTGTTTTGTGCATATCTATATATATATATATATATATATATATATATATATATATATATATATATATATATATATATATATATGTGTGTGTGTGTGTGTGTGTGTGTGGTTATATGTGTGAATGTGTTTATGAGTATAGGCACACATGAACATGACAAACACTAGTACAAATATGTGACTGTATTTTCTATTAAAATGAGGAATCCTTCAGTGTAAGGAAACATCCTTAATTTTAAGGTTGAATGTAACCTGAATAATACTAGTCATTCCAGGTTATGACTGCACATTTCCTCCTAAGTGTAGTACCAACCTCATCTAATCTGTCACTACAGGATGTTCACTAAGTTTCTCATTTCTTGAATTTACATATAAAGGGAGGATCCAGGAAAAAGAGTTTTTTGACATTTGCAAACTAAAGAATTGTGCTCTAATATTTTTAGAAAGAAAACTTTTTCTAAAATGTTTTTACATTTTGATAGCTGCCACCCAGCCCACCAGAAAAGATGGGTTATAAAAGGACAAATGGTTCACCTCTCTAGGGTTGTTAGTGACGATTATACATTTGAAATGGAGATGTCAAATTTAATTGGTTTGTTCATTAACAGGGGATACCCATCCCATTTATTGATTAAAATTAGAAATGAGATACAAAATAATCGAAAGATTTTATATATACCTATTTTATTAATGAATACAGGTGCCAAACAAAATCCAACCCCTGCAACGACACAAAATCAAGTATTGGTATTGCCTTTTAACCAAGAGACGACAGTACTGAAGGAGGTTGTTATAAATTGTTGGACTTAACTATAACAAGTGAGTTGAAAAAGAAGTTTGGTGAACATCCTGTAATGACCTATAGTAGAAGAAATAATTTAAAGGAAATATTCAAAAAGAACAAGGACCATTTTATAAAGCCATACAATTCATTAATGAGTAAATTTAACGTAAAAATTGTAGATACATATATGAAGGTCCATACGTGACTATTCAAGGTTACAGCAGGACCATACAGTGTCCTGGGCAAACTACTTGTAACACTAAGATGGTGGTATACATTGCCCTGTGTGGGAGCTGTCCTACATTTTATGTAGGGAAAACCACACAAGAGTAAATGTAAAGACATTTAGGCCAGCTTTGTAGTAAAATATTTTTGTCAGACTATTTGCCATTGTATAGCTTCTAACTATAGCCAATGTGAAAAAATATTTTTAACAATGAGAGAAAAAACTCATCACCATAGTAAGTGGAAATGTTGCAGCTGTTGAGGTTTGGGAACATGTTGGTAATGCTATGGGCCTGACATTAGGTAAACTGTCTGGATAGACACATGACTGTCAGACATCCTACTAGTATTGCATATGGTGAAGAGGGATGGGAGTCAGTGTGATAAAAGTGTTGACTGAGGCAGTTATCACAACCATGCTAATACCACTGTTTTCCATGCCTAAAGAGCAAAGCCTAATAAAGATATGAGAAAAAAAGTTTAGTGACTCTATAAGAAAGTCGGTCATAAAACAAAGTTCTAATTCAGGCCTTCTTGCTCCATAGCTGATGTCTCTGAGCAAGATGCTGCATTCTGGGCTTACGAAGATTGTGACTAAAGAGATCTTCTGGTGGACTTTTATACTGCTGGTGTTCATGACCACACATATGAAATGGTCTCCTGCAGGGCCACCAACATTGCACATGCTCTGTGGGGAAAAAAAAGCTGAACATCTGGAAGGGAAAGTTAGATTAACAGGAGGCTGGCCATTGGTTGAGCCACCTCTGATGGAGAAATACGATTTTCTAGCCTTTACTTGGTGCTGGACATTAGCACAGTACTTCCTCATGTACCAAGTTTATCCATTGGAGATGTCACTGGTACTCTGAAGTTTTCCTCTATAACAGTATACTTAAGTCACCTTGCCCCATTATTCACTGGGCAAATTAGCAAAGCTGTCTGCATTGGGTAATACAAGATTATTAGGGAGTTGACCTGCATGCCATTTGCATGAGCTACAGTATTTAAATGTTTGCTTTGCAAACAAAGCAATTACTGCATCTAAATTTGATGTATGTTTCTGATGCTGGATCATACTTGCACATGATATTGTGTTTTACTGTGTTCAAAGATGATTTTGCCCAGCACTGCCATTGTGGAACTGCCACCACTTGATGTTGGTGGATCTTCTACCTCTGCTGATGATGACAGGGAAGAGCTGGCAGAGTCAGGAAAGAGAGTATATATGTCGGACACAGGGAATGTGACTAATGACTCCTCTATACAGACCACGTCCACAGCCTGTGTGCCTGTAGACCCTCAGAAGGTACATACCAAATAAAGAAGACAGGTGAATGGGGGCACTCACAGTCAGGGATATGTGGTACCCCTACAGAATATTTTTTTCTGAAACTCTCAGTAGGTTCATTGAGTGTGGAAATACACACAGAGAAATGGGTAGTGGTGTTCATTAGAAGCATGGATTTTGCCCTCCGCTGAAGTTGCTATGTCAATGTCTGTGACACAGAATATGTGCAGGGCTATTGTGGAGACACAGTTTATACTACAATAGCCTTTTCATATTTAGCAAAGCTAATGCAAGGTGTATGATATGACCTCCAGGAGTGCGTACCTCATACTTGTAATAGTTTTGACAGAATAACTCACAAGCTAGAATGTGCTGTGTCCTATCATGCTCACCTGTTATGCATCAGTCATAAATGCATTACACCTCTGCTTCCATGAATTGTGTCTATTATGGCTGTGGATGGCCTATCCATGTGAAGCAGAGTTCCCCCCTAAACCAATCCAAGTGTAACTTGGACAATTAGGTGTGGAACAGAAAATTCATCCCTTGTTTGGCAACTATGTCTCTAGTGGACACAGACAACCTGTAAATGGTTAATCTCCCCATCCCCTGCTTACACTTATCAAGGGTACCAGAACTTGTCAGAGATTTGAGATGCATGGCTAGCCTTAAAAAGGCCATTGTGGTTGTTAACCTAGTAAACACCTATGAACCTGCTGTAGTAGAGGTGACTATAGCCAGAAGACACCATCACTGGAGTTGTCAGCCGCAACACTGTCACATATGGTAAAGGATATTGTGTATAGTAATGCAGCATGCCAACATCCAGTCATGGCAGTGGTGTGACCATTGGAACTCTTGATACAGCCAACTTGTGGGTGTGTGCATGCATGGGACGGAGATTTCTCTACCATGTACATCTGGACTAGTCTTGTACATTAATTCTCAGAGCTGCAACTAGTGCTTAGGCAGTGTCCCAGCAGACACACTCACACCACCACAGTCCCCAGTCCTTCACACATACAAGCAATCAATGACACTAGCTATGTCAAAGCCCCTACACACTGTTGCAGCCCTGAAAGTTAATCCTCAGCACTCAGGCATTTCCATGTGAAATACATCCACACTTGCACTCCCACTCCCACCTGTGAAAAAGATGATAACTGTGCCCTGCCCCTTGAACTTTGTTACTTGAATTGCCTGTATGTGTTACACAGTGTGACCAGCCTATGCATGGGTATTCACAGGATGGTGTTGGGTTTGCTTGCATCACTTTTACTATAGTAGATATGCAAGCCACTGTGTCCTTGCCATTGTCATGGCATAGTGAGCCTACCTTCATCTGTCATGTTCAACCCTTGTTGTTGGCTCCTATACCCACTTCTCATATGGTTCAGCTTCCACTACCTGATTTGATGGGTAATTCTCCTCCTGTAACTTCCCCCACCTCATACCCCGCTGTAACCGGTTCCTAATTATGATACTGTGCAACATTGCACAAACTGAAAATAGTTTTTACATGTGCCAGAATCACACTGTAGGTTACCACTTGATGCATCTAGGCAGCGAAAGTATACCTTCAGCATCATTAACTCATGCACCACAATGGCCTTTGTTTGTGATAGGACATAGATTTTTCCCTAGCCTACTTCATTCTATAAATTTCTGACAGGTGCCATCAGTCAGGATTCCAGGGCATATCCAGAATTGACAATAAGATACTCCCTGGGGTAAGCCACACCTTGCAAACAGTTGGAACAGTTCACAGGTGTGCCATATGAGGGAGTTGTAATAACTGTCTGGGTGACCCTAAAACATATTATAGATAATGTCCTATATATTACAGACCACCTGCCAGTTAATGGAATGATAGTCTTTGTGGTTCACATATCCTCTTCCTAGTTTCTCAGGTGGGGCCTTTAATTCAGTGTGGGTGCAGTGTATGGTTCCAGTATCTCAACAAAAATGGGCTCTATCATAAATGTCTTGCATGGTGATGCCGCTCTCTAAGATACCTAGAAAATGCATATGCTCCCTCCCACAAGCAACAGCAAGGCATAAAGAAACGGGTGGGGTATTCTTGAGGCAGATGCCACAGATGCCATCACTTTCTCCCCTGTTGGTTGCTGATAGGTCCATATAGCTAGTATATGTAAAGCCAATCATACCTTGGTATCAGTTGAGATAGGGATTCTGCAACTCTCACTAGCTTGGTGATGAGGTAAATACATGTCCACAAAGGTTTGCATGGTGTCTCTCTCCACATGCTGCAGGTCCATAATGTTTGTATCCTGCATTTTATGAAACATTAAAACAGTTGGATGACACTGTATCTCTGAGAATGATGACATAAACCACCAAGGGTAGCAGTAGCAACACAAGCTTCTTGCAGATACACATTAACTAATACTGCAATACATATACTAATAAAAAAATATTTTTTAAACAGAAATACATACATTATGTGAGAACTCACAACGACATTATATATTTATGATATGATAACTTTCATTTATGTTTCTCTGAAGAGAAAGTACAGTTGTGTAAGGAAACTTACCCTAACAAGAAGATGTTCAAATGATAACTGCCACAGTAGTCTAAGCTATGTGTGTTATATTCTGTCAAGAATATAACAGCCGGATAGCTTCCAAAGCATCAGGACACCTTCCAAGTACCCAAATCATCAGTCAGCTCAAGCTGAGTTGACTAAAAAGACAGGTTTGAGCACCGATCCCATTAGAGCATTTATGTCAACAGAGACAGGAAAGCTTAACCCTAAGAGGACAATGCCAAAAACAAGAAAAAAATAAGAATTTACACCTTGGCATAAACAACACACCACAAAAAAAAAACAAAAAAAAAACACTGGGGATGGAGGGAAGGAAGTGGCTACTGCAGCAATGGTAATTCAAGCATCTACTATTATAGAAAGTTTACTTGTGCAACTGTACTATGCTCATAATATTGATCACTGCTATAGTAGCCTTAGCTATATGGGTAGATTACCCTAGCTTAATACATTTTGGAGCTGGAAGGAGAGGAGTCCTAGAGCTCCTGGAGACTGGTCCTTGCAAAGCCTAATCTAGAACAGGAGATGCAATCAAGCTTACAGTGCTTTGTAAAGGTATGTACAGAGGACCAATGTGCTGTTTCTAGAATACATGTAGAATCCAACCATTTTCAAAAAGCCATAGATGAAACCAAGGACCTTGTACAGTTGGCCTTGACTCTGCCTTGAATAGTTTTACTGTGGTGAGTATAACAAAATGTAATATCCTTAGACAGCCATTTGGAAATATTCTGCTTTAACACAGGTTGTCCATTCTTCCTACCTTCACAAGACATGAACAATTGATCTGAAGATCTGAACGATTTAGTCCTGTCAAGATAGTACCAAAGTTGTCTGTGGACATCCAGGGCACGTAGTATCTTTTTTCTGTCATTTTTATGTTCAGGAAAGAAAATGGCGAGATGGATAGTTTGGCTTAAAATAAACTCAGATACTGCTTTAGGCATGTCCCTGGGGAAAATGAGATGAGGTTGACTTACCACAAGAACTTGAAACTCAAATACCCTTCTGCAGAGATCAGACCAATAAGTAAAACAGTGTTTTATGTAAGGAATCTCAAGTCAGCCAGGTTAGCTAGTTCAAATTGAACAAGTACTAGCTTCTTTAACTCAAAATTAAGACCCCAATGAAAGGTCACTGTTTTTTTGAAGGCCTCTTATGCAAAACCTCTTTCAAAAGCATTTAACTTGAGAATTCACTGAAAGTGGAGGATAAATGGGTAGATATTCTGAAATGGAGTGTAAATAAACCTTGATGGAGGATTAAGAACTGCCAAAGGATAGTAACTCATGCAAACAGTGTAAAACTAGGGGACAACTAGCTCTGAATGTGTGATGGTAATGTTGTCACTGGCACCAACTAGAAAACTGTTTCCATTTGCTAATATTTTATTTTCTACTAGCAGGCTTTCTTCACTCCATTAGTACCTGCTGCATGTCCTAAGTAAACAGGTACTTAAAGTGAATTAATACCCTACCATCCAGGTAGTCAAAAGATCTAGATTGGGGTCAGGGTGTATAACAAAAAAAAATATCTTCTGTAAGTAGATCCATTCTGTGAGGTAGCTTGTGGTAATTGCCCCTGGGCATTTCAAAAACAAGGGAAAGCCACCGTTGCCTGGGCCAGAAAAAAGCCACCTCAATGAATTCAGAATTCCTTTTATTGATATAATGGAATGGGCTGAAAGGCATACAGCAACTTTCCTGTCCACAGAAAAAAAGGCATTATCTTCTGGGCATTCTTGCATGGAGCCCTAGAGCAAAATCCTGCCAGCTGATTCCTTAGGGAAGAGGCAAATTGGTCATCTTGATGAACTCTCCACAGATGGATTTAATCCTGGAAGATCCACTAATCTATTTTCCATTTGTATTGGTCTGCCTATATCCTTCTCAGCTTGCCTGCTACACTGTTTTTCTCTGACAGAATGTAGGATGCCTGTAGAGTGAGATTGTACTTTGAAGCTCTATCCCAAGCTAATGTGGCTATGCTACAAAGGGGATATGTCTGGTTCTCCTTGTTTGTGATGTGCAACATGACGGTGGTATTTTCTGTAACAACTTGAAGAAGTCCAGGGGCCAAAGATGATTTTGAGAGTTGTGTGTCTTGGTCAGTGTAAGTATCTCTTATATATATATATATATATATATATATATATATATATATATATATATGTGTGTGTGTGTGTGTGTGTGTGTGTGTGTGTGTGTGTGTGTGTGCTTGTATCTGTCCTTGGTGTGCCACACACCTTGCACTTTTATCCCTTCTGAAACTGCTCCCAAAACAAAGTCTGAAGTATCTACCTTGCAAGTCTACCTTGCTCTTCATAAATGAACTAAAAACACCTTTCTAATTCACCTTCCTGCTCTTGCCACCACACTACCTAACTCATACTCCTTTAATAGGCCCTCAACATGTTTTTCTTTTCTTAAGAACATTTAACAAATAATATACAACCTCTCTTACGCTACTAAACAGTTGTGTACTTTAATTTCACTGTCGTTCCCTAAATTAACTTCTTGCTCCTCTTTTATTTCTCATTTCCTTATGCTTTAGACTCATTTTTGCTTCTCTATCTTCTTTATTCAGGCCTCACTACTAATACTATTTTCTTGTCCTATCTTTTGAACCTTACAAGTTTCAAACAGGTATATATATTTTTTTGTCATATTAATATGAAAACAATGATTATTCATTTGATCTTTTGCACATAACATTTATACTCTATGTTACTTTTCTGTATTCTATATTTGTTCTTTTGTATGTTGCGTGTATATCTGTTATTATATTATTTATTTATTATTGTATTTTACATTTGTTGATTGGGCTAGTCTAACTGGATATATGTCCATTTTCAGTAGAGGCCTGGGGAGATAAGCTCTAAGACAGAAAAATTATAAAACAACAAATAACAAATAACAGCAACAGTCATATATTCAATGCATATTACAGGTTAACACGGAATATTCAGCAAGGAGAAAAATCATAACAGTGCAAAAAGCAGGTACAATACAACATACAGGTACAATACATAATAAAGAAAAAAATAAAAAAGAAGGCAGGTTAATTGTATTTAATAAAGTATTCACTCAATAATAGGTATCCGCAGAGGTTGGAAATAATGTAATTTAGAGAGAAATTATATTTATAGTCAGTAAGGAAGGTATAACAGTTCACGAGTAGTATGGGGAAGGCAGAGCAAAGTCTGAAGCAATAAATGACTAGTCAGGTTTAGTACAGGGGCATAACCAGTGTGTTCTGAGGAAAAGTTTCAGTCTGTTTTTGAAGAGTGATAAAGAGGGAAGTGAGGAAAGGTCACTGGGGAGAAGATTCCAGGATTTTCCAACAGCACTGGAGAAGAGAGAGTCCTCAGCCTTGTTGTTAGTTTTAGATGTGTGTACAAGAAGCTTGTGTGATGACCGTAATGACTTCAGATTTTTATAGGTGGTGATGAGAGTAGATCGAATAGGAGTATTGGAAGGTTTATAAAGGGTGTTATGGACAATGGTTAGCTGGTGGAATTTAATCAGGTTTTGTAGTTCGAGTCATCCTAGCTGCTTTATATTAATATAATGGTGGGTTCTAAATGGGTTGGCTGTAGCAAACCTGACAATGTTATTGTAGGACATTTCCAATTTGCTGAGGTTATTTTTAGATAGCTTAGTAAAAATGGGTGAGGCATAGAGGAGTGTGGAGATTAGATGAGTGTGAGCTATAGTTATTTGGCTGTAAGTGAAATGAAGGGTTTAATCCTATAGAGAGAGTCAAGTTTTTTGTTGACAGTTTTTATAGTATTATTGATATGGATGTCAAAGTTCAGATTGTTGTCAATGGTGATACCCAGTAGTTTGCTGGTTGGGTCTGGTGATATAATGGTACCATTGGTAGATGTAACTGAGAAATCAAAAGAAGAGGACTTGTGGGTAGGATTGAAGAGGAGGAGTTTAGTTTTTTGGGGGTTCAGGAGAAGGCAACGCTGTGTGAACCATTGTTCAACTGTGTTAAATACCTTCTGGGTAAGAGAGTGAAGTTCAGGGGTGGAAGCAATATGCATAGCAATTTGTATGATCTGTTAATGTGTGACATCATTGACCCTGATTTATATAAGTACTTTTTGGTTGAATTACCAACTATTCCAACATTCAGAGGGCTTCTGAAAATTCATAAAGGTTATCAGAGCCCTAAAATGAGACCAATTGTCTCGAGTAGAGAGTGGTTGACAGAACCACTCTCTATATATGTTTAAAAACAACTTAAAGCGATAGTTCAAATGACACATATTATAATTTACTCAAGATTTTCTTAAAAACTTTATTTGAATGTATGAATAATAGTAATGAGCTGCCTGATATCTGGCTAGTAACTTTGGATGTGAAGTCGCTGTTCACTATGATACTGAATACAGAAGGGCTAGAATACTTGAGACAAATTCTATGTGCAAGAAATGTTAGTAAGAATAGAGTGATGAAATGTATGATGTTACTTGAGCTCATTCTGGAAAATAATGTTTTTGTATATGCAGATATTTATTATTTGCAGACAAAAGGGGTGGTGATGGGAACGCCTTGTGCGAACTCATACGCCAGTTTGGTCATGGCCCAATGGGAGAAGACATTCATCATGGATACAAATTATGTTGGGAACATCAAATATTACAAAAGATTTGTAGATGATATTTTCTTCCTATGGGAGGGTACGGAAGTTGACCTATGTTTATTCATTGAATACCTTAACCAGACTACCACTTTTTTGAAATTTAAGGGCAAATGGTCTAGAACAGCTATTAAATTTTTAGACATGCTAGTCACGAGAAAATCAATAATTGTATAACATCACTGTATAGAAAGAGCTGCAGGACAAATAGTCTACTTCATCGTACGAGTATCCACCCTAGACATGTATACCAAAATATGGTTATTAACCAAGGACGGAGAATATCTAAATTAACTAGTAATGATATTAAATGTGAGTTAACTTTAGATACTCTGAGAGATGAATTTATTGCAAGGGGATACCCCAGGAAAGAAAGTGATGTTCTAAAAGATCCAGTGGTAATAAAGAAGAGAAGGGGAGAACTTACTTTAAGAAAAAGAATGATAATGTAATTGAATCAACACAAATGATGAGGCACACTAATTTAACCAATGCACACATTAGGTTGAATATACCATATTCAAATAATAACAGGAATATATGTAAGATAATAAACAGTAATTGGGCCATTTTGACCACAAATGACGAAAGTCGAACTTTGGTTGGTCCTAAACCTAGATATAGTTATCGTAATAGCAAATCATTGACTACTCTGCTATGAAGAAAGCAAAGGGAAGCAGGTGATTTCAAATAGGCAAGGCACCTACCCATGCAGAAATTGTAATCAATGTTCGTACATGCTGTGTTCTAATATTTTTATACATCCTGACAGCAAAAGGACTTATACATTTAGACATTATGCTGACTGCAAGTCTAGAGATGTTGTCTATCTGGCTAGCTGCATGAAATGTACCAGCTTCTATACAGGAGAACAAACTGGGCATTGAGAGAGAGAGAGTGAGAGAGCATGTTTATGCTATAAATCGTGAGGATGAGAACAATGCATTAGCTAAACATGTACTAAATCATGATTTAAGCCATAAGTTTAGATTCATGGTGGTAGAGTTGATTGGAAGAAATAAGAGGGTAGGAAATATAAAGAGCCATACAGAAAAGCAAGAAATAAAATGGATAATAAGGATGCAATCAGACAGAGGAAAAGACTTGAACGATAAGATTTTGATCAAACCATTCCTCAGGGATAGACCACTGAAACACTAAAAAGGAAATTATAGATTGTAGCTAAGGATATGGACATTTATTTACACCTGTGATTTTAGAAGTATTTCCATATAGACATCTCATATATACATATTTCCATATATATATATAAAAAATTTACATATATATTGTAAACAGATATATACTTTGATGAAAGCAGAAAACATAAAACACACAACTGACACACAGATATCTCACAGAAGCGGCAGATAACGATCAGGACTGCCAGCAGAACGGTTAAAAGCCAAATGCCAAAAATCCATCATAAATGCCAAAAAAAACAAAGGTTACCCTAGCTACCAAGCTACCAAATAGGTGGCAATCCACTGAGCACAGAAGAAGTTATGGGGACCCCAGACCCAGGTTGATAGTAGTGTGTCATTCGACACCCATGTAGCTAGTAGTAGGAAAGACCTTCACATTTGCCACACTTATCATGAAGGGATTCTCATCTAGATCAAGGGAGGTCATCAGACCAATGATTGACAATGCCCTATGCCCCCCATTATCTGACCCGACACCCGCAGCAGCTTGCAGCAGGAAAAAGCCAAAGTTCCAAAAAAAAAAAAAGGGAAAAAAAAATCTGTCCTATGTTGCCCTGGAACTGAACTCCTAGCTCTATTCAGTCACACACTCAGAGGTGACCTTTGGTGCTTTGCACAAAACATACAAGGCCATGATGATTTGATGAATAATGAATACCAAAAAAAAAAATCCTAGATCCATCAGAGCCACAAGGGCGGAGATTGAAACGAGAGACACATAGGAGTATAGGGGATAGATTCATCACCCAAAGACTCCCTTCTATGCTGTGGAACAAAATACCAACATGCAGGCAGACTCGCTGGCCTGGTTGTTCAAGAGAAGAATCTTGACCAATGGATGATGGAGGATAGATATACCCAGGGATTACCTCAGTGTCACTGCTCGTTCAGAGGCACAGAAAAAAAAATGGGTATAGTTCCCATACTAAAAAGGCCCTAAGCCCCACAAAACGATGGGCTAGGCTTGTAAATGCCCTCGGGCAGATAGCCTAGTATGAACCTATGAACCTATGAACCTATATATTATATTTTATATTTTGTTTTTGCAAAGGAATTTGATATGCATACAGAATGCCTATATGTGATTCGTTTGTGTAAGTTTAAGTAGGTATACATGAACAGGAAAGTACATTAACAATGAGCTCTAAATTAACAACAATATGCATTTATTTATTTTATGGTAAAATGCATTTTTATATATATAAATATTTACATATATTTAGATTTATATAAAACGCTGTTTTTTAAATATCATTTTCATAAAGATTTCTTATTTTTATTGACTTTTACATTAGTTCTATCTAAGAAAGGTTTTTTAGATGTGATGTGTATGCATTTAGTGGTCAAGATTGACATGGATAGAAAGTTTTAGTATATTTATTGGCGACTTTTTTTGATATTTATATGCCTTTTGTTTGTGTCTTTTGGCTTTTTCTGGTTAGGGGTCGCCACAGCAGAACTCCACTCTGCTAACGATTGGCAGTAGATTTTTACATGCCAAGTTGCTAGCCCTGATGCACAACCTTCAACGAAGGTACGCCCTTTCACATAGTCTCCACACAGAAGATGCTCTAGCTGAGAATCGAACAAGACAACGTTGTACTGTGAGGCGACAATGCTACCGCAGCACCCCCACTGCAGCTGATATTTAAATGCCTAAGTAATGCTATTTGATATATGTCTGATGAAGGGTTTGGATATAACCTGAAAGCGCTTACTATCTTGAATGTTTTATTTCAATAAAACAAATTGCAACCTAAAATTGAATTTTTGAGCCATAGTGGTACTTGGTGATTTGCTTGAAGTTTTCTTTGCATTCTGCGTCTGCACTATTTTGTACCTTTACCCCAAAGCTGTTTACTGGATATATTAAGCTAGGGATGTGACCTTCGGTAATAGCTCTGTTGATTAGAATGGAAATGGGATATGCGATAACCTTGGCTGATAGCTGTAGAAATTCAACAGGTAGTTGGTCTGCTGAGGGAGAGCACAGTTTTAGTTGTTGTATAAGGGTTAGAATATATGTTGTTGGGACAGGATGAAGATGAAAATGAGGGGGTGAGGTTGAGTTATAGGAAGGTAAAGTGAAGCTATTAGGTGGTAGCTGACTAGCTAGTGTTTGGTTAGCATTAGTAGAAAAGGTATTGAAGGTATTGGCTGTATGCATGGGAGTTTTGTGGTCAGTGTTTTGAGGGTTTGGTGTAGTGGACTGACCTGGATGGAGTAAATTGGTTAATGCTAGCCCATAATTTTTGTGGGTTGTTTTGGTTAGCTTGTTGTAATTGTAGGTAGTAGTTTATTTTATCAGAGAGTGTAGCTTTCTTAGTGTCATTTCTTAACTGTCTAAAGGTTTGTTGGTCTACAGGGTTTTTAGTCATTCTCCATTTGGCCTAATATGCATTTCTAAGATGGATTTTGTATTTGGTTTCTTTTGAAAGACATGGGGCAGAATTGGTTATAATTCTAATTAATCTGGTTGGAGCATGTTTGTTAAGAATGGCAAGGAAGTTAGAGTTAAAGTATTTCACAGCTTCTTCTAAAGGGAGGTGACCAATTGCAAGCTCTTAGTTCCTTTTGGAATAGATCAGGGTTAAAGTTTTTTTTGGATCTGATATTTATGACAGATGTTGGAATGGGAGTATTGGCTTTATGCCTGATGATGTAGATAAGTGAGTGGTCACTTATATCATCAGGGAGGGTTCCAGAATTATAAATGTGAGGATGATAGTTTGTGAAAATCCAGTCTAATATGCTTGCTTTCTTGTTAGCTTTATTTATCCTAGTAGGGGAGGTAATGGTTTGTGAAACCCATATAGGTTAATGTGGGTGGTAGGGAGGCTGCTATATCTTGTTAATATTTCTTGTATTGTAAACATATTGTATTTTTTTTTTTGTGGAGCTTTCCTCCTTGGGTCTCCACTGAAAATGGGCCATTGGCCCAGTTGGACTTACCTGGTCAACAAAAGACGAATAAATAAATAATCTGTGGTGACTGACTGCTTTGGAACAGGGAGAGATGAGAAGAGACCTGGATACTTGTTGTCTCCACCAAATGATTTCCCTTCTGACAAACCCAATCACTGGAATTTTAAAGGACAAAAGATTGGTGTTGGGACCAAAGAGACTTCAGATATAACTGCACCTGCCTCGTGGAATTTTTCCAGGGGTATCTTGAGAATCATACAGGCCATGACATACAATTTTCTGAGGTATTCCCTTGAGGTGACAGAAACCTGAGTGGAAAACCTTAGAAATAGATCTAGATAGAAATATATTTTTTTCCTGTGGAAGAAAGGATTAATAGCATGAATTAAACCCAGAGCTAGAGCCAGTGAATTAGTCCTGTCAAAGAAATCTGAGGAAGACTAGATACATGTTTAGTTTTCTGTTTCTTTATGATAGAAAAATGGAGCCAGCAGTGTTATTAAAATGGAAGTAGCAGTTTCCTGGGCACAACATTCTGACAAAACAGGGAAGCCATCCCTGTTTCCTCTCCCAGGACCAACAAGAGTAACTCTACCTCACCCATGGAGAGGACCCCAGCAGCTGCAGAGGATGTGGCTAACCCCCCCCACACACACACACACACACCCAGTCCATAGTGGCTGTAGGTGCAATATCAGAGGAATCCTTAATAAAAGATGAGTGAGTTGAGGTACAACTAATGGCTACAGCGGAGTTAACCATCTATGGCTGAGGCAAACTTCTAGCTTGCTTTAGTGGTAAAGGCTGTTTGCTTAAGTTTCTGGAAGGAAAAAAACCCAACCATGGGACCAACAGTTTGTTCCATAGTCAAGCTAAAAATGGTGCCTCTTTCATGAGGAAATGAGTGGCAAAAGCTGGTAAAAATTTAAAGTATTTAAAAGTCACTTTTTTTACAGAAACACGCAGTAAAACACACTTTAAAACACATAGCCTGTCCCCAGAAGTGAAATAAACACAATACCTCCACAGAAAAAAATGTCTTTAAATAATTTAAAGAACTGTTTAACAAAAAAATAGCACTCTCATTTAAAAGTACAATACATTCTGTAGACTGTTAAAACACAAACTCCTAGATTTAAAATAACTTTCCTGAATAGATAAGTGTTGTTAAACAAAACAGTTTTATTTTAAATGGAAGTTTTTTTTACAAACGGAACTTATCTGTGCACAGCAAAGGAACATCACAAGCCAACTGTCAACCCTTGAAAACCTCAGACAAGCATTTTCTTCGGTGGCATGAAATGTCTAATTAGATTGGTGCCGAATACTGCTTCTTTTAGTCACCTCAGCTCATGCTGACTGATATCATGGGAAAGTGAGCTGAAACTTTGGATGCTGGCCATCTATTCTATCCTTGGCAGGCTATAACCCATATAGCTAAACAGTCATTATGATGGGCTTCTAAGGTTAACACATTTGCTTTCAGTTCACTGTTTTGAAAATGATGCAGTCTCTCAGTTTCCAAAAATCTTTCTGACCTGAATTGCACTATAACTTTAAATGATAATACCTATAACACCCCAACACTGGACCAGTAATCAAGGAGTCTCAGTCCTCACCACTGGCAACAGTGGGGGGTGTACATTGGGAGGAGGACAAGGTACACACACAGTATTACCAGATGCAGCTGTCTGCATCAAGTGCAATTTCACTTAAGAGCACACAGAGACCACAGTCAATCCAGGGCTAGTTTCTTCCTCTTTCTCCAGTTCCCCAATAAACATCCCCATTGGCACAGCTATAGAGTTGAGATATCAGCTGAGTGGCCAAGCCAAGATCTCAGACCTCCAGCACCCTTTCTTCTAGCCAGCTGGCTTTGTGTTCCTGCCAAAGTAGCTGACATACACACCTTTTGAGGTTTGATTTAGAACACACACACACACACACACACACACACACACACACACACACACACACACACACACACACACACACACACACACACACACACCTGGGAAAGGCTGACACATATTTACTAGCTATGCTCCCTTTTGCCCAGACTATAAGGTAGTTATCACTGCCACCAGCCAGCTCCTTATCAGCTGCTTTAAGGCCCTTAACACAGGGTATCCAATCTTATTGTGTAATGTTACTGTTAAAACAAATAGTAGTTTGGCCAAGAGCAAGACTATTAGGAGTGGCCCACAGTGTCACCAAATAAACATGCAAATACTCTCAAAATGTAACTATCTCTAGCAGATCAGACACAATAAAAGGTTTAAATATATTTAATAATAAATAATAAAAGAACAAGACAATAGTAAATATATATTTACAGTGACATCAGAGTTCAAAATCACAGGAAATATTTAAAACAACAGTGCAGGACAGTCTCAAATAAATGAAGGAAAATATCATAACTAAGCTTTGCTATATTCCTGACAATATCTTAGAGAATTATATTGTTCCCTAGACTTACTTACCATAGAGCAAGGAATATGTGGTGTATGGATCTTCTCTAGTTGTTGTCAGGTCAAAGACAGAATATAAAATGCTATGTCCTCTAAGAGACTTCTTAAATTAATATCTCAAATATTACTGCTGAGATAACTTAAAGAATTACATCATTGCTTGTCACCTGACACCTAGTTCCCAGGCCCCAAAACAACCATTGATGGCAACTGGTAACATTTAGCATCTACCTTTGAAAACACATAAAGACTTCCAAGACAATACAGAAAGCTCCCTAGTTGTAGATATTGCCCCAGATTCAGCAAGCCCTGCATGGTGTGCAGGACTAGCTGAGGAGCTCCAGTAGACAATATGTCTGCCGTGCAATCCAGGAGTAAGCTATAGGGATGTGCACGAGCTCTCCTGCACTAGTACTGCACAGATTCAGCCCCTGTATGCAAATACCCCATTTGCAGGTGAGATCCATGCAAATGAGGTGAATGTGCAATCCAGGAATATGGAAGTCAGCCGTGCAGGACTAGTGTAATTTGTAGAAATGTGCTCAGTCAGTAACTGAGTACATTTCTGCAAACTACAAAATGGAGCCATGACAGCTCCAAATAAAGGCTGGATATTATGTAGAAAGCATGCCAATGGCAAAATATATGGCCATTGGCATGGAAAACAGTTGCAAAAATAAAAAAAAAATCAACTTTTATTTAAGCATAGGGCAGCGGCACGCAAACTGGATCGGACGAAAAATAAAATAAAACACCTAAAATAAGCATTCTAACTAAAAATCACTATTTTGGCATTATACACAATGGTAGGCAGAAGACAACATGGCCAGTGAATAGTGGTTGCTAAGGTGGGATGCTCAGTGTGGGACATGTAACTATGAATCAGCAGGCAATCCTATGCAAATGAGAGGAACGGTACTGAATCCCATATTTCTCCCGCATGCTAGTCAGCACCCAACAGTGTATGAGCAGGAATACCTTGGTGCAAGCCTAGGAGTTAGCTGACTTCATAGGGGGTGGTGTCAGGCATACTGTAAGCGGATTGGAGCCCTGTGGCTCGGGTCTGCCCTTAGTTTCACAGAGCTAAGCAAGGGTGTGTGTCTGAGGCTGCCTAGCACTCTTTACATTGCCCAAGTGGGTGTACGCACAGTGCACCAGGTTTTAAAGGGGAAAAAAAGTAAACAAGGAAATAGCAGCTCTGTGCACATTTGAGCACCGTGTTTGCATGTCGCGCCCCTGGGCTTAAACAGAAAGGCAATGGGAAGGGAAAACAGAAGTAGGAAGGTAATCTAGGAAAACTAGCATAGTTGGCAGGTGAAATTTATCAGAATCAGCCACCAATTACACAGGTAACAGACCAGCCCAGCCCAGAACATTAATATAAACTGTGCAAACACCTTTCCCTCTGTTTTTCCCCGCATACTCTACACCACCGGTGTATACAAGTGGTGAACTTTTAACAAACAAAAACAACAAAATGATAGGGGCTGCAGAAGCTATCAGACATCAACATGTGGAAGAGGCTGAGGGTGGTGAGGATGAGAATGCTGTCGACCAACCCACAGTGAGGATATGGGGAAGGGTGTACTGACCCATGGCAACCTACCAGGGGCTACAAGAGCTGAAGATAGTGGAGCACTATAGGGTGGAAAGGGACCTCCTACAGCAAATTGTTGAGCTGTGCCGGCCACACCTGACACAAAGAACTAACAGAGGGGAACCCATCCCAGTGGATACCAAGGTATGTGTAGGCCTAGGAATACTAGCCACAGGTACCTCCCAAAGCCCAACTGGGGATATCATGAGGATTTTACAGGCATCAACATCCAGGATATTCCACCAACTTCTGGATGCCATGTCAGCACATGCTGGTGAGCATGTATATTTCCTCAACACCCGTGAGGTGTTGGCCAGCAATATGCATCTCTTCTATAAAACAGCAGAATACCCTGCGGTAGTGGGTGCTATATCCTGCATGCACATATGCATCAAAGCACAAACCGGTGATTGGGGTAGGGTCTACATCAACCACAAGGGCTTCCCCTCCATCAACTGCCAGGTCATGTGTGATGCCCAGGGCATTGTAATGAATGTGTGTGCTGGCTGCCCTGAAAGGTATCATGATTCCCACATCTGGCATCTAATGCAGCTGTACCAGAGATTTGCCAGTGGGGACATCCCTTACGGTCACATAGTGGGGGATGCTGGTTATGCACTGGAGCCATGGCTGATGACAACCATCAGAAATGCACACACACCTGAACAAGAACGACATAATGAGGCACATGCACAGACCAGAATTATAATAGAGCATGTGTTTGGGATGCTGAAGTCATGGTTCTGGTGCCTGGATACATCCGGTAGAGCCTTGCAGTACTCACCAGCTACATGTACTGAAATTGTCATTGCATGTGCCATGCTACACAATATGATCCTGCAGAAACAGCTGCAGCAGGAACAGCATGGGACAGGGCCACACAGCCTCCCACCAATGCCAAGGCCTGCACAGGCACAGAGTGACTCAAAGGAGGAATAACCTGAGTCTGCCCAGTAGGCAGAAGCAGGCATGCCCAGTATGCCCTGGCCTTGGCAAAGAGGCAACGCATAGCACATACACTGATACAGTAGGGATCCAGGGAATGACACCCCTCTCTGACATGCAGCTACAGTAAAAGGAATGCCAAACATGACACTACCTGTGTTCAACCATGTATAGGGAGTGCACTATGTGCATCTGACATAGGCAACCCCCAGCACCATCCTCAATGCTGGCACACCCACAAGGGAAGTCATTCTCCTTACCAATTGCCGAATGGAGTAGTATGTGTTCTTACTTGTACCTATGGTATGAATGTGAACATGCAAGAGAATTGGGTGGCTGAATGGGATGCCAGCAGATAGTAGACACCTATAGCGGCAGCATAAGATCTGTAACAAATACTGGTGTTACCATAGTAGCCAGTACTACACATGGTGACAAAACCCACTGCAGGAAACATGCTGGGCCACATGTGTCCATATGACACACACATGCCAGTTAGGGAGGTTCACATACCCAACAACAGTCTCAGCCAGCAGGACAGGTGTTGACAAACACAAACAAAGGCTGTGTTAAGGCCTCTGAATGATGCCTATGGGTAACCTCCCCAACCAGGCATACACAGACAGACTACATCAGGTCAGGCAGTGGGATGTTAGTTCTGAAGGGTAGGAAGCCAGAAACTAATATGTAGTTCAATAAAACCTAAGAACTGAGTACACAGATATGCCTCTAGTCAACATGATATGTTAGAATACAGAATGAAATTGAGTATCTGACATACCAGCACAGTCATAGCAAATGTGTACAAGTGTCATGTGTGACCCCCCCCCCAATCCTATGTAGAAATGTAGAAACAGTCAGGTGTGCCTCCACAATCCTGTGTAGAAATGTTGAAACAGTCAGGTGTGCCCCCCAATCTGGTTTAGAAATGTAGAAACAGTCAGGTGTGCCCCCCAATCCTATGTAGAAAGGTAGAAACAGTCAGGTGCGCCCCTCCCAATCCTGTGTATAAATGTAGAAACAGTCAAGGGTGCCCCCTCCCCCAATCCTGTGTAGAAATGTAGAAAAAGTCAGGTGTGCCCCCCAATCCTGTGTAGAAATGTAGAAACAATCAGGTGTGTCCCCCAATCCTATGTAGAAAGATAGAAACAGACAGGTGTGCCCCCCAAATCATGTGTATAAATGTGGAAACAGCCAGGTGTGCCTCCCTCCCCCAATCCTGTCTAGAAATGTAAAAACAGTCAGGTGTGCCCCCCAATCCTCTGTAGAGATATATAAGTAGTCAGGTGTGCCCCCCCCAATCCTGTGTAGAAATGTAGAAACAGTCAGGTGTGCCCCCCCAATACTATGTGGAAATATAGTGACAGTCAGGTGTGCCCCCCCATCTTATTTAGAAATGCAGTAACAGTCTGGTGTGCCCCTCCCCCAATCTGATGTAGACATGTAGTAAAATGTATGTGTAAGTATAATACCAGTGGAGCACAGATGACGAGAGGTGGCCAGGGTAGCAGGATAGATTGTAGCATGTGTACAATATGCACATATGTGTGTGTTAGGTTGTTGTGTGTTACATATTGTGTGAGAGTGGTCAGTATTTGTGCATGATTGAGGTTTGACCTGGGTCCATTGCCCACTACTGCCAATGACAGGGCCAAGTCCTCACAACTGCAGTGTCAAAGACAATTTCTCCCAGTATAACACATGCTAGAAGTAAGCTTTTGTAAATGTATTGTGGTAATATGTGTCACCATCTGAAAGATGGACAGGGCATGACTGCTGGGCTACATATACAAGCAGTACACAGGGAAAAGTACCCCAGACATACAGTATATAATGTGTAACTGTAAAATGGACACAGCCTTGGAATTGTACATACAGGCATGCATCACATTATCTGGGCTTGTAGTAGGGAATACCAATGTCATCTTGCCGAATACCTGCAGATCACAAAGGTGATTGGACTGATGTATGGGGAAACAGATGATGTCCCTGCACAGGACAGCATAACTGGAATGCCCCATGCATATCTGTGAGTCAGATGCAAGTAATGTCCATAGCACACATGCACCCAGCTCACTCAAACACCACCCACAGGTAGTTCTCTAGTTGTATCCCAGCTGTTGGGAATCGGTACAATATGACCCCCACCTGTGTATGACAATAGTGAAAGAATGCAGCATGCAGTGCAGATGTCCCATGCAGGTGTGTCCCTAGCTGTAAGTAGCACCCTGCCAGCATGCACACCACCTGATCAATACTGATAGAAAGTATTGGCATGAACACCTAGCACACCTTCCCTGTCACACCAGGGGGAATATACTGTATGGCAGTCTGGGACTGTAGGACTGACAGAATGCAACGGCCTGCTACAGCTGGCCTGCATCACCACCAAATGACCTACAGGCCTCTGCGAGAGGTGCGTGTCTCACCTGTACTGCCAATGTATGTTATGTCATGGACACCCAAATAACAACATAACACACTCCACATAAGCCATATGTAAGGACATGTGGACAAACCACAGTAACATGTCCACCATGTCCTACTGCATGAACTGTGGACCAACACCAAAACACAGCTGTGATGAGGTAATAACTACAGTGAAAGTATCAGAGAATGTATGCATAATGTATAGAAGGGGACAGAATAATAGAGGGGGTGGGAGTATGGGCAGCATGGAATGTGCAAGGTCCGACACACAGCTGTGTGCACATACTATCCCTGGCTGCAAACACATAAATGGGTGGCTACAAATCTGCCCATACACCACAATAGGGGTAATGTCCTGACTTATGACTCCTGCCTCTGAGTAACCTGTGTGAATCTTTACAGCTGTGAAGTATTGCCACATCAGGATAAGGCCATACCGTCATGTCAATGGATGTACAAGTATGGGATTATCTGCCAGCACTGTACCAGGATGATGAACTGGATACACCGAGCCAGCAGCAAGTGTCTGCAGCACCCCCCCCCCCCCAGAATGGCATAACTTTCTATGAATATGTAGGCGTTTGACCACAATACTGGACACAGCAGCATTTACTATGTATTTCCCCGGGACATCACTGTGAGCAAAAATGTCCACCTGACAGTACTTGAGGACATAAAACATCACAGTGTATAACAGTACACATGTCTGAATATCTCTTCTAACACCAGTACCATGTAGTAGAAGCAGCACAGACACAATCACCTACAGTACACACTATCCCTTGCACAGAATGAATCCATACTGCCAACTGATCTACAGATATCCTGCATGTACAGCTTTCTACCTGTAGGTGTAGAACACAAAGATCTGCACTGGAGAATAAACTACCTGGAATGGATCTACACATTCAATACTGTAGGGCATACTGTGCATGCTCACACACTTAGAGAAATGAAGGCAATGTCAGACAACAACATACTGGAAGGTCATACTGGGTATGCTCACACACAAACAAATGAAGCCCATGTCTGCCAACAACAGTGGATCATACATATCTGACAGTTACAGATGTTAGTGCATACAATCCTCATTATGCACCAGTCATGCTTTGCACACACATTTGATAGGAATACACACAAATATCCAAGGACAACACACTATAATATGCCAAAAGTACACATACATAGATGTGTGGAAGAGAGTGACAGTGACAAAGAGCCTTCCATCATGAGGTCTGTCCCACCCAGCATACAGCCAAATGACTACAACCACATGATGTGCAAATATCACTCACTGTAGAAATTAGCCACTGGTATCCCTCAGCGACGTCATCTAGCAGTTGTATACATGTACCTGCGGAATATAAACCTGCATGTGCGTGAGTGTGGTGTGTCTACCTGTAGATGAATGGGCTATGGCCCATGCCCTCCCCATAGCCCTACTATGAAAATCCTGCTGATGTCATTTACTTTGAAGTACACCTTTGGGAAAGGAGTAACCCTGTAATCTCAACTCTGTGTGTGTGTGTGTGTGTGTGTGTGTGTGTGTGTGTGTGTGTGTGTGTGTGTGTGTGTGTGTGTGTGTGTGTGTGTGTCTGTCTGTGGAGGGAGCAATGCTTTTTAGGCTAGTCACACTCACTACTTTGGCAAGGCTGCTGATTTCATTCACTTGGAAATACACCTTTGAGACAGGAGTAGCCCAGTAATCTCCATAACCACATAATGCTGTAGTGTGGTAAACTACTTAGGTAGGAGTTGCAATCCCAGACATGGCAATTGTAATTCTGTGTGTGTGTGTGTGTGTGTGTGTGTGTGTGTGTGTGTGTGTGTGTGTGTGTGTGTGTGTGTGTGTGTGTGTGTGTGTGTGTGTGTGTGTGTGTGTGTGTGTGTGTGTGTGTGTGTGTGTGTGTAGGGAGCAATGCTTGTTAGGCTAGTCAAACTAAATCCCTACTTTGGCAAGGCTGCTGCTGATTTCATTCACTTTGAAATACACCTTAGGGACAGGAGTCGCCCAGTAATCTCTATTGCACATCCTATAACTGCATAATGCTGTAGTGTGCTAAGCTAACTAGGTAGGAGTTTTAATCCCAGATATGGTAACTGTGTGTGTGTTTGTGTGCATATGCCTCTGTCTGTATAAGGAGCAATGCTTTTCAGGCTAGTCACACTCATTACAAATCAAATTCCCTACTTTGACAAGGCTGCTGATGTCATTCACTTTGAAATACACCTTTAGGAGAGTAGTAGCCCATTAATCTCTGTGGTGCATCCTACAATTGCGTAATGCTGTAGTGTGATAAACTAGTTAGGTAGGAGTTTTAATCCCAAGCATGGCATGTGTTTCTCTGTCCGTGTAAGGAGCAAAACTTTTTGGGCTGGTCACACTCGCTACAATTCAAATGCCCTACTTTGGCAAGGCTGTAGATGTCATTCACTTTGAAATACACCTTTGGGAAAGTAATAACCTAGTAATCTCTGGAGTGCATCCTATAACAGTGTAATGCTGTAGTGTGATATAGTAATTTGGTAGGGGTTCTATTCCCACACATGGCAAGCATGGATGTTTGTGTGTGTGATTTTATGTCTGTGGAGGGAGCAATGCTTTTTAGCCTAGTCACACTCACTACAATTCAAATGCCCTACTTTGGCAAGCCTGCTGATGTCATTCAGTGTGAAATACATCTTTGGGAAAGGAGTAGCCAGTAATCTTTGTCGTGTGTCCTATAACAGTGTAATGCTGTAGTGTGATATAGTACTTTGGTAGGGGTTCTATTCCCACCCATGGCAAGTGTGGATGTTTGTGCATGTGATTCTTTGTCTGTGTAGGGAGCAATGCTTTTTAGACTAGACACACTCACTGCTACCTCAATTGACCTTCTTTGGCAAGCCTGCTGATGTCATTCCCAGTGAAATACACCTTTGGGGAAGAAGCACTCCAGTAATCTCTGTGGCACATCCTATAAGTGCGTAATGCTGTAGTGTAATAAACTAGTCAGGTAGGAGTTCTAATCCCAGACATGGCAAGTGTGTGTGTTTGCGCTTGTCATTCGTATCCTGTGTGGTGGTGGCTGTGAGTGTATAACAACTGTCCTCATTGTGGTGCAGGTTTTTGCATATTTCTTATATGATGGCCTTGTTATATGTCACTATGTTCACCTTACAAGGATAACAGAAGTGAAATAGCCGAGAGGCTGTGGTGCCAATCCATACCCCTACATGTGACACCAAGGCCTGGTGAACAAAGTTAGCAACTCTTGTATTACCCAGGGAACAGTGTCAAACTATGTCTTATACAGAAATACACTTGCCTAGGCAACAACTGCTATGTTGGTAGTACCTTGCATATTGCCCACAGATAGTAACCATGGTGTGATTGCAGTGGACTACAGAGGGTATGGCACCCTGTCCATCAGTACAATTGGCATGTGCATGCAGACAGTGTACCTTCACTATGTTCCCCACTGGATGCCTGCAACACATGTGATGCCATCAAATGTGACCCACAAAGGACATAACATGCCTTAAAAACATGCCCTATATGGACAGATGCCATTGACACCAGGGAATACTTGTAACATGTTGTCAATGTTGGTGCAGGGTCAACCTGCTGTCCATTAACAGTTCCCACCACATGAGGCCAGGATTGGCACAACTGATGATAACAATCTGTGTACACAACATGGGCCAGACACCCCAGGTACAGTTCCACATGTCACTGTACATGCATGTGGGATATGTGCACATCCCAGACAGCGTCCATGTCATGGACTAAAGAACACATACATGGCAAGCATTGCACAGCAATGGCCACACAAAATAGTTACCCAGGTGAATGGATGGTGAATACAATACCCACCTGTGGAGGCCAGTCTAGTCACTACACCCCTGAGCCACACTCCAGACCATTGTCATGTAGACTGATGCCAAGGTATACCCCTTACCTAGCCTTGCATATCCTTCTACCACAGACAACCACTACGCACCTGTGAGGCAATGCATACATGCATGTCAGTACTGGCACCCTGTGTCTGTGTGTGTGGTGTATGATGCTTTTGACCACATTCACACTCACTACAACTCCCATTGGCATACTGAAGCATGCTGTCTGATGTCAGACACCTTCAAATACCCTTTGCCCATATAACCTCCAGATAACCCCTGTTGCGCATGTGATACCTGCACATTACTGTATAGTGGCAAACTAACTAGTTAGGAAGTGCATTCCTGACCTGCTAAGTGTGTCAATTTGTGTGAGTCCCTGAGGGCGTGTGGCTGTGTTGACACTGATACCTGTTCATGTGGACAGGCATGTGTACTACACCAACCGTATCACTGCCATATCACTGTTGCAGATGTCACTCACCATCACATATACATTTGGACAGTTCCTCAACATGTAATCTGTGTAGTGCATGTAATAACTGCATAAACATATGATAGCAATACATAGTCATTCAGGGGTTTGAAACCCTGTACTGGTAGGTGTGTGACACAAACAAGCTTAGGTTTTACTCTCCCACCCCCTCCCTGACTTACTTTGTCTCTGTCTGTCTCTTTCACTCCCTCTCTGGTGGATGTGGAGAACTAGACCTGCTTTGCTTAGGCAGCAGCTTGTGTTTTATAAGTGATGCTCATGATCAGCTGATGGCCTCTGCATGAATTGCAGCCCTCCTCTAGCTGATTGCATGTAGAACAGCTGTGGTAACATTCCCATAGCCAATTGCATGGAAACACACTCCAATATCTAGGAACATCATGTTGGTGTTGAGCCTTTATCATTTAACGTGAGCAATACTTAGATCTGGTTTTTGGCAAACAGCATCACAGATGGATTTGGGATTTACCTCCAACAACATACATGGTGGAAAAAGGCACACACACAGGAGGGGGATGTGCCTCACATGACTACAGAATGTAAGTGTTGCTATTCTGCATTTGGAGTTATGTTGGTTTAACAGGGTGTGTGTGGATATGGCTGGTCTACATGTTTTAACACCTGCCATGACAGTGCTATGTTTTTGAGGAAACCCCCATCTGTAGGGTCATCTGCAGACTGGGCAGTGTCTGGTGCCTTTTGTTTCTTGTGTTACACAAAGCACACCTATCTGAGAATTGCAGAAGCATAGTGTGAGGCTTGCAGTCAGTACATGGTGACAGCCATGAGAGTTACTGACTTCATATCCCTCATAGGACATATGTCACAACAAATCCTGTTACAACAGTAAATGTATGAGGTTATCACAACAACATGTCAATATTGGCCCTGTGTTTGTGCCTCCATCCACAACTGTGTCAACCTGTGTACATATGTCATGCAGTAAGAGGTGCATATTTTCTGTACGCTATTATTTACTGACATCATATCTGATAAAAAGCCAACGAGATATCAGACTGCTACACATGTTATCTATAGTAGGGGTTATATTTCTAGGACATAACCTGGGCATTCTATGGTTGTGTGTACAGTACTGAGGTCTGTGTACTTATGGTGATTGTTGACAATGTGTGTATTGCAAACATGTACCTTGGCCTGTGTACAGACTGGTAGATGTCATTGTTCTTGGTCCTGTTCTATCTGATATTACATGCTGCACCAGTGTATGGTACCATATCGGCTTACATGTTTGTATGTCCAAACACAAACATGTCCCATGCCACAGACAGGCATCAGACCACACTGTGTGGTGGCCCAGTATATGCAGGGCTAGTGTGTGATTGGCACACATGAGGATGGTGTTGATCAGGTAGTCCGTATACTGTAATATTATGCTAGATTACCATATGTGGCTGTGTTCACATTGGTTGTGGGTATGCACTTTCACACAGGTGTCTGTTACTCTGTGTTCTGACATGCCTGTAGATCCTGCTATATTTGCAGGTACATGTGTATTCTCCCATAAGAAATGTAGGCCTGTGTTGTGGCAGTCTGCCTGTAGTTTGCACAGTACTTTGTTACATGCCTAGCAGCTTAGTGTACTTACCCAGTGTGATGTTATGTTCATATATTTGCCAGATGTACTGCTGCTGGGCCACCATATCTGCCATGTATTTCTGACAAAGCAGTGGGATGCTGTACAGATGTATGTCACTAACTACTGGGTAGTATGTGGCCATGTGACCTCTGCACCAGCGGTTATTATGTGTCAGGACAGACAGGAGTATGTGAATGCATAACTTATGTGGGCATATGTATCGCAATATTTACGTGATATACCTATCTACATGGCTGTTAACATCCACATTGTCAGGCTTGGTCCACATATCTTGCACTAAGGGGTTCTGTGTATACCTCTGGACTGAACAGAGTGCGTCAGATTGTCTACATGTATTGGCCATATCACTGCTATAGTCCACAGGATCATTACTGTGCTAGCAGTGGTAGTGTACTATGATGTCCTTAGGATGTCTGTCAGTAGCCAATGGCACACATGTTAAAAGCAGATGTGACCTCCCACACACAACATCTCTGTTAAGACAACCCCTTATACAGTACCAACAGTCTAAATATATACCTGCAATACATACCTGACATCCCCTTCCACTAAGAGGCTGAGACAATTGGGCTGAGGTAGGACTCCGCTCCATGTTCTGGACATATGGTGAACATATATGTACATATACTTATCCATATATCTAGGTTCATAGGTTGGTACTGGGCTATCGACCCTAGGGCCTATACAAACCTATCCATAAAAATTCCCTGGCTATTTCTTCCCACATTATTTATAGGTTCATAGGGTGGCACTAGGCTATCAGCCTTAGGGCCTATACAAGCCTATATAGTTATATACACATATACATATCAACATATATATATATATATATATATATATATATATATATATATATGTATGTATATATATATATATATATATATATATATATATATATATATATATATATATATATATATATATATATATATATATATATATATATATATATATAAACACTCAAATATATACATATACACAGCAATATATGTCTACACATATACAGATATAGATACATATGAACATATACTTATGGATATCTACATATATATTGACAGCAATAGGTACATCAGAATCAGTATGTATGCACATATAGTTATAGATATCTACATATATATCTGCATAAATAGGCATATCTGTACATATAGGATGTGCATACATCTATAGCTACATATACATCTCTCTCTCTCTCTCTCTCTCTATATATATATAGATATATATATATATATATATACATATATATATATATACACACACACACAAAGAGATCTACACATGGCTATATATATGATGCACTATACAGATGTGTATACAGACATATGTATGAATATACATGTGCATGTGCATGTAAACATATATCAACATATCTATATGTATATATCCATATTCCTGTCATGTGTTATGTATACCTTCCAAGATGTATCACATCGTATGTATCTGGTATGTTTACATTATGATAAAAGAATATATGTGATGCAACAGTTATAATAATAGCAAGTACTACACATTTGTGGAAGTAAAGGCAACTGTTCAATACTATCAATATGTGTATTGACAGATATATTGGGAAAACAACAGCTGTTTTTACAGTGGTTATGGCATAGTGGTTAAGTGTTGTGACTATAGTGTAAAGGGTCCTGGGTTCAACACCTGCAAGCACTTTTCATTCTGTTGCTGGGAAGAACAAGTGCTGTCAGATACAGAGTGGTTAAGACAGTTTTGAGCAGCTTTAAGGGGGTTTGCATAAAGCTAAGCGGTGCTAAGCTATGGGTAAATGTACAGGCGCTTACACAGCATGGACTTCACTTACCAGTGCACTAATCATCTTAGCTTTTATATTGTAGCAATGTTGACACATGCTAAGCATGGCTTAGGCCTGTTAACCAGTTCTCACCACCCAGTCCGATAACATAGCAGGGGAATGACATCTGTAATAAGTGTAGGTACACAGCTATGACCACCTGCAGCAATGCACCCCAGTACTGACACATGTGTATGTGTGCATTACTGAGGAAAGCAGTGTCTGTGTGCTAAGCACACCTGTATTTAGGATTTCCATGAGTACTTTCATAACCACCGTAACACCCATTGCCATAGTCAGTTGTGGCTGCTGCTGTATGGGACATTACATGTACCCTGTTATGCTCTTGTCCATACTGGCTACACAAGCCTTGCAGTACCAGCACAACAATGTTGTACAAATGGGTGGATAGGCATGGGATACCCATTGAGTTCTGGCAAGTGTGTGTATGTGTGTGTGCATGTCCTTATATCTGTAGAGTACAGCATTCCGAGGCCACATGCTCCTATTATAATACCCATTGCCACACAGTAGTACAGATAATGTTATTGCTGCCAATAGATGAGGCATGACAATGCAACAACCTACTATGCCTGTGGCATGTGCATTAGATGCATATCCCTGTAGTACCACTGTTGGGATATACAATGGGTTGTATCACAATCATGGGCAATGCATGATGGCGGGTATGTCAGAGTGTCATCATGGGATTCAGGGAGTACAATATCCACTGGAAGATGTAGGTGCTATGTACACTGTCATTACACCAATGTACACCTGCTTTATGTCCCATGTACCACTTACTGGTTACCACTGTCACCATCAACCATACAGATAACTGATACCACAATCCAGCCCAGTTTTGCATGTGCTGTTTGCAGCCTACCTTGGACACATGGTCAAGTTAGTTAGCAGTGATAGACCCAGGGCTCTCGGACATGTGTCTATATGTATATGAAGGTATGTCACACTATGGTATTGTCCAAATACACCCATTACATCCCCCATTAGCATACTGTATATGTCTGGGGATGTTCTGCATGTAATCTGGAACACACCTCATCCTAAATGCTGTGTGGCATTTGCAATGAAAGCCACACACTTCAATAGCATTACATACCTAGGTAGGGGTCTAGTCCCAGTGTTGCCAAGTAAGAGTGTGCATGTATGTGGATGTGTCTACATCAGGTTGCAGATTATACATGTCCTAGTGGGTCACCTGTCCATGTGACACAGGCAATGACTGTTATACAACCCTGTGATGTGTTCAACTGTACCCCAGACATGTCACAGCCATGGTGTCACCACAGTGCCATACCCCATTGTGGAATATGACTGCAGACCATCCTCCTGCTGACACAAGTACACCTACAACACAAATGGATAACATTATGGAGACCACAATCAACCAGTGCTACTAAAAGTTATAATGCATCATTGCTGGACGGTTACACTACCTGACATGTATGCATTAAACTTTACTCCTCAAAACATGTTACACTGCAGTACTTTGGTACACTGTAGTACAGTCACTGTGTGCATCAGACCCATATTAGCCTTTCCTTGCATTGATGGTATGGATGACAGGGATGTGGCACAGGTATCATCATATGCACAGGGTGTGTTGTTGGTATGCCAGAGGCCAAGGGTGGGCCATACATTTGAAGCTATGTGTGTGGGTGAGGGGTGTAATGAGGTGAACTGGGTGTGGTGATGTGGTGTGTGCAGGTATGGGGTTGCCTTAGGTGTGTTCGTATAATGAGTGGGTATGCATGCACACAGTTCTGCCATGTGGCTGCCCTACACAGGTGTTTATGGACAGCTGCAGATCATACCTGTCAGGATGTGCTATTCACTGCCTCCGGTCACAGACATGTGGACTGTGCCTGCTAGGGGTTCTATGGGAACATCCATGTACATGCCTCGATGTGCTACTCTCCCCTGATGATGATGACATATGTCCGTTGGAATCAGGTCCCTCCTGGGACTGGCCAGGACTACGTGCTCATGGCCTGATGTAGTCTGGTTTGCCCAGCACCCCCTCTCCAGAGTCCCGGGGCTGGTACTGCCACTACGGTAGCCCCTTGGTGTCCTAGCATGTCCAAGTTAACTGCCAGCTGTTGATGTTGCTGGCTTACATCCATGCAGCCATCACCGCACTCCCACCACACGTTCAGGCACGGACATACCACAGTCGATGAGGGCCATCATCACACCAGACTGTCTATCCATGAGCTTGGTATAAGCATGGATGGCACCAGACAATTCACGGACATTGTAGCTTGCAGATGTGAGAGCATCCCTCTGCAGCCACAGGCCCTGTCTAATGTAATGTTCCATACATGCCTGCAATGCCATGACAGCATGAAACATGTGCCTGGTAGTACCAGTTGTGGCACATCTGCCAAGGGCATGATCACCAGTGGCCCTACCATGATTACCCTGAGTCATCTGCCTATGTGGTGCCCTGCTGGACATCTGGCTATGCCTGCTGTGACCAGAGACAGTAGCCATGGTTACCACACTCTCCTGTGCACTGCCACCAAATGCCAGCTGTCCCTCCGCTATGGTGATTGGTGATGGGGTATGTATAGGCATTGACACTGTGTGCAGGGTTGGGGTGACTAAAAGGTGCATGTCAAATGATGGTGCTGATTTGGCCCCTGACAACCCTACCTGTGTCTCAACAGTACTATCATCATCTTTGGTGTCTGTATGGACACCAGCATCAGATTGCATGCAGGAGGGACCCTGACCCACCTCACCACCTGTGGGGGAAAACAATAAATGCACTTTAAGACCTGTACAGCACTGTATAACAGTACACACATAAGCATCACACTTGGTAACATACATTCATTACTACCACTCATTAATGTATCATTTCTCTAAATGCCTAGACAAGTGATCACAACACAAGACCTGTTACTCAGTTACCTCCCTGACCTGAGTGGAGTGGTTGTACATGGCCTCACTGATGTCATTCAGTGTTCACCCTGGGTATGTCTGGATATTGTGAGCATGGCCCCTATATGTGATAGGCTACTATGTTCACTTCATGATATCACGCAAGTGTCATGTGTAAGTATTGCTCAGTACATGCCAGATATGCTGCTCAATCAACCTATCATGTGACAGCTGTAATATATGGATACACTCCATGGTGTTGTCTACTAATTCCCCAATGCATCTGTAGTGCTGCATATGTGGATTATCAGTAATATCTCTGCTGAATGTGATATTAAGGGTATGCCTGGTGTCTACCTTCCCTCCCAATGCATGTTCCATGCTACAGACCTTATTATACTATTGACTGTCCTGTGATTACATACATGACAAGTACTCCTGGTGTCATGTGTCAGTCCAAGTCCATGTACTGCATGATCCCAAAGGGAAGTACTGCTGTATGAACAACCCCACAATCACACATGTGCTTACATGGACACCCACACAAACACACACACATCACACATGCATCCTACATGCATCACCCTCCCTCCACTTCACCACAGTGATGCTACAGACAAAATAACCACCCACCAAGACACACACACACACACACACACACACACACACACACACACACACACACACACACACACACACACACACACACACACATACAGGTGAGGTTGCACAATGATAGTACACACAGTCCTCCTATTACCCATCTGTCAACATGCATAACATCTGGTAGACAAGAGTATGCAGTGCAGCTATAGTCAATCCATGATAGCAACAGTATACATGTGTGTGATGCATGTGCTGTGTAACTAGGTGACGCCCCTTCCCCGTTTACCACTGCACCCATGTACACAGTATTGCTGTGCACCTGTTCTGCACCCTGCCATGTACTGTGCACCAAACTTCACAGGTGTACAACCCATTGCTGAATGTAAAGTTCTGTGTCAGTTATGTCAGCTCTAATGCTCACAGCCCCTATGTTTTTCAGCAACACATACCTGGGATGATATGTGGACAGATGCCATTTGTAAATTCCTGCTGTCTGGTATACAGATCTCGGCATCAGCAGAACATGTATGACCAATCCAGTACTATTGGACTGACAACCGTCAGAGCATACCATGGCTATGGGAAGTGTACACACCCTTTTTGATGTGACGCACCCTTCCTTGATCTGCGATGGGACCACATCACTGCATATATTAACAGTACATGAGCCCGATATGTGACATATGTCCTGTACATTCACATGCAGTGTCTACGGAATGTGTTAGGTGTGCGGATGCTGACCGCGATGCATACACTCTGTGTGGGCATATGTGTGCACACCCTTATCATGATGGTTTGTTGCCTCTATTGTTATGTGTACTACAGTAGTCACTACTCCTGGCAGGGGTATACTAGCATGGGCCATCTGCATTTGCCAGTGTATGTTCAGTCTGTCCTACACATGTCCCCCAAATCTGCATGATTGCAAGGTCTACTCATGTGCACATCCCTTGGTGTTCACACACTGCCGTCACTATTGCTGTGGGGGTAGGGTTACATCTGCCACAGTTCCTGAACCTGACTGTGTGCAGATACAGATATTTTTAGCATCCTTAGTATCCCTGCTGCAGTGCACTAGTGTGCCATGCTGACACCACCTTTCCACCTTCAGATTTTTTGCAGATGCTTGACAAGTAAGGCCTACACATGTGTGTCAGTTTGCAGTGTCCCATACACTGCACACCACATGTTGCAGCCTAGTCCCAGCTGATAATGTGGACCACAGTAATACATTATGCCATAGTGTAACTATATAAGAGTTGCCATTGTACTACTGGTATATACACTGTTGTTGCATTGTATGCTGGTGGTGCTTCACACATGTCCCTACTGTAGGCCATGTATCCCACCATTATGTTACTCCCTGTAGACACATTCCACAATGACAGGATGTTAGTTATCTTGCAGGTGTATGACATACCCTTCCTGTACCCCATCATGGTCACCACTGTGATGCCATGCATTTAACAGCAACAATACGTGCACATGTACAGCATGCATTCTGGGTAGGTTGTTAGATGTGTGCATGGCATATACCATAGCCATTAAATGCCCGGTGTATTGGCAAGCATCAACATAAATCATACTCACCAGCTACAGGCTGCTGCCTTGGTGGTATTTTGGAGGGACCTACATAAGAGAGTGAGAGATGTGAAGTCAATGGCCACACCTGTGGCATTGCTACAGGGTGGGTACAGCATTACAGTACATCAACAGTACATGTCCACAATACTACCATGTATGCACATCTGTTTATCAATACTATGCAGCAACAAACTATATCTATGACATGTCAGATATGCATGTTCTACCTGTACAGATGCAGATGTATATGGAGCAGTGGTCTACTGATGTGACCTGTGGCCTTACCTGCATGCTCCTCAGCTGGTGAGTGGTTAGCACCCACCTCCACAATGGTGTATGACAATTGTTGGCTATGTAGATGGGCAGGTGCCAAGAGGCTAACGAGAAGCTCTGCAACACTTGTCGGAGGGATGGATGGCATGACCCCTCCCCTGTTGTGAGATGATCTCTCCGGACTGCAGCAGCACACCAACAGGCATTGCAAAGCAGATCAGAACAATGATGCCGGACCTACTCATAACTGCAGTTGTGCAGTCTGACATCATTGACCCTGTGGACTAGGTCATTCCACAGGTCGGTCCTATCCTGCTGATCATGGGCAGCAATGCCAAACAGGACAGGGTAGTGCTGGATTCGGTGGTTTATCACTATGTCATTGTCAGCAGCTGAGTAAGCCAGGAGCCATCCATGTGACATCTTGCCTGAAAGACATAAAAATGGAAACAGGTCTGAGCAACTCATACAGCAAGGTTACCACAGTTCTTAATACACATCTCTGTCACCCCCCCACCATATCAGCAACAACAAACTGTACACACAACTCAATAGGTATGGCTACAGCTTACCTACCAGTGGGACAGATATTGCACTGTGCCACACTTTGTGCTATGTGTTTGTAGCCATGTTCCCTGTGTGGACACTATCATTGCTGGTCTGTTACAGACTATTCACCTGCATGCCATTGTCAGGGCCACTATGGTTCTATATATGTCTATGGTATGTTTGCTAGGTGATTGCTGCACATCTGATATTCTGCATTATTGGGGATATCTAAACATGCTGTTGGACATGTTCCAGGATTGTGTAGACTATTACTACCCACATATGTTTTATAACAGTGACACAATAGCATGTTTAAGGAATATTTGCCTGCAGATCCACCTCTCCAAACTCATCTGCACATGTAACTAGGCCACATCACATGTGGGACCCACCCTGAGGCCTCCTCTTGTACTGGACCAGCACTACCTTCAGGTGGAACAAACTCAGGGAATGTTGCCCCCCTCTCCTGGGGGCACACACAGACATGATCTTGTCCCCCGAGGTCAGGTCCAGGGTCTGTTCCATAGCGGTCTCCACAGACACATGCGGGATGTGCTACATCACCTTGAGACACCCAGTACACATTCATAGGGTCCACATGCTCCTCCTGCTCAGCCTCCAGGCCAGGCACCTTTGGGACATGGACTGCTCTTGTGAGTAGCAGTGGGTGATAGACCTGTTCCCATTGTGTCCATATTGCGGCCTATGGGGTTTCCACATCACAGACCACACACACCATCCAGGGTGTTTACCCACTACGTGTCACATGCCACCCGTGTAGACAGTCCTCTATATCAACCAACCCAGACCACATCCTCAACTATACCTGTCATACTTCCCAACAAGGGGTTTACATGTGACATACCCATCCATTTTGCACACACTGACAGCTGTATATACCTGTGTGTATTGCTATGTGTGCTGTTCCCTAGCATATAGCATGCAGCACTGTAGTGATAATATAGC
>NC_056732.1:879586833-879629343 GCF_019279795.1 Protopterus annectens
CAATTTAGTTGGGTATTTAGTTTATTGTTGCAGATATGGTGGGGGGAGAAAGATGTCAATTAACAACTGGTATATTCCTGTAGTTTGCATTGCTTTCTTAGTCAGTACTGTTATGTGTACCTTACAAGTATTAGTACACTACCCTATTGCCTTAGTTTGGACAGTGATATTGCTGTCAACAACAATATACATGAACTGGTTTTACCTGCACTATACACCTCTTACCTGGTGTATCTGTGGAGGATTTTTTTGTTAACACTAACTAGCTGTTTCTACACATACTCCCAGATTCCAGGTTGATGTTATGCACATACCTGTCCATCTCTTTTTCACAGACTCTGGCCATGTCTTGACCACATGCAGGTGAACTGGGACATATGTACACTATTGCCCTCTTCAACCTTTAGTGAATTACAACAGGCTTATACAGGATTTCCTAGACAGTTATATTATGTAGCACAGTGTGGGTGACAGTGATGAGTGATACCTTATTATTCAGAGCAACTGCAACACTCACAATGCCATACAATACCAGAGTAAACAGAACCAATACAGGGTATCAATCTTTTATTTCTAGGCACAGTGTTCGTATCTGATGGACCTGTGGGAGCAATGTTTGTTAGCACTACCTGAATGTTGCCACACAAATTAGCAGAATCCACATTAGTATTATGCACATACATCTCACTCTATTACTGTACACACTCTGGTCAAAGCTTGACAACATGGGAGTGTAGATGGGACATACTTGGCTTATTACTCTCATAACAGTTCGGGGAGTTGTTGGAGTGACAGGTTTGTTCTTATAGATGTGTGACAATCAGTTGTATTTCTTGTTTGCAGCCTATAAATCTGGGATCATCCCACTGATTTCCCAGGGGGACAGAGTGACAGTCAGCAGATATGGGCCAATTTACTGGACATTCTGGACATATCTGTACAGTTGAGGGGTATGATTCTGTGTGCAGACTACTACCATGCCCAGGATTCGAACCATGGCTTTGTGTGCCGAAAATACAACAGTTCATGTCTCAGTTGCATGTGCTATTTGGATTTTGTTTTCTGTCTCTTCACTGTTTTCTATGTCTTTCTCAGTTTTACTAAATGACTTCTGGGGATTACACCAGTCATATACAGACATTCCTACACATTTTATTTATGCTGCACATTGTGGATAACAATGCTTAATACAACAGTACTATTACGTGATTGCAAACCTACATTACCATATGATACTCAAGCAAACACATGCAGACCAGCAGTTAGACCTTTATTGTCAGGCTGTTATGGTTTTATTTAAATACAACCTATATGAGACTCTTCCTGCCATATTCTCTGGTGTATGCAGTACTTGCCTTAAACAATACAGGTTTTATACAAGCAATTAAAGTACAGTTGAGTACATTTACCATAAATGTAGATGTTCACAATTGTACTATGTTCTTCATGTTTCACTATTGCAGTCATCACATTTGGGTACATTCCCAAAGCTAAGGATGGGAGGAGGAAATTAGATAGCCTTAGGACAAGCTATAAGTCCCTTCAAGTCTGCAGTGGCAAAGCCAGCTTTGGATTTAGAGCCAGCTTTGGATTTAGAGAAAATAGGCAAATGGTAATCCTTGGTGAAAGTATGTACAGAGCTCCAGGTAGCAGCTTCTAGGATGTCCCTAGTAGGGACACCTGTGAGAAAGGCTCTGGAGGTAGATGCAGCCCTGGTTGAATGGGGTCTAATCCCCTGTGGCATAGGTTTTCCATGGTGCTTAAAGCAGAAATGAATGCAATGGCCTATCCATTTAGAAATGGTTTGCTTTGAAATAGCTTTCCTTTCTGCCTCTGCAGCAAATGCCACCTTTGAGGTTTAGACTTGTCCAAGTAAAATCTCAGTTGTCTGTGCACATCTATGGATTGCAGTATACGTTCCCCTTTGTTCTGTGGATTAGGAAAGAAGGTTGGCAAATGAATGGACTGATTAAGAGCCACACTGTAAACCACCTTGGGCATGAAGGAGGGATTGGTCTTAAGGGACACTCTGTCCACATGAAAGATGATGAAATGTTCCACTGCCATAAGGGCCTGTAATTCAGATACCCTTCTTGCTGAAGTGATCGCTAAAAGGAAGGCTGTTTTCCAAGAAAGGAATTTCAACTTTGCACTTGCAGCTGGCTCAAAAGGAGGAAGAGTGAGTTTTTCCAATACAAAGTTAAGGTCCTAGGCTGGAGTTGGGGTTCTCCTGGGTGGTCTTAAGTTTTTTGCCCCTCTGAGGAACTGCTTGAGCAATGGATGAGAGAAGAAGGGTGGTTCTGAAATGGCTGACGCATGAATTTTAATGGAGGAAAAAGAAAGGCCCTTGTGAAGCATCTCAATTAAGTACTGAAGAATCTGAGGTAAGTTGGGTGCTGCTGTGGCCATCTCTTGAGTTTGATTCCAGGCACAGAATTTTTTCCATTTTTCAGCATAAGATTTTCTAGTACTAGGCCTCCTTGCCTTCAAAATGACATCCAACACTTGTTTACTGAGGGATGGTAATGGAGAAATTAAATAATTGGCCAGGCTGCCAGGTTCAGGGTTTGAAGCTGAGGGTGCAGAATCTGGCTGTCCTGCTGAGACAGCAGGGTAGGGGTCTGAGGCAGGTGCCATGGAGCCAGCAGTGACACACTGCGCAAGAGGAGGTACCAGTGTTGGCGAGGCCAGTCTGGTGCAATCAGTATCGTCATTGGTCTGTCCTGTTTGATCTTTAGTAGTACTTTGGAGAGGAGAGGCAGAGGGGAAAAGGCATACACTGATAGATTTTTCCAGCTGAAGGACAGAGCATCCACTTTTCAAGCTAGTTTGTGGGGAGTCCTTGTGCAGAATTTGTCCAATTGGTAGTTCTGGGGAGAGGCAAACAGGTTTATATCTGGGGTTCCCCATTTGTGTATCAACATGTTGAAAGTCTTTGGTTCCAGTTTCCACTCGTGTGCATCCATGAGATTTCTGCTTAGTCTGCCAGTGCATTTAGACTTCCTGGCAGGAATTGAGCTTGTAGATGCACTTAGTAGCTCAAGGCTGTGTTTCACAGAGCCATGGCTAGTCTGCAGAGGGGGTAGGAATGGGTACACCCCTTCTTATTTATGTACCACATAACAGTGGTGTTGTCCATCTTTACCATTAATTGTCCTGGAAGAATGTGGTCCTTGAAGGCTGTCAGCATGTTCTGTACAGCTAACATTTCTTTTTGATTGATATGCAGGTGCATTTGACTTGGGCTCCATTTGCCCCGAATGCACTTCCATGCCAGGTGAGCCACCATGCATAGTCTGATGTGTCTGTTGTTAGGGTTTGGGTGGCAGGGGGTAGAGTGAATGGTAGTCCCTTGTTTAGGTGGCAGGCCTCTGCCCACCAAAGGAATTCTAACTGTAGGCAAGGTATGATAGGAATCACTGCTTCTAGATCTGGAGAATGTTGACACCATAGGCTTTTTATATACCATTGTAGTTTCCTCATATGCAATCTTGCATATGGAATTAGTTGAATGCAGAAGGCCGTAGACCTCATGGCTTGTAGTATTTGCCTTGCAGATAGCAGGGTCTTTGTGGCCATTAGTTTGATATAAGTTGTCAATGAATTTTTTCTCTGGCATGAGGAAAGCCATCTGGGAAGTTGTGTTCAAGCTTGCTCCCAGGAATATAATTTGTTGACAGTGTACCAGATGAGATTTCATTTCATTTATGGTGTACCCCAGACAAGTGAGCACCTTTTGTACAAATGCAAGATGATTCAAAAGTATGTCTTGGCTTTTTGCCTGAATTAGACAATCGTCCAGGTATGGATATATTTGAATTTTTCTTTGCCTGCAAAATGCAGTGACTGAAACTAGGCACTTTGTGAATACCCTGGGTGCAGTAGATAAGCCAAAGGGCAGTGCATAGAACTGATATTGCATATAGCCTGCTTTGAAGCATAGGTATCTACTGCAAGATTCCCTAATTGGGATGTGCAGGTAGGCTTCCTTTAGATCCAGTGTTGCCAACCAGGCATCTTTGCCTAGCATAGGAAGCAGCTGGTGAAAAGTTATTATCTTGAATTTTGGAATTACCTAAAAAGTGCTTAAGATGGATAGGTCCAGGATAGGATGCCATGAATTGTCTTTTCTGGGTACCAGGAAAAGTCTTGAGTAGAAACCTTGTCCCTTTTCCTCTTCTGGTAAAGTTTGTCTAGCCTTTATGCTTAAGAGAGAGAGTACTAGCTTTTGAGCCTCTGCCCTCTGATTTGGGGGTAGATCTGGCCAACCGTTTGGGATTGGTAATGTGTGGAAGTGAAATCTGTATCCTTGGGAAACTATATTTAAAACCCATTTGTCCTGGGTGATGAGGTCCCATTTTTTTGCCTGCAGAGCAATCTTTCCCCCTAAAGGAGCAAACAGTTGAGAAGTGTTTGTAAGTTTTAAGGTTAAGTCATTGAGACAACTTACCAGGGAAGTCTTAGTACTCACTGATTTGGAAGTGGAAGCCCCCCACTGCTTAGTCCTGTGCATAACCTGGGACTGAAATCTGGGAGTTCTGATTATTCTGGGTTTGGACTGAGAAGGCCTGAAAGAGGTAGGAAAGGACCAATGCTTAGAGGGCCAATGCCTACTAAATCTTGGAGGTTGTACTTGTAGGAAATACTTAACAGTTTGCATTGATTTAGCTTTTTCCTCCATTTTTTTATGAACTTCTTCTGCTTTCTTGCCAAAAAGGTGGTCCTGATGTATGGGAGCATCCAACAATTTAGCTTTAACATGATCTGGCAAAGATTGCTCTTTAAGCCAAGCATGCCTTCTAAGTACAGACCCAGTGACAGCAGCCCTGCAAGATGCTTCTAATGAATCAAAGCCACATTGCAAAGTATGCTTTCCAACCTGTTCAGCAGAATGCATTAAATCCTGTAAATTTTTATTTTCAGCACAGTCAGGAATCAGCATAATTTTCTGTTTAAGCAATCCAGTTATATGTTGCTGATACTTTAACATGTGAAACTGACTGTTTAAGGCCCTAATGGCCAAGGTTGCAGAAGTGTATACCATTTTACCCCATCTATCCAGTGCCCTGGAGTCTATCAGAAGGGGTAGGATTTTTGGCAGTAGTAGCCTTAATGCCCTTGGGTCCCTGTAAAATGGTCTCAGGATCCGCAGTAGGATTTTTAAAGAGGAACTTGTGAGAGTCAGTAACCTTGTGATATCTATCAGGTTTTCTGGGAGCAGGAGGTAAAGAATCAGGGGCCAAGCTAGATTCAGAAAAGGCATCATTAACAATGTCTAGTACAGGAGGGATTGCTAAAGGCCTGTGTTGAGGCAGGAGTAAGAAATCCCTAAGCCTCTTTTTAGAATCAGAGTAATCCTGAATTTCCCAGTGGAAATGCTCCCTAAAGGTATGCAAGGTTTCCCCAAAAGAGAAATCCTCTGGAGGGAAAGCAGAGGGAACAGAGTCCTCTGCATCAGAATCCTCACAGGTAGATAAGGGTAAATCCTGGTCATCAGAAGAAACAGAAATTTCAGAATAATGGTCAAAACAGTCATAAGAAAATTCAGTCCTAGGTCTCTTAGAAGGGGATGGTTGGCTTCCCCTGATTAAAGTAATAAGGTCTTTAGCCATTCTTATCATTTGTTTTTTAGGCATAGATGCCTGAGCATGCGGTCTGGGTGTCAGTTTCCTAGGCATGGTTCGAGTTTTATCCCTTAAAGAAAAAGGTGGCATCGGTTTAATATGCAAGTCAGTAGGCCTGAATACACCCTCAGAAGCCGGTGCCTGCACACCAGCTTCGGACCCATCTAAGGTAGAGACATCTGCAGGTTCCACAGTTGAAGCATCTTGCAACATACCGGACTCCAAATGGGTCTCAGTAAAGGCCTGGAAATCTGAAGTAGCGGGTATCAGGGACTGCAAAAGCACCTCGCTGAGTGCCAGTGAGCTGGCGACTTGCTTAGGAAAAGCATTGGCGGCAGTTTTGGACCTAGGCAGCCTGTCTCTGTCTTTATCTTTATGTTTTTTCAGAATGTCGGTAGTCGGATGGCTTACCAAAGACATATCTGGATAAACTGAACCGAGAACCAAAATATTTAGAAGCATAAATATACCAATGACAGATAGTTCATTGGTTAAATAAGGCACAAAACTGACAGTGAGGTACGTCATGGTCAGGGCCTAGGCAAGGAATACAGTACGGATGAAAATCTTTAAGAGGTATTTGCTTTCCACAAGAAATACAATTATTAACTTTTACTGACATTGGTAAAGAGCAAGAAAAAGTTTCCCCAATGGGATACTTAGCTTTAATTGAAGACTTTAGTTCTGAAAATCAAAAACGAAAATTTCAGGAGTCGGCCAACCAGCACTTGCAAACTGCTTCTGCTTCGGGTACCTCACGGCAAGAAAGACTGATGTAATGGCATCAGCTGCATGCTTTATACCCCTGACTACCTGACGTCATGGAAGATGAGACAGCAACCGATGCAGGACCCAAGACTTTGATAATCAGGCCAACTGAGGGCTAGTGCAAGCAGATAACCCAAATGTAATGAATGCAACAGTGAAACATGAAGAACATCTTACTAATACTTTTAGATTTATTTCCTATGACAGTACATGCAATAGTATTACTAACCTGCCTCGCATCACAACCTCTCCAAGCGACATCTATGAGCCTCCTGTTTCACAGCCTGCTCACTTGCTGCTGTGAAGGACATAAGAGGAATATTTAGTCATACCTACCCATAATATGCATGAGCTGTCAATTATTAAACAGGTAGTGGAGTGATACTTACACACATCTAGGACCTCCCCTGTCCTCCTAGCCTCTTGGATCCCCTGATCCAAGAGATCCCACTTTCACCACTTCAGGTCAGCATAAGTAATGCCTGATCTGCTTCCCAGTTTGGGATATGCCAGTGGCACTGGTGAGGTCACGGGCAAGATGGTGCCAGGCTTCCGCTTTATATTGGGAACCCTGGTACTGGCACTGCAGCAGTCTCTGCTCATGGTCTTTGGCAAGGAGTCCTGCCATGAGTCTGGACTCCTGGATGCCCCAGTGCTGTGCCCGAAAGTGCAAACCCTCTCCCATTCCAGACATTGTGCCTACAAGGAGAAACTAAAACCAATTATGAGATGTATTCCTGCCTTTTGGGTTTAAATAGGGCCGATTTCCTGAACTTTGCCATGACTGGATGGTTTGGAAAAGGCTGAGATATGAGCAAACCTGCTTAGCTAAGGTTGGCATTGTTTAAAGGGGTATACCAATGGGCAAATTGAGTTAGCAGGCCTACACATTGCTTACACGTACTAAGCTGTCCTGTGCAATGCTTAGCATTGCTTAATATTTAATTTGCATTATATTTGTTTTTGGCATTGATTTATTATTCATTACATGTTATATATGTGTCTGGTATCCATGATTCATGTGTACATACACTGTATGTGGTCCTTGTGTTTATTAGGGGAGTTCAATACTTTGTTACAGTTATACCTCACATCTGGGTTTACTGCAGGACTCCAGTTCACATATTTATGTTATGTAGTGGGTTATAGAACATAAGACTGTATATAGATTCCTTTCATATGTTCAGTTTGATTTTACTATAGTGAGAATTTGTTTGGTGATACCTCAATCTCATATACTGCTATGATGTCTTAGTGGTTAAGTACTGGGACTATAGTGTACAGGGTCCTGGTTTCAATAGCTGCAAAGGCTGTTTATTTTGTTGCTGGGAAGAACAGTGCCTGTTGGATACAGAGTGATTAAGGCACTTTTAAGCACTTGTAAGTTGGATTTTGCAGGTTTGCGTGAGGGTAAGCAATGCTAACCTCCAGTTAAATATGCTTACAGAGAGTTAGCTTCAATATTGCTTAGCCTATGTGGGCATTGCTTACCCCCATGAAAACAGGCTTAAACATGCTTACTAGTGCTTACATATGCTTACTCTTGCTTTCTACTGCTTAATAGTGCTTACACTTACTTACTAGTGCTTAGTCCCACTTACCACTGCACTAATTTAGACAGTAATGTCTAATCATTCTTGGGAAGGTGCGGGATTTATAAGATGTATGGAATTATCTTTCATTACACATTTTACCTTTAGCATTTGTATCCTTGATTCCTGTGTACATATACTGTATGGGGCACATGTGATTATCTGTGGACTTTGCAACATTATGACACTAACAACTTACATCTGCATTTAATGCAGTACTCCAGTTCATAAATATATGTTATTTAGTAGGTTATGCAACGAAAAATATTGGTCATTAAGTGATTCGACATAGAAAATTGAATGTGCTGCAGTGGGACTCGAACCGGGATTGACTGCTTTTAAGGCAAATTCTCTGCCCAGTACATTATTGCTATATTGCTTTATTTGTCTATATCTTGCATTTTATCCTCTTCTGCCATTTAAGCTGCATTGACTGTAACTAAACAATGGGCAAACTCATGCACCTACGGTTAAATTGAATCTGTTTCATAAAAAAATAAAGTATCTATACTTTTTGTGTTAACCATTGCTCTGTACATGTGGGGGGATGTTGCTGGGGGTATGTGTAAACCTATGACCGGTCTCACTCATTCTTTTAGGACTTCCTGCTGTTCTTCATTGCAGTGTTGTGTATATTCTGAGAGCTCTGTTCTCAGACATGCCACCTACCCTCTTACATACTCTGTGTAATGAACGATGGAAAAGCGAACAAAACAAACTAGTAACAAACACAGTAGTTCGCAATGGAGAAACCAAATGAGGGTAATGAGACCGAGACCGATATTCAACACACAAGAACACTTTAATAATGCAAAACACTGACAGTGCATTTTTGAAAACCTTCTTCAGAAACCAAAAACTGATTGTAATGTGTTGGCAATAATTTATACATAGTGCTATAAAATACTGACCAATGAGCAGTTGATGACAATAAAATATTTAAATGGCTTGTTTGAAAACACCAATAATAAAAAACAACAAGTATAAATAAACGTAAAAACAATATATACACATAAATATCATGTTAAAAACCTTTCATATGAAAAGACATAATATAATACTTGAAATTTCATACCAGAAATTTCATCTTATAATATAAAACGAACATTTAAATATTTGTTTCAAACAATATACAATCTATCAACTTCTGGTAGAAACTAATTACCTAAATATCTTGTCTATAATTTTGCTGCTCTCAATTTTAAGACAGGAAGAAGTGAGACCATATAATTTAGACCTGGTGCTCTCGTGACATCCAAGGTTAATTGCCAGAATAATTCCCTGTATTCTAATTTGGTCTCCCACATGCCACCCCTCACCTCTTTAGGTTTACCTCCAACACAAAAAAATAAAAAAAGAGCTTGATTACAAATTTGTGAATGGCGAAATAGGGCATTATTGGTGTTCTGTCTTCCTATTTCGTAATAATGCTCATAAATTCTATTTTTTAGTTTTCTCTAGGCCTTCCCCATGTAAAAAGATGAACAGGACTGGCATGTGGCTAGATAAACATCTCCACTTGTGTTACAGTTAGAATGTGTAAGACTTTTTATTAACCTGTTTCTACTGGGAAATTCAATATCAGATTTATTACAAATATACTGGCACTGAGAACAAAAAACACATTTAATGTACCTAATCTACGAGAACCTTTTGATAAATATCCTCCACTCCCAAACTCAAAAATGTTCTTGAAATTTTTGTCTTTCCTATATGTAAATTTTAAGGGTTGAGAACTAGAAAAATGTAAATCTGAAATTTGCTTAAACCTCTCCCATTCTCGGTTTACTGTTTGTTTTATAACAGTTGAATCTGCAGTATAATCCATTATATAAGCTTGAGTCAAATTATTATTGATTGTTTCAGTAGAATTAGAATGAAAATTTTCTTCCTGACCCAAAATGGGAAGGAATCTACCTTTTCTACCTTCCAGTACCTCAAAAAACATCTCATTGATCAAATGGTCAGGATAACCTCTCTCTGTAAACATTTTCATTACTAAATGACTATCAGTTATAAATTCAGAATTGTCTGAGGTCATACAGCTAATCCTGACCAACTGTCCCTTAACAAGATTATTTTTTTGAAAAAAAAGGGTGACCACTTTTAAAATGAAGATATGAATTTGAAAAAGTTTCTTTACGGTGTATCCTGGAAGAAAAGGTATTATTCAACTTTTTCAAAGAAACATCTAAATAAATGCACTCTTGTTTATTTAAGGTGTATGTAAAGTCCAAAAATTCTGTTGTCCCCTTAATATATGTTAAAAATTCAAAGAATCTTTCTTCTGTATCATTCCAAAATATACATATATCATCGAGAAAACGCTTGTACAGAACCCAACTCTTGGCATATACACTATAGTTTATAAATAAGTCCTCCCACCATAAAAGTATAATGTTGGCATACGTGGGGGCACATTTTGCCCCCATAGCCACACCCCTTTCTTGTTTAAAAAATTCCCCTTGGAAGTACATAAAATTGTTTTTAAGAATAAACTCCATAAGTAATAAACAAACCCTGAAACCATCCAAGGAAAAATTACCACTTGCCGTCATACTTTCTTCCAACCAACTAAGACCAATTTCATGTGGTATACTACCAAAAAGATCAACCAGATCTAAAGTAATAAAAATAATGTCCTCAGAATATAAATGAGGCTTTACTTGTCTAAGAAAGTCCCATGAATCTTTTAATACATTGGGACTCGAATAAGAAAGTTTCTTCAATTTCACATCAATGAATTTAGCTAAGGGGGTGGTGATAGATCCTTCGGAAGCCACAATTAAACGTAAAGGTGGATTACTAAAGTCCTTGTGAACTTTAGGAATACCAAATACTGCGGGGACCCTGGGATTTTTGTTGTGTAAAAAATTGTAAACTTCTAGATCTATAGAACCTTCAAGAAACAAGTCATTGATAAGCAAATTTATTTTTGATTTAGAGATGTTGACCTCATTGATAGAGGCTTTAGAATACTTAGATATATCTTGTAAAGAATCCTTCATCTTGGATTCATACAAAATCAAGTCCATCAAAACAGTACCACCCTCTTTGTCCGGTTGCATAATCCTAATAGTTTTGTTGTTCTTCAATGTATTTAACAAACTATATTCGCTGTTGGATAAATTTGAAAATACTTTGTGAGAATTTATAGTATTTCTAATCTCCCTCTCCAGTAAATTTTCCAAATTTTTCAACTGAGGATTTAAGGGGGGGTTAAAGATACTTTTCTTTTTAAGTACCAAAATCGTGTGGGTTGTGTTCTCTTGATTTTGATGAATACGTGCTAGATTTTGTTTTCTTAAAAATAATTTCAAATCAACTATGGCCCTGGGGACACTCGCTTTTCTAAAAGGAATAAACTTAAATCCTTTTGAAAACAGACCAAAATGGTCTATTTGAATATCAATAGAACTATAGCTGAAAATTTTATAGTTGTTGTACTCAAAAATATTCCCCCGCTGATATATACATGTTGGTGATTCTAGTTGATTTATGTTCTGTAATTTCTCCTGTAATGATAATTGGGGTTGTAGTTGTAAGGTGTGGGGTTCCGATTGCGTAACCTGTCGGACCTCCGAAGAGGTGGAAAAAATTCTAAAGGGACTTCATTGTTACATTCATCCAATTCCTGTTGCCTTTCTAATTCATTTAGTGGTACAGGTTGTACAGTTCTGTTCATAACTTGATCTATTTGGTTGTGAAAACCATTAAAAGGTCTAGGTTTAGGGTAAGCAGTCCCTAGACTGTATTCTCGAACATCTCTTTCCAGCTTCCCTACCTTCCTCTTCATATTATTAATACATTCTTTTTCAACCTGTGCAAACATATCATAATACAAACTTTTTTCAGATTCAACAGCAAACATAAGATCTTTGATAATATTTGTGTTTATAGCATTCATTTTGGTTAATAGAGAAGACCTAACCCTCTCATTTTCTGATATTATTGCTTTTACTATTTCCAAACCACAATTATCAAATATTTGTAATAGTTCTTTATGAAATGTTGAACCTTCTCCTACCCTGTTAGGAAATTTCCACAGTTGCAAACCTTTAGGCACTATGTTTTTCTTTACACATTCATTCAAAAAGTAAGAATCACACCCCAATCTCTTGTACTTGTCCATGTAAAAAAATAATAAATCCAAGTTCTCTTTGTAAGTATGCGTAACTCTCTCAGAACTATCAGAATCTGGAATCGAAGCATGAAAACTCTGTGTAATATTAGGAGCTCAGGCAGCAAGCCTTCATTAATATGCATGGTGCACTGCTGTCCTGCTTCTAAATGGCCTCTTCCATGCAGGACTAAGCAAGTCCTGCATGGAAGAATAGTAAATCTGGGGGATTGTGTCTCCCTGCTGCACTGAAACTGAAATATAACATCTTTTTATGGCCTAGTCATAAAGTAATTTAATTTCAGTTATTTTTTTCTGAAGTTTGCTAGACTGAAGTTAACCTCCTGTATTCCAGTTTCCACTGTTAAAATGTACACATTTAAACAGTTAGAATAGTGCATGTACATTTCTGTTCTACTTCCAAATCTGACTTCAAATAAGTGACAAGTGGAGTACCACAGGGTTCAGTCCTGGGACCTTTCCTGTTTGGTATCTACTTCTCTGAAGTAGAGGTTAACACAGTAGGCCTTTGGCTAATGGAGTTTGCAGATTACTGCAAACTAGGAGCTATAGTTGAGTCCCCAAATGATGTGGACATCCTACAGAAGGGCCTCACTGAGACAGATGCCTGGTGTCAGAGCCATGGCCTTAAGCTCAATGCCAAAAAGTGCATTGTTATTCCCATTGGTAAAAACTCTGCACCCATGAACTACCACATAGGCTGCAGTCTTCTTAACGCCAAATGTGTAAGACACCTTGGGACCCAGGTGGACAGTAGTCTCTCCTGTGATAATCACATTGCCACAGTAGTCAGGAAATTCTTCTACGTGGCACACCTCATCACAAAAGGGTTCTCATCCAGGAAAAAAGAGGTTATTGTTCCCCTCTACTTGACACTCATTAGACCCATTATAGAGTACAATGCCCCTTTTGGAATGTACCTCACAAGACATCTGCAGCAGCTGGAAGGCCACAGAAGTACATCACAAAGAGGATTACTGGCCTCAAACAGATGCCCTACACTGACTATTTCAAAAAACTCCAGCTTTACTCTGTAGCATGTCGCCTACTCCGAGGTGATCTCTGCCTAACATATAAAGCTATGTCAAACCCAGAGCTGTTGAACATGCTACACCTAAAGAAATCCCAAGCCCTCCGAGCTTCACACTCTAGGGACCTAAACCTTGTCACCACAATAAACAGAACATGCTGGTGGGATAGATTCCTGTCCCAGAGACTTCCTATTCTCTGGAACAAGCTACCCATCAATGTCAAGCAAAGTTCCTCATTAACACTCTTCAAGAAAAAATCTCGACGAGTGGTTGGGAAATAGGAAATACACCCCGGGGAACAATTCTGTGGCTCTACTCTACAGGGGCATAGGAAATTAACTTTATTGGGTTGGCATAAGCCAGGGAACTTTGTTGGCTAGGTTTACATAGGCCCATGGGCCGATAGCCTAGAACCTACCTATGAACCTATGAACCTATTTCAGTAGGGCCTTTTGTGGTTATATTTGAAGCACAAGCACTTTATAAAATATCTTTTCAACACAATGTTTGTACAAACGTAGTTTGATATATACATGACACACAGTTCTAATACATTTGTAGCACAAGCTTTGTATATGAATCATGTTGTTATTCACAGATGGCATATAATTATTTACAAAATTCCAGATAGCTGGGATGGCAGTATCTCCCTTTGTCACAATACCTTTGAATAACCTCGATAGTCTTCTGATATTTTCAGGATAATACTCCTGTATTTTATTTTGTACAGCCTAAATGATAATAGAATCAGAAATATGAATACATCTGTCCATATGTGTAAACTATGCATATTTTGTAATAAAAATTAACATGAAAGAAACAAAAATAACTTTTTCTAAGAAAATAGTGTTATTTTCGGTTCTCATTTCATATGAAGGCATCCATGTTATGATTCAATGTGTTTGCCAGCCTGAATATATGTATACTATACTTATTTATTGTGAACTAAATGATGAAAACTGAGGACTTAGATAGCTATATAATATGATTAGTGGTTCCCAGCAATAACTATGAAACGTTCAGACAATGGCAACTTGATTTATTACAATAAACACCTAAGAATCCTATTGTCCTGTCCTCTTCAATAAACACACATCACACAAAATGACATTAGATGACATTTGTTAGACTTCCATAAACACAGTGGGGGGTAGCTTCACCTCATCACTGACATTCTGTCTTGCCTTATATAAGTGGTACATTTTAAGTTATCTCTGCTTAATATCAGAGATTTGGCCGGCTAACATCTACCTGAAATCATCTGGATATATAAGTGAATTTAGCACACTTAATCTGCTCTTTTGCATATAGTACTGTATTTAATTTATTTATCTGTGTTCTTCACTGAATATTAACTCAACTGAATTTGTGGCTGTCTCTCTACAGAGAAGTTTTAGAATTTCTGTGTAGCCATTGATAGCAGTGGGAGGAAGTTTCACCTCATCACTGACATTCTGTCTTGCCTTATATAAGTGGTATATTTTGAGTTACCTCTGCTTAATATCAGAACTTTGGCTGGCTAACAACTACCTGAAATCAGCTACACATATAAGTGAACTTAAGTACACTTTTATCTGGTCTTTTGCATATAGTACTGTATTTAATTTATTTATTTGTGTTTTTCACTGAAAAGTGCATCAACTGAAATTGTGGCTGTTTCTCTACAGAGAACTTTTTATAATTTCTGTGTAGCCATTGAGAGCAGTGGGGGGTAATTTCACCTCATCACTGACATTCTTTATTGACTTATATAAGTGTTACATTTTTAGTTATCTCTGCTTACTATCAGAGCTTTGGCAGGCTAACATCTACCTGAAATCAGCTGGACGTATAAATGAATTTAAGTACACTTTTATCTGCTCTTTTGCATATAGTACTATATTTAATTTATTTGTTTGTGTTTTTCACTGAATATTAACTCAACTGAAGCTGTGGCTGTCTCTCTACAGGCTACTTTTTAGAATTTATGTGTAGCCATTGATAGCAGTGGGCATATGTTTCACCTCATCACTGACATTCTGTCTAGCCTTATATAAGTGGAACATTTTGAGTTATCTCTGCTTAATATCAGAGCTGTGGCTGGCTAACATCTACCTGAAATTAGCTGGACGTTTAAGTGAAATTAAGTACACTTTTATCTGCTATTTTGCATATAGTACTGTATTTAATTTATTTATTTGTGTTTTTCACTGAATATTTACTTGAGTGAAGTTGTGGCTGTCTCTCTACAGAGTACCTTTTAGAATTTCTGTGTAGCCATTGATAGCAGTGGGGGGTAGCTTCAACTCATCACTGACGTTTTGTCTTGCCTTACATAAGTGGTATATTTGGAGTTATCTCTGCTTAATACCAGAGCTTTGGCCGGTTAACATCTACCTAAATCAGCTGGATGTATAAGTGAATTTAACTACACTGTTATCTGCACTTTTGCATATAGTACTCTATTTAATTTATTTATTTGTGTTTTTCACTGAATATTAACTCATCTGAAGTTGTGGCTGTCTCTCTACAGAGTACCTTTTAGAATGTCTGTGTAGCCTTTCACAGCAGTAGGGGGTATTCTTACCTCATCACTGACATTCTGTCTTGCCTTATATAAGTGGTACACTTTGAGTTATCTCTGCTTAGTATCACAGCTTTGGTCGGCTAACATCTACCTGAAATCAGCTGGACGTATAAGTGAATTTAAGTAAACTTTTGTCTGCTCTTTTGAATATAGTACTGTCTTTAATTTATTTATTTGTGTTTTTCACTGAATAGAATTTCAACTGAAGTTGTGGCTGTCTCTCTACAGAGTACATTTTAGAATTTCTGTGTAGCCATTGGTAGCAGAGTGGGGTAATTTCACCTCATCACTGATATTCTTTCTTGACTTATATAAGTGGTACATGTTTAGTTATCTCTGCTTAATATCAGAGCTTTGGCCGGCTAACATCTACCGGAAATCAGCTGGATGTTTAATTGAATTTAAGTACACTTTTATCTGCTCTTTTGCATATAGTACTATATTTAATTCATTTATTTGTGTTTTTCACTGAATATTAACTCAACAGAAGTTGTGGCTGTCTCTCTACAGAATACTTTTTAGAATGTTTGTGTAGTCATTAATAGCAGTGGGAGGTAGTCTCACCTCATCACTGACACTCTGTCTTGCATTATATAATTGGTACATTTTGAGTTATCTCTGCTTAATAACAGAGCTTTGGCTGGCTAACATCTACCTGAAATAAGCTGGACGTATAAGTGAAATTAAGTATGCTTTTATCTGCTCTTTTGTATATTGTACTGCAGTTAATTTATTTGTGTTTTTCACTGAATATTAACTCAACTGAAGTTGTGGCTGAATCTCTACAGAGTACTTTTTAGAATTTCTATGTAGCCATTGATAGCAGTTGGCAATAGTTTCACCTCATCACTGATATTCTGTCTTGCCTTATATAAGTGGAACATTTTGAGTTATCTCTGCTTAATATCAGAGCTTTGGTTGGCTAACATCTACCTGAAATCAGCTGGATGTATAAGTGAAATTAAGTATGCTTTTATCAGCTTTTTTGCATATAGTACTGTATTTAATTTATTTATTTTTGTTTTTTCCTGAATATTAACTCAACTGAATTTGTGGCTGTCTCTGTGCAGAGTACTTTTTAGAATTTCTATGTAGCCATTGATAGCAGTGGGGGTAGTTTCACGTCATCACAGACATTCTGTCTTGCCTTATATAAGTGGTAAATTTTGAGTTATCTCTGCTGAATATCAGAGCAATGGCCAGCTAACATCTTCCTGGAATCAGCTGGATGTATAAGTGAATTTAAGTACACTTTTAGCTGCTCTTTTGCATATAGTACAGTATTTAATTTATTTATTTGTGTTTTTCACAGAATATTAACTCAACTGAAGTTGTCTCTGTCCCTCTACAGAGTACTTTTTTAGAATTTCTGTGTAGCCATTGATAGCAGTGAGGGGTAGTTTCACCTCATCACTGACATTGTGTCTTGCCTTATATAAGTGGTCCATCTTGAGTTATCTGTATTTAATATCAGTGCTTTGGCCGGCTAACATCTTCCTGAAATCAGCTAGGTGTATAAGTGAGTTTAAGAACACTTTTATCTGACCATTTGCATATAGTTCTGTATTTAACTTATTTATTTGTGTTTTTCACTTAATATCAACTCAACTGAAATTGTGGCTGATTCTCTACAGAGTACTTTTTAGAATTTATTTGTAGCCATTGATAGCAGTGGGGGGGGGGTAAATTCAAGTAATCACTGACATTCTGTCTTACCTTATATAAGTGGTACATTTTGAGTTATCTCTGCTTAATATCAGAGCTTTCGCTGGCTAACATCTACCTGAAATCAGCTGGATGTATAAATGTATTGAAGTACACTTTTTTCTGCTAGTTTGCATATAGTACTATATTTAATTTATTTGTTTGTGTTTTCACTAAATATTAACTCAAATGAAGTTGTGGCTGTCTCTCTACAGAGTGCTTTTTAGAATGTCTGTGTAGCCATTGATAGCAGTGGGAGGTAGTTTCACCTCATCACTGACAGTCTGTCTTGCCTTACATAACTGGTACATTTTGCGTTATCTCTGCTTAATATCAGAGCTGTGGCTGGCTAACATCTACCTGAAATTAGCTGGATGTTTAAGTGAAATTAAGTACACTTTTATCTGCTATTTTGCATATAGTACTGCATTTAATTTATTTATTTGTGTTTTTCACTGAATATTAACTCAACAGAAGTTGTGGCTGTCTCTCTACAGAATACTTTTTAGAATTTTTGTGTAGTCATTAATAGCAGTGGGAGGTAGTCTCACCTCATCACTGACCTTCTGTCTTGCGTTATATAATTGGTACATTTTGAGTTTTCTCTGCTTAATAACAGAGCTTTGGCTGGCTAACATCTACCTGAAATAAGCTGGATGTATAAGTGAAATTAAGTATGATTTTATCTGCTCTTTTGTATATTGTACTGCAGAATAATTTATTTGTGTTTTTCACTGAATATTAACTCAACTGAAGTTGTGGCTGAATCTCTACAGAGTACTTTTTAGAATGTCTATGTAGCCATTGATAGCAGTTGGCAATAGTTTCACCTCATCACTGATATTCTGTCTTGCCTTATATAAGTGGAACATTTTGAGTTATCTCTGCTTAATATCAGAGCTTTGGCTGGCTAACATCTACCTGAAATCAGCTGGATGTATAAGTGAAATTAAATATGCTTTTATCAGCTTTTTTGCATATAGTACTGTATTTAATTTATTTATTTGTGTTTTTTCCTGAATATTAACTCAACTGAATTTGTGGCTGTCTCTGTGCAGAGTAATTTTTTAGAATTTCTATGTAGCCATTGATAGCAGTGGGGGTAGTTTCACGTCATCACAGACATTCTGTCTTGCCTTACATAAGTGGTAAATTTTGAGTTATCTCTGCTGAATATCAGAGCAATGGCCAGCTAACATCTACCTGGAATCAGCTGGATGTATAAGTGAATTTAAGTACACTTTTAGCTGCTCTTTTGCATATAGTACAGTATTTTATTTATTTGTGTTTTTCACTGAATATTAACTCAACTGAAGTTGTGTCTGTCCCTCTACAGAGTACTTTTTAGAATTTCTGTGTAGCCATTGATAGCAGTGAGGGGTAGTTTCACCTCATCACTGACATTGTGTCTTGCCTTATATAAGTGGTCCATTTTGAGTTATCTGTATTTAATATCAGTGCTTTGGCCGGCTAACATATTCCTGAAATCAGCTGGGTGTATAAGTGAGTTTAAGAACACTTTTATCTGCCCATTTACATATAGTTCTGTATTTAATTTGTTTATTTGCGTTTTTCACTTAATATCAACTCAACTGAAATTGTGGCTGATTCTCTACAGAGTACTTTTTAGAATGTCTTTGTAGCCATTGATAGCAGTGGGGGGGAGGGTAAATTCAAGTCATCACTGACATTCTGTTTTGCCTTATATAAGTGGTACATTTTTAGTTATCACTGCTGAATATCAGAGCATTGGCCAGCTAACATTGACCTGGAATCAGCTGGACGTAGAAATGAATTTAAGTGCACTTTTAGCTGCTCTTTTGCATATAGTACTGTATTTAATTTATTTATTTGTGTTTTTCACTGAATATTAACTCAACTGAAGTTGTGGCTGTCTCTCTACAGAGTACTTTTTAGAATTTGTATGTAGCCATTAACAGCAGTGAGGGATAGTTTCACCTCATCACTGACATTCTGTCTTGCGTTATATAAGTGGTACGTTTGAGTTATCTCTGCTTAATATCAGAGCTTTGGCTGGCTAACATATACCTGAAATCAGATGGACGTATAAGTGAATTTAAGTACATTTGTACCTGCTCATTTGAATATAGTTCTGTATTTAATTTATTTATTTGTGTATTTCACTGAATATTAACTCAACTGAAATTGTGGCTGTCCACTCTACAGAGTACTTTTTAGAATTTCTGTGTAGCCATTGATAGCAGTTGAGGGTAGCTTCACCTTATCACTGACATTCTGTCTTGCCTTATACAAGTGGTACATTTTGAGTTATCTCTGCTTAATATCAGAGCTTTGGCTGGCTAACATCTACCTGAAATCAGCTGGATGTATAATTGAATTTAAGTACACTTTTTTCCTCTCTTTTCAAAATAGTACTATATTTAATTTATTTATTTGTGTTTTTCACTAAATATTAACTCAACGGAAGTTGTGGTTGTCTCTCTACAGAGTACTTTTTAGAATTTCTGTGTAGCCATTGATAGGAGTGGGAGGTAGTTTCACCTCTTCACTGATAGTCTGTCTTGCCTTATGTAAGTGGAACATTTTGAGTTATCTCTGCTTAATATCAGAGCTTTGGCTGGCTAACATCTACCTGAAATCAGCTGGACGTATAAGCAGGGGCGGCTCATGCTATCGGTCTGCCGGACTGCAACTAAAAAAACAAAATTAAAAAAAAAAAAAAAGCACGAGTCCCGACTCCTCTGTGCATGCATAGAGGCATTTGAAGCCCTCAGACTGACTTGATCAGCAGTCGGGATAGAGAAAGACAGGTACCCACAATCATTGCTGCAAGTGCACCCAGGAATCAGTGCGGTGATGACCGCACAGAAGATGAGGTCTGGACTGCTTCGGCTGCAGGCAGACCCAATGAAGAAAGAGGTGAGCTGGCAGACCCAATGAGAGATTGAGGACTGAGAGAGGTGAGCTGCTCTCGCGGGGCATATTGCGCAGGCGGGTTTGGTCGCTGGATTGCTCCGTTTTGGTCGCTGGCTGGATTGGCTTCATTTAGGAAGTAGGTCACTGGATTGCTCCGTTTTGGTCATTGGCTGGATTGGCTTCATTTAGGAGGTAGGTGCCTGGTCGCTGGATTGGCTTCATTTAGGAGGTAGGTGTGTGTGTGTGTGTGTGTGTGTGTGTGTGTGTGTGTGTGTGTGTGTGTGTGTGTGTGTGTCCAAACTATGTAGAGACAGACATACATACAGATGTTCGGACATCTTGATGTCTCAAGTAATGTGTCTTGTCACCTTATTTACACTAGTCTTTCTTGGGTGCATGTCATGAGTTTATATAAGATAATGTTAAGAAATAAAAACTTGCAATACATTTTCAGCAGTACAAATTGTTTCAGAATAGTGGGCGATAGTCATAGTCAAGTCACAGATAGTTGTTCTGGTTTGCAAATTGGCAGCTAGCTTAGCAGAAAGTTAAATATAGATATCTAGATAGCCAAAGAGCTAGCTAGCTGCATGGATAGCCAGAGAGACACAGGAAAGTGAGATCTATAGGTGGTTACTGTCTTGTGTGTGAAGACTCAGTCAACCCACATGCACACGGTGACTAACGCAAATCCTCTCACCCCCCCCCCCATAATAAATGTTTTTTCCTCATGGCTTGTTTGTTTCATTGCCCGGACAGTGATTGCAGTTTATGAAGTTCTAACAGGTTTTTGTCAGGAAGATCTCTCACACTTCCAGGCAGTCTGGCGTAACAGATTAAACATCAACTAGTTAAATAAAAATTAATTTCAACTGCCTTCTAACTTCTAATGTCATCTTGTTTATAAGTAACAAACTGATTACAGGATTAACACATCAGAGAGACATCTTTTATAGGTTTGCCTATATATTTTATTTGCAGATAGACTTCAATAAAAAATATATATAATTAACGGGTTTCACTTAGTTTGTCGTTTGTGAACTTCTTTTGTCATGTTAATGTGTTTCCTAATAATAATTATAACATTTTCATTAAGAAACGAAAAAAAACATTTATTTTATTTTAGTTGTGTTATCGTTACTTTGAATTTCTCGAGGCTTTTAACTGTCCCCAGTTTGGTGTGTGCGCGTTTCCCTGAAGTGTCTTTTCTGACCTCATCGCAGTTGCTAGTTTGTTATTATTCTGTGTTAGATGCTCCGGCATCAACAAGGAAACACACCCAACAGCCCCAAAATCAACAGAGTTGCTGTTTATGCAAAAGTATTTTGTATTATTTTGCCATTTAATGTCTTTTCAAGTGAGTCGTCTTCTTAAGCCCACTGAAAGTTCTCTAAAACTTAAGTTGTCTATGTTGTTCATCCTGAAAACACAGTTTCTACAGGACCATGTCATTGCAAAAGTTTTATTTATAACCATAGCGATTATTGTTTTTGTTTAACAGTTAAAAATCTGGGACCCTTACAGCCTTAAGTATGACTGGGCTATCTCCAGAATCTCTGACTTCCTCCAAGCTCCCAAAACGTATTTGTTGGTTAGGTACACTAAGTTGCCCATGTCCATAGTACATTATGCTCTTGTCCTGTTTACACACACACACACTCACACACACACACACACACACACACACACACACACACACACACACACACACACATACACACACAACACCCACAGACTGCATAGCTCTTAACTGCCCAGATTTTTGCAGAATGTCCAGATTTTTGACTCATATTTTTCGTCCATTTCTCATAAAGTTGTAGTTTTTCTGACAAATCATTGACAAGTAATTGAGAACTGAAGTCAGAAAATAATGGCAGACATTCGATTTCCAGACTTCATATCCTCCAGGAAATGTATGCTAATGTAAAACCTATTATTCTATTAACCTTCTAATTTTGTAAGCGCAGTACTTAAAAAGTGTCCCTATTTTGGGGGCTTTGCCCCCCCCCCCTAATTATTTGTGGCTTTGTCCAGATTTCTTGCCGGAAACATGCATGCACAACATTTGGGAATAACATTTACATTTTAGATTTTCTGCTTCACTTAAATGTGTGGCTTGTTTTATCAAGATTTAATTAAAAGAATAAAAGTATAAGTTTTACAGATGGTGTATGTTCTGAAGGAGTAACTGTGCTTCTGTGCTTGAATATTAATAAGTAAATGATGCCTGGATGTATTAGGTGTGTATTTCTGAGAAGTGCAGTGTACTCCATTTTCCTTTTACTACAGGGTAAGCCAATTGGCCACTCACTGGTACTGCAGCAAGCAATCTATAGTTTCACTGTAAACCTCCATCTCTAACTTGTACAACTCTATTAGTCATCCACAGTTTTAAGCAATGTATCTTGATCTTGTTTGCTTTTCATTTTTTACTTTGATCATGTTTTCCCCATGAAACAAGTAGATGTCAGGCAGCAGGTCTTTTTTGGATAAGAAACATTTTTACAAGTGGGGGCATCACAGAGATTGCTACTTTCAGCATGTTACTTGGTACTTTAATAAAGCTGAATACAAATTATAATGCAGTGCAAGGAGAAGCGGTTTGAGTTGAGTGCTGCATGTTTTTCTTTTACTTGACTTTGACTGGCATTCCAGTAATGTATTTAAAAAGTAATTTATTTTTTCATGTCTCACAACCTTTTTGTTTCCATCTAGATATTAAGTAAGCTGTCAAGCAGCCAATGCATTGAAATATTTTTATTCTTTTACACTTCATTTGTCTTGATTGGACTCTCATAATGAGGGTTTGGCACCCAGGGAAGCATATTTATTTATTTTTTTGTGGTTTTGATCATAGCTCCTCACCTTTCTAGTTGTCCACACCCCTTCCCATTGACCCCACCCATTCAGCTATCTCCTGCAGCCCCCTTTTGATGTGAAATCACCAGCCGCCACTGTGTGCGTGTGTAAATGCCCCAAATGCTCATGGTGGTGTGGTAGGGAATACCTCAGGCTTGAACCCTGTACCCTGTATGCAGGTGTTAAAGACTTGAGTTCCCTACCCACCACCATTTGTAAAAAAAAAATTGCAGATTTTTGCCTCATATTCAATCTGATCTGTTCCTCATAATATCTGTGGTTTGTAAATATTGCAATGCTTGATATTTGATGGTGTAGTAGTAGCATTGTTGCCTCACAGCTGCAGGTTCTCAGGTTTGATTCTTGGCTGGGGTTCCTTCTTTGTGGGGTCTGTATCTTCTCCCTGTGTTTGTGTGGGTTTGCTTTTGTGTCCTCCCATGTTACAAAGACATGTCTGCATTATTTCTTCATGGGCCTCTGCTGAAAATTGTTTTTTTGTTCCAAGTCAGACTGTCCTGATTAAAAAATGTTAAATAAAATTGACAGGCATTTGAATTTCAGACTTAAGGGTTTCTGAATGTCTAATTTCTTGCATATTTGATGGTGCAGTGGTAGTATTGTTGCCTCACAGCCATCGATTTCCTGGTTTGATTCTTGGTTGGGGTAGCTTCTGTGTGGAGTCTGCGTCTCCTCCCAGTGTTTGTGTGGATTTGCTCTGGTGCCCTGCCATCTTACAAAGATGTGTCTGCAGTATTAATCCCTGCGTCTCTGCTGAAAATTGTTTTTGTTCTGTCCGCAGTAAAATTGACAGGCATTTGAATTTCAGACTTCAGGTTTCTGAATGTTTAATTCCTTGCATATTTGATGGTGCAGTGGTAGTATTGTTGCCTCACAGCTATAGGTTTTCTGGTTTGATTCTTGGTTGGGGTGGCTTCTGTGTGGAGTCTGCATCTCTTCCCTGTGTTTGTGTGGATTTGCTCTGGTGCCCTGCCATTTTACAAAGACGTGTCTGCAGTATTAATCCCTGCGTCTCTGCTGAAAATTGTTTTTGTTCTGTCCGCAGTAAAATTGACAGGCATTTGAATTTCAGACTTCAGGTTTCTGAATGTTTAACTCCTTGCATGTTTGATGGTGCAGTGGTAGTATTGTTGCCTCACAGCTATAGGTTTTCTGGTTTGATTCTTGGTTGGGGTGGCTTCTGTGTGGAGTCTGCATTTCCTTCCTGTGTTTGTGTGGATTTGCTCTGGTGCCCTGCCATTTTACAAAGACGTGTCTGCAGTATTAATCCCTGCGTCTCTGCTGAAAATTTTTTTTGTTCTGTCCGCAGTAAAATTGACAGGCATTTGAATTTCAGACTTCAGGTTTCTGAATGTTTTATTTCTTGCATATTTGATGGTGCAGTGGTAGTATTGTTGCCTCACAGCTGTAGGTTTTCTGGTTTGATTCTTGGTTGGGGTGGCTTCTGTGTGGAGTCTGCATCTCCTCCCTGTGTTTGTGTGGATTTGCTCTGGTGCCCTGCCATTTTACAAAGACGTGTCTGCAGTATTAATCCCTGCGTCTCTGCCGAAAATTGTTTTTGTTCTGTCCGCAGTAAAATTGACAGGCATTTGAATTTCAGACTTCAGGTTTCTGAATGTTTAATTTCTTGCATATTTGATGGTGCAGTGGTAGTATTGTTGCCTCACAGCTATAGGTTTTCTGGTTTGATTCTTGGTTGGGGTGGCTTCTGTGTGGAATCTGCATCTCCTCCCTGTGTTTGTGTGGATTTGATCTGGTGCCCTGCCATTTTACAAAGACGTGTCTGCAGTATTAATCCCTGCGTCTCTGCCGAAAATTGTTTTTGTTCTGTCCGCAGTAAAATTGACAGGCATTTGAATTTCAGACTTCAGGTTTCTGAATGTTTAATTTCTTGCGTATTTGATGGTGCAGTGGTAGTATTGTTGCCTCACAGCTATAGGTTTTCTGGTTTGATTCTTGATTGGGGGTGGCTTCTGTGTGGAGTCTGCATCTCCTCCCTGTGTTTGTGTGGATTTGCTCTGGTGCCCTGCCATTTTACAAAGAGGTGTCTGAAGTATTAATCCCTGCGTCTCTGCTGAAAATTGTTTTTGTTCTGTCCGCAGTAAAATTGACAGGCATTTAAATTTCCGACTTCAGGTTTATGAATGTTTAATTCCTAGCATATTTGATGGTGCAGTGGTAGTATTGTTGCCTCACACCAATAGGTTTTCTGGTTTGATTCTTGGTTAGGGTGGCTTCTGTCTGGAATCTGCATCTCTACCCTGTGTTTGTGTGGATTTGCTCTGGTGCCCAGCCATTTTACAAAGACGTGTCTGCAGTATTAATCCCTGAGTCTCTGCTGAAAATTGTTTTTGTTCTGTCCGCAGTAAAATTGACAGGCATTTGAATTTCAGACTTCAGGTTTCTGAATGTTTAATTCCTTGCATATTTGATGGTGCAGTGGTAGTATTGTTGCCTCACAGCTCTAGGTTTTCTGGTTTGATTCTTGGTTGGGGTTGCTTCTGTGTGGAGTCTGCATCTCCTCCTTGTGTGTGTGTGGATTTGCTCTGGTGCCCTGTCATTTTACAAAGACGTGTCTGCAGTATTAATCCCTGTGTCTCTGCTGAAAATTGTTTTTGTTCTGTCAGCAGTAAAATTGACCGGCATTTGAATTTCAAACTTCATGTTCTTCAGAATACATAGTAGCACGACTTTTTTTCTAGCAATTTTCTAACTTTATAAGATGAATATTTTAAATTTGTCCCTATTTTTGGGACTGTATTCCCCCATTATTGGCTTCGTCCAGGTTTTTGTGCTAAGGTTGACAGCTATGGCAAGAAATGAATTCACTGAATATGTTTGAGGGCTGTATTCCCTCATTATTGGGTTTGTCCAGGTGTTTTGTACTAAGAGGTTGACAGCTATGGTGAGAACTGAATTCACTAAATGATAGCCATTTAAGTTTCAGTCTTCCTCTCTTTTACAAAGCAGCTGATGTGGCATAGTGGTATGTTACTCTGACTGTTTTTTGCTCATGGACCTTGGCAGTAAAATGTATGGTGGCAACACAACATTTTATTCTAGCAACTTTCCAAGATTATACAAGCAATGTTTAATGTGTCCCTGGTTTTTGGGCTTTTGACCCCCCCCCCAATACATTTTGTCTTTTTCCAGTTTTCTTGAGCTGCGAAGTTGAGATGCAGTTGAGTATTGAGTAGATTTTACAAGGAGCTGAGAGCTGCAGGGGAATAGAAGTTTAGTGCTTTGCCTAATTAATACTATAGCACAACAGGTTGTGTACTTGCTTCTGATGCAGAAGGCTGTGGGTTCTACTCCCACAAAGGGTGGATGTTGCCGTACTGAGAATGTTCTCCTTGGTGAAGATGCTAACTATGAGTCTGTTATCAGTTTGTCATCCATTTCCTCTTGCAATATTATTACTAGCTTATAATTTTTTAATGTAATATAGGCAATTTATTCCTGAGGGGCAACAGACACTTTATTTTTCGATGAAACCATGAAATATAAAGGTGATTGCTAGCAGCAACCGCTTCATTAGTTACAGATTTCTTTAATGTGGAATTATTTAGATGTCTTACTTCAGAGATTGTGCATATTTACTGATAATGGACTGTAGAATTGTGCATATTTACTGATAAAGGTGGACTGTAGAATTGTGCATATTTACTGATAATGGTGGACTGTAGAATTGTGAATATTTACTAATAATGGTGGACTGTGGAATTGTGCATATTTACTAATAATGGTGGACTGTAGAATTGTGTATATTTACTAATAATGGTGGACTGTGGAAGTCTGAGTAGACTTTTTTATGATAAATGTTCTCAACTGGGCAGTTTTGCCATTATGGGTGCATTTGGTTTGTTTCATTGCTTACTGGAAAAATGTTCAAAACAAATTTAAAACACCCTCTAACAAGTGTACTGCATTGTACAAGGAATACAGTTTTAGTACAATGAGGAAGGTGTATCAAAGAGCACATGTATGTTTCATATGCAAGGGGCCTATGATTTGAAAACAGCCCAAAATTAATCTTTATCTGCCACTGGCAAAATGTATTTTCTTTGAATGTGGGTTTCAATGCTGTTTCAATGAATGTGAGTTTCAAGGGCAGAGAAGTTTTAATGCTAAGTTTTCATTGTGAGACTGCATTGCTTTGTTTAACAGATGACTTAGTGTTTGTGCTGTAAAATACAAAATAAAACTTTCAAATGAAGTCCAACTCATCATAGAAGTAAAGCAGTATGCACATTAGTGTTTATAGTAAATGGAGTGAAATAGCCAAGTAATGGTTCATTGGAATGGCTGCAGAGGCTCCATTCAACTATTATTTTGTCAGGGGGGAAGGGGAGCAAACTCAGACAGGCCCAGCTGAACTATACCTCCCAACTGTCCAGATTTTCAAAGAATGAATAGATTTTTGCTTCTTATTTTTGGTTTGTTCTTCATAAAATTTGTAGTTTTCTGGCAAATCATTTAGGAATTAAGTCACTAAATAATAAGTTTCAGACTTCATAACCTTCAGAAAAATGCATGTTAAAGTAAGAGCTGTTCTATCAACTGTCTCAATTTATACAAGAGCAATTTTTAGTACTGTTTATATGTGCCCCCAATATATTTGGCCTTGTTCAGATTTACTGCATTAACAGGTTGAGAGGTACATGCAAATAAATTGCTTTATAGAATTAGGCATAGCCACCCTCTCAACTGTCCCCAATTTTTGGCTCAAAATGTTGCTCTTCCCCCTAATAATCCCTCCGTAAAATAGCAATTTTGGAAGAAAACATGGAGGGTTTACAATTAAGAAATAACTGTAATAATCAAAGTTATAGATTACTTGAAATGCATGTAGATTCTTTTATTTTGTCAGCTACTCAAGGTAGCAGTACTAATATTAAAGTGTCCCTTCTTTGACAGGTAGCAGCTGTATTGTGTGTCTATTTTATATTTTTGCATCACATTTTTGGTCCATTTTTCATAAAGTTGTGTTTTTTGGAAAGTTAGTGACAAATCACTAAAGACTGAAGTTAGAAAATGACAGACATTTGAGTTTCAGATATTATACCCTTCAGAAAATTCATACTTATGCAAGACCTATTCTATTATCTTTCTAAGTTTATTAGAGCAATATTTAAAAATTGCCCTTATTTTTGGGCCTTTGTCCCACTTCTGTGTATGGCTTTGTCCAGATTTCTTGCTCTTGAGGTTGAGAGGTATGACAAATGTGTCAGGGCCATCACAGTCAGCCAGAGAGATTTCAAATTGTGACATGCTTGTTGCACCCCACTCCCCCATTTAGTGACTCTGGATGTGTCCAAGCAAGGCAAGGAGTAGTTGTATCTACCTTGGATGGGGAGGACACACTGCATAAGTACTACAGTGGCTTTTCATCTGTCCTTGATTTTGCAGAATGGTCTGGTTTCTGTCATATTTTTGTACTGTTGATTTATGCTTATTACTCAGATTTATACTTATTACTCAAAGTGCCTGTTGCTCTGTGTTTAAGTAGCAATGCTTTAATGACCATTAGGTAAGCTTGTCTGAGATCGTAAGATGCAAGTAAGCTTTAATAAGCATACTGTTAAAGAATTGCCAACATTGAAAGCCTTTCTGTTGTTGCCATGCAGAGAATACTTGACTAGATAATGTATAAGCCTTGGGTATTAAAGGACAGGATTCCATTATTTTAAAAAGCTCATTACACTTGTTGGAGACTTCCAGTCATCTCTACAGACTTTACCCGTAAACTAAACAGAATGCCAATCATGTGTGGTCCATAACCTGTACAGTAATCCTTTATGCAATGTATCTTGAGCTTGTTTCTTGTTTGCTTTTCATTTTTTACTTTTATCATGTTTTCCCCATGAAACAAGTTGTCAGGCAGCAGGACTTTTTTGGATAAGAAACATTTTTACAAGTGGGGGCATCACATAGATTTCTACTTTCAGCATGTTACTTGGTACTTTAATAAAGCTGAATATATTATAATTAGAACTGCAGTGCAAGGAGAAGTGGTTTGAATTGAGTGCTTCTGGTTTTTCTTATACTTGATTTTGACTGGCATTCCAGTAATATATTTAAAAAGTAATTTATATTTTCATGCCTCACAACCTTTTGTTTCCATCTAGATATTAAGTAAGCTGTCATGCAGCCAATGCATTGAAATATTTTTATTCTTCTACACTTATTTTTGTCTTGATTGGACTTTCATAATGATGGTTTGCCACCCAGGGCAGCATATTTAATTAAAGTTAGTTTTTTGTGGTTTTGTGCATAGCTCCTCCCCTTTCTGGTTGACCACACCCCCTCCCCTTGACCCCACCCATTCAGCTGTCTCCTGCAGCCCACCTGTGATTTGAAGTCACCAGCCGCCACTGACTTTAAGTACACTTTTATCTGCTCTTTTGCATGTAGTACTGTATTTAATTTATTTATTTGTGTTTTCCACTGAATATTAACTCATGTGAAGTTGTGGCTGTTTCTCTACAGAGTACTTTTTAGAATTTCTGTGTAGCCAGTTAGTAGTGGGGGGGGGGTAGTTTCACCACATCACTGACATTCTATCTTGCGTTATATAAGTGGTACATTTTGAGTTATCTCTGCTTAATATCAGAGCTTTGGCTGGCTAACATCTAACTGAAATCAGCTGGACATATAAGTACATTAAATTACACTTTTATCTGCTCTTTTGCATATAGTACTTTATTTAATTTATTTATTTGTATTTTCCACTGAATATAAAGTCAACTGAAGTTGTGGCTGTCTCTGTACAGAATACTTTTTAGAATTTCTGTGTAGCCACTGATAGCAGTGGTGGTAGTTTCACCTCATCACTGACATTATGTCTTGCCTTATATAAAGTGATACCTTTTGCATTATCTATGCTTAATATCAGAGCTTTGGATGGCTAAGATCTACCTGAAATCAGCTGGACATATAATTGAATTTAAGTACACCTTTATCTGCTCTTTTGCATATAGTACTATGTTTATTTATTTATGTTTTTCACTGAATATTAACTCAACTGAAGTTGTGACTGTCTATCTACAGACTACGTTTTAGAATTTGTGTGTAGCCATTGATAGCAGTGGGAGGTAGTTTCACCTCACCACTGGCATTATGTCTTGCCTTATATAAAGTGGTACATTTTGAGTTATCTCTGCTTAATGTCAGAGCTTTGGCAGCCTACCATCTACCTGAAATAAGCTGGATGTATAAGTGAATTTAAGTACACTTTTATCTGCTCTTTTGCATATATTACTGTATTTAAATTATTTATTTGTACTTTTCACTGAATATTAACTCAACTGAAGTTATGGCTGTCTCTCTACAAAGTACTTTTTAGAATTTCTGTTTAGCCATTGATGGCAGTGGGAGGTAGTTTCACCTCACCACTGACAATCTATCTTGCCTTATATAAATGAAACATTTTGAGTTATCTCTGCTTAATATCAGAGCTTTGGCCGGCTTCCATCTACCTGTAATAAGCTGGATGTATAAATTAATTTAACTACACTTTAATCTGCTCTTTTGCATATAGTACTGTATTTAATTTATTTATTTGTGTTTTTCACCGAATATTAACTCATCTGAATTGGTGGCCGTCTCTCTACAGCGTACTTTTAAAAATTTCTGTGTAGCCTTTGATAGCAGTAGGGGGTAGTTTCACCTCATCACTGACATTCTGTCTTGCCTTATATAAGTGGTACACTTTGAGTTATCTCTGCTTAATATCAGAGCTGTGGTCGGCTAACATCTACTTGAAATCAGATGGACGTATAAGTGAGTTTAAGTACACTTTTATCTTCTCTTTTGCATATAGTACTGTCTTTAATTTATTTGTTTGTGTAATACACTGAATATTACCTTAACTGAAGTTGCGGCTGTCTCTCTACAGAGCACTTTTTAGAATTTCTGTGTGGGCATTGATAGCAGAGAGGGATAGTTTCCCCTCACCACTGACATTATGTCTTGCCTTATATAAAGTGGTACATTTTGCGTTATCTATGCTTAATATTAGAGCTTTGGATGGCTAAGATCTACCTGAAATCAGCTGGACATATAACTGAATTTAAGTACACCTTTATCTGCTCTTTTGCATATAGTACTATATTTATTTATTTATGTTTTTCACTGAATATTAACTCAACTGAAGTTGTGACTGTCTATCTACAGACTACGTTTTAGAATTTGTGTGTAGCCATTGATAGCAGTGGGAGGTAGTTTCACCTCATCACTGACATTGTGTCTTGCCTTATATAAGAGGTACATTTTGAGTTATCTCTACTTAATATCAGAGCTTTGGCTGGCTATCATCTACCTGAAATCAGCTGGATGTATAATTGAATTTAAGTGCACTTTTAACTGCTCTTTTGAATATAGTACTATATTTAATTTATTTATCTGTGTTTTTCACTGAATATTAACTCAACTGTAGTTGTGGCTGTCTCTCTACAGAGTACTTTTTAGAATTTCTATTTAGCCATTGATGGCAGTGGGAGGTAGTTTCTCCTCAGTGCTGACAGCCTATCCTGCCTTATATAAGTGAAACATTTTGAGTTATCTCTGCTTAATATCAGAACTTTGGCTGGCTAACATCTACCTGAAATCAGTTGGATGTATAAGTGAATTTAAGTAAACTTTTATCTGCTCTTTCGCATATAGTACTGTATTTAATTTATTTATTTGTGTTTTTCAATGAATATTAACTAAACTGAAGTTCAGGCTATCTCTCTACAGAGTACTTTTTAGAATTTCTATTTAGCCATTGATGGCAGTGGGAGGTAGTTTCTCCTCAGTGTTGACAGTCTATCCTGCCTTATATAAGTGAAACATTTTGAGTTATCTCTGCTTAATATCAGAGCTTTGGCTGGCTAACATCTACCTGAAATCAGCTGGGCGTATGAGTGAATTTAATTACTCTTTTATCTGCTCTTTTCAATGTAGTACTGTATTTAATTTATTTATTTGTATTTTCCACTGAATATAAAGTCAACTGAAGTTGTGGCTGTCTCTCTACAGAATACTTTTTAGAATTTCTGTGTAGCCACTGATAGCAGTGGTGTAGTTTCACCTCACCACTGACATTGTGTCTTGCCTTATATAAGTGGTAGATTTTGAGTTATCTCTGCTTTATATCAAAGCTTTGGCTGGCTAACTTCTTCGTGAAATCACCTGGACGTGTAAGTGAATTTAAGTAAACTTTCATCTGCTCTTTTGCATATAGTACTGTATTTTATAAATTTATTTGTGTTTTTCACTGAATATTAACTCAACTGAAGTTGTGGCTGTCTCTCTACAGAGTACATTTTAAAAATTCTGTGTAGCCATTGATAGCAGTTGGGGGTAGTTTCACCTTATAACTGACATTGTCTCTTGGCTTACATTAGTGGTACATTTTGAGTTATCTCTACTTAATATTAGAGCTTGGGCCGGCGAACATCTGCCTGAAATCAGCTGGATGTATAAGTGAGTGTAAGTACACTTTTATCAGTTCTTTTGCATATTGTAGAGTATTTAATTTATTTATTTGTGTTTTTCACTGAATATTAACTCAACTGAAGTTGTGGTTGTCTTTCTAAAGAGTACTTTTTAGAATTTCTGTGAAGCCATTGATAGCAGTAGGGGTAGTTTCACTTCATCACTGACATTCTGTCTTGCCTTATATAAGTGGTACATTTTAAGTTATCTTTGCTTAATATCAGAGCTTTGGCCGGCTAACATCTACATGTAATAATCTGGAAGTACAAGTAAATTTAAGAACACTTGTATCTGTTCTTTTGCATATAGTACTGGATTTAATTAATGTATGCATGTTTTTCACTTAATATTAACTCATCTGAAGTTGGAGTTGTCTCTCTACAGAGTACTTTTTAGAATTTCTGTGTAGCCTTTGATAGCAGTAGGGGCAAGTTTCACCTCATCACTGACATTCTGTCTTGCCTTATATAAGTGGTACATTTTGAGTTATTTCTGCTGCGTAATATCTGAGCATTGGCCAGCGAACATCTACCTGGAATCAGCTGGGTGTAAAATTGAATTTAATACACTTTTAACTGCTCTTTTGCATATAGTACTGTATTTAATTTATTTATTTTTGTTTTTCACTGAATATTAACTCAACTGAAGTTGTGGCTGTCTGCCTACAGAGTACATTTTAGAATTTGTGTGTAGCCATTGATAGCAGTGGGAGGTAGTTTCACCTCAACACTGACATTGTGTCTTGCCTTATATAAGAGGTACATTTTGAGTTATCTGTACTTAATATCCGAGCTTTGGCTGGCTATCATCTACCTGAAATCAGCTGGATGTATAATTGAGTGTAACTACACTTTTATCTGCTCTTTTGCGTATAGTACTGTATTAAATTTATTTATTTGCGTTTTTCACTGAATATTAACTCATCTGAAGTTGTGTCTGTCTCTCTACAGAACTCTTTTTAGAATTTCTGTGTAGACATTGATAGCAATGTGGGGTAGTTTCAACTCATCACTGACATTTTGTCTAGCCTTATATAAGTAGTGTATTTTGAGTGATCTCTGCTTAATATCAGAGATTTGGCATCTTAGCATCTACCTGAAATCAGCTGGATATATTAGTGAATTTAACTACACTTGTATATGCTCTTTTGCATATAGTACTGTATTTAATTTATTTATTTGTGTTTTTCAATTAATATTAACTCATCCAAAGTTGTGGCTGTCTCTCTACAGAGTAATTTTTTAGAATTTATGAGTAGCCTTTGAAAGCAGTAGGGGGTAGTTTCAACTCATCACTGACATTCTGTCTTGCCTTATATAAGTGGTACACTGTGAGTTATCTCTGCGTTATATCAGAGCTTTGGTCGGCTAACATCTACCGGATAATCAACTGAGTGTATAAATGAATTTAAGTACACTGTTTTCTGCTCTTTTGCATATAGTACTGTATTTAATTTATTTATTTGTGTTTTTTACTGAATATTATTTCAACCAAGGTTGTGTCTGTCACTCAAAAGAGTACTTTTTAGAATTTCTGTGTAGCCATTGGTAGCAGTGGTGGGTAATTTCACCTCATCACTGACATTCTTTCTTGCCATATATAAGTGGTACATTTTCAGTTATCTCTGCTTAATATCAAAGCTTTGGCTGGCTAACATCTACCTGAAATTAGCTGGATGTACAATTGAATTTTAGTACACTTTTTGCTGCTCTTTTGCATATAGTACTGTATTTAATTTATTTATTTGTGTTTTTCACTGAATATTAACTCAACTGTAGTTGTGGCTGTCTCTCTACAGAGTACTTTTTAGAATTTCTATTTAGCCATTGATTGCAGTGGGAGGTAGTTTTTCCTCAGTGCTGACAGTCTATCTTGCCTTATATAAGTGAAACATTTTGAGATATCTCTGCTTAATATCAGAGCTTTGGCTGGCTAACATCTACCTGAAATCAGCTGGGCATATGAGTGAATTTAATTACTCTTTTATCTGCTGTTTTGCATGCAGTACTGTATTTAATTTATTTATTTGTATTTTCCACTGAATATAAACTCAACTGAAGTTGTGGCTGTCTCACTACACAGTACTTTTTAGAATTTCTGTGTAGCCACTGATAGCAGTGGTGGTAGTTTCACCTCATCACTGACATTATGTCTTGCCTTATATAAATGGTAGATTTTGAGTTATCTCTCCTTAATATCAGAGCTTTGGTGGCCTAAGCTGGATGTATACGTGAATTTAAGTAAACTTTTATCTGCTCTTTTGCATATAGCACTGTATTTAATTTATTAATTTGTACTTTTCACTGAATATTAACTCAACTGAAGTTGTGGCTGTCTCTCTACAGAGTACGTTTTAAAAATTCTGTGTAGCCATTGATAACAGTTGGGGGTAGTTTCACCTTATAACTGACATTGTCTCTTGGCTTACATTAGTGGTACATTTTGAGTTATCTCTACTTAATATTAGAGCTTGGGCCGGCGAACATCTGCCTGAAATCAGCTGGATGTATAAGTGAATGTAAGTACATATTTTATCAGTTCTTTTGCATATTGTACAGTATTTAATTTATTTATTTGTGTTTTTCACTGAATATTAACTCAACTGAAGTTGTGGTTGTCTTTCTAAAGAGTACTTTTTAGAATTTCTGTGAAGCCATTGATAGCAGTGGGGGCTAGTTTCACCTCATCATTGACAATCTGTCTTGCTTTATATAAGTGGTACATTTTGAGTTTTCTCTTCTTAATATCAGAGCTTTGGCTGGCTAGCATCTACCTGAAATCAGTTGGATTTATAAGTGAATTTAAGTACGCTGTTATCAGATTTCCTTGAATATGTAACTGTATTTAATGTATTTATTTGTGTTTTTCACTGAATATTAACTCAACTGAAATTTTGGCTTTCTCTCTACAGAGTAATTTTTATATTTTTATCTGTAGCCATTCATAGCAGAGGGGGTAGTTTCACCTCATCACTGACATTATATCTTGCCTTATATAAGTGGCACATTTTGAGATATCTCTGCTTAATATCAGAGCTTTGCATGTCTAACATCTACCTGAAATCAGCTGGTTGTATAAGTGAATTTAAGTACACTTTTATCTGCTCTTTTGCATATAGTACTGTATTTATTTTATTTATTTGTGTTTTTCACTGAATATTACCTCAAGTGACATTGTGGCTGTCTCTCTACAGAGTACTTTTTAGAATTTCTGTGTGGCCATTGATAGCAGAGGGGGTAGTTTCACCTCATCACTGACATTATGTCTTATCTTTTATAAAGTGGTACATTTTGCATTATCTGTGCTTAATATAACAGCTTTGGATGGCTAACATCTACCTGAAATCAGCTGGATATATAATTGAATTTAAGTACACCTTTATCTGCTCTTTTGCATATAGTGCTATATTTATTTATTTGTGCTTTTCACGGAATATTAACTCAACTGAAGTTGTGGCTGTCTATCTACAGAGTACTTTTTTAGAATTTCTGTGTAGCCATTGATAGCAGTGGGGGTAGTTTCACTTTATCACTGACATTCTATCTTGCCTTATATAAGTGGTACATTTTAAGTTATCTTTGCTTAATATCAGAGCTTTGGCCGGCTAACATCTACATGTAATAATCTGGAAGTATAAATAAATTTAAGAACACTTGTATCTGTTCTTTTGCATATAGTACTGTATTTAATTTATGTATGCATGTTTTTCACTTAATATTAACTCATCTGAAGTTGGGGCTGTCTCTCTACAGAGTACTTTTAGAACTTCTGTGTAGCCTTTGATAGCAGTAGGGGCAAGTTTCACCTCATCACTGACATTCTGTCTTGCCTTATATAAGTGGTACATTTTGAGTTATTTCTGCTTAATATCTGAGCATTGGCCAGCTAACATCTACCTGGAATCAGCTGGGCGTAAAATTGAATTTAATACACTTTTAGCTTCTCTTTTGCATATAGTACTTTATTTAATTTATTTATTTGTGTTTTTCACTGAATATTAACTCAACTGAAGTTGTGGCTGTCTGTCTACAGAGTACATTTTAGAATTTGTGTGTAGCCATTGATAGAAGTGGGAGGTAGTTTCACCTCATCACTGACATTGTGTCTTGCCTTATATAAGAGGCACATTTTGAGTTATCTGTACTTAATATCTGAGCTTTGGCTGGCTATCATCTACCTGAAATCAGCTGGATGTATAATTGAGTGTAACTACACTTTTATCTGCTCTTTTGCATATAGTACTGTATTAAATTAATTTATTTGTGTTTTTCACTGAATATTAACTCATCTGAAGTTGTGTCTGTCTCTCTACAGAACTCTTTTTAGAATTTCTGTGTAGCCATTGATAGCAGTGGGGGTAGTTTCAACTCATCACTGACATTTTGTCTAGCCTTATATAAGTAGTATATTTTGAGTAATCTCTGCTTAATATCAGAGATTTGGCATCTTAGCATCTACCTGAAATCAGCTGGATGTATAAGTGAATTTAACTACACTTTTATATGCTCTTTTGCATATAGTACTGTATTTAATTTATTTATTTGTGTTTTTCACTGAATATTATTTCAACCAAAGTTGTGTCTGTCACTCAAAAGAGTACTTTTTAGAATTTCTGTGTAGCCATTGGTAGCAGTGGGGGGTAATTTCACCTCATCACTGACATTCTTTCTTGCCTTATATAAGTGGTACATTTTCAGTTATCTCTGCTTAATATCAAAGGTTTGGCCGGCTAACATCTACCTGAAATTAGCTGGATGTACAATTGAATTTTAGTACACTTTTAGCTGCTCTTTTGCATATACTACTGTATTTAATTTATTTATTTGTGTTTTTCACTGAATATTAACTCAACTGAAGTTGTGGCTGCTCTCTGTAGAGTTCTTTTTAGAATTTCTATTTAGCCATTGATGGCAGTGGGAGGTAGTTTCACCTCAGCACTGACAGTCTATCTTGCCTTATATAAGTGAAACATTTTGAGTTATCTCTGCTTAATATCAGAGCTTTGGCTGGCTAACATCTACCTGAAATCAGCTGGGCATATGAGTGAATTTAATTACTCTTTTATCTGCTCTTTTGCATGTAGTACTGTATTTAATTTATTAATTTGTGTTTTTCACTGAATATTAACTCAACTGATGTTGTGGCTGTCTCTCTACAGAGAACTTATTAGAATTTCTGTGTAGCCATTATTAGCAGTGGGGGGTAGTTTCACCTCCTCACTGACATTTTGTCTTGCATTATATAAGTGGTACATTTTGAGTTATCTCGGCTTAATATCATAGCTTTGGCCGGATAACATCTACCTGTAATAAGCTGGATGTATAAATGAATTTTACTACACTTTTGCATATAGTGTTGCATTTAATTTATTTATTTGTGTTTTTCACTGAATATTAACTCATCTGAAGTTGTGTCTGTTTCTCTACAGAGTACTCTTTAGAATTTCTGTGTAGCCGTTGATAGCAATGGGGGTAGATTCACCTCATCACTGACATTCTGTCTTACCTTATATAAGAGGTAGATTTTGAGTTATCCCTACTTAATATCAAACCTATGGCCGATTAACATCTGCATGAAATTAGCTGCATGTATAAGTGAATTTCAGTACACTTGCATCTGCTCTTTTGCATATAGTATTTTATTGAATTTATTTATTTGTGTTTCTCACTGAATATTAACTAAACTGAAGTTGTGGCTGTCTCTCTACAGAATACCTTTTAGAATTTCTGTTTAGCCATTTATCTCAGTGGGAGGTAGTTTCACCTCAACACTAACAGTCTATATTGCCTTACATAAGTGAAATATTTTGAGTTATCTCTGCTTAATATCAGAGCTTTGGCTGGCTAACATCTACCTGAAATCAGATGGACTCATGAGTGAATTTAAGTACTCTTTTGTTTGCTCTTTTGCATATAGAACTGTATTTAATTTATTTATTTTTGTTTTTCACTGAATATTAACTCAACTGAAGTTGTGGCTGTCTTTCTACAGAGTACTTTTAAGAGTTTGTGTGTAGCCAATGAAAGTAGTGGGGAGTTGTGTCACCTCCTCACTGACAATCTGTCTTACCTTATATAAGTGGTACATTTTGAGTTGTCTCTGCTTAATATCATAGCTTTGACTGGCTAACATCTACATGAAATCAGCTGGATGTATAAGTTAATTTAAGTACACTTTTATCTGCTCTTTTTAATGTAGTACTGTATTTAATTTATTTATTTGTGTTTTTCACTGAATATTAACTCAACTGAAGTTGTGGCTGTTTCTCTACAGAGTACTTTTTACAATTTCAGTGTAGCCATTGTTAGTAGTGGGGGGGGGGTAGTTTCACCTCATCACTGACATTCTATCTTGCGTTATATAAGAGGTACATTTTGAGTTACGTGAAATCAGCTGCACGTATAAGTGAATTTAAGTACACTTTCATCTGCTGTTTTGCATATAGTACTGTATTTAATTTATTCATTTGTGTTTTTCACTGAATATTAACTCAACTGAAGGTGTCGCTGTCTCTCTACAGAGTATTTTTTAGAATTTCTATGTAGCTATATAAATAGTAGCAGTAGGGGGCAGTTTTACCTCATCACTGACAATCTGTCTTGCCTTGTATAAGTGGTACATGCTGAGTTATCTCTGTTTAATATCATAACTTTGGCCGGCTAACATCCACCTGAAATCAGCTGGATGTATAAGTGAATTTAAGTACACTTTTGTCTTCTCTTTTGCATATAGTACTGTATTTAATTTATTTATTTGTGTTTTTCACTGAATATTAACTCAACTAAAGTTGTCGCTGTCTCTCTACAGAGTACTTTTTAAATTTTCTTTGTAGCCTTTGATTGCAGTGGGGGTAGTTTCACCTCATCACTGACATTCTGTCTTGCCTTATATAAGTGGTACATTTTAAGTTATCTCTGCTTAATATCAGAGCTTTGGCCGGCTAACATCTACCTGAAATCAGCTGGATGTAAAAGTAAATTTAAGTACACTTTTAGCTGCTCTTTTGCATATAGTACTGTACTTAATTTATTTATTTGTGTTTTGCACTGAATATTAACTCAACTGAAGTTGTGGCTGTCTCTCTACAGAGTACATTTTAGAATTTGTGTATAGCCATTGATAGCAATGGGGGGTAGTTTCACCTCATCACTGACATTCTTTCTTGGCTTATAGAATTGGTAAATTTTTAGTTAACTCTGATTAATATCTGAGCTTTGGCCGGCTAACATCTACTTGAAATCAGCAAGATGTATAAGTGAATTTAAGTGCACTTTTGTCTGCTCTTTGGCATAGAGTACTGTATTTACTTTATTTATTTTTATTTTCCACTGAATATTAACCCAACTGAAGTTGTGCCTGTCACTTTACAGAGCACTTTTTAGAATTTCTGTGTGGCCACTAATAGCAGTGAGGGTAGTTTCACTTCATCACTGACACTGTGTCTTGCCTTATATAAGTGGTACATTTTGAGTTAACTCTGCTTAATATTAGAGCTTTGGCTGGCTAACATCTCGCTGAAATCAGCTGGAAGTGTAAGTGAATTTAATTAAACTTTTATATGCTCTTTTGCATGTAGTAATGTATTTAACTTATTTATGTGTGTTTTTCACTGAATATTAACTCAACTGAAGTTGTGGCTGTCTCTCTACAGAGTACTTTTTAGAATTTCTGTTTAGCCATTGATGGCAGTGGGAGGTAGTTTCACCTCAGCACTAACAGTCTGTCTTGTCTTATATAAGTGAAACATTATGAGTTATCTTTGCTTAATATCAGAGCTTTGGCTGGCTAACATCTCATTGAAATCAGCTGGACTTATGAGTGAATTTAAGTACTTTTTTATCTGCTCTTTTAAAACTGTATTTAATTTATTTATTTGTGTTTTTCACTGAATATTAACTCAACTGAAGTTCTGGCTGTCTTTCTACAGAGTACTTTTAAGAATTTGTGTGTAGCCATTGATAGCAGTAGGGGGTAGTTTCACCTCATCACTGACAATCTTTCTCACCTTATATAAGTGGTAACGTTTGAGTTATCTCTGCTTAATATTATAGCTTTGGATGGCTAACATCTACATGACATCAGCTGGATGTATAAGTCAATTTAAGTACACTTTTATCTGATCTTTTGCATATAGTACTGTATTTATTTTTTTATTTGTATTTTCCACTGAATATAAACTCAGCTGTGGCTGTCTATCTACAGAGTACATTTTAGAATTTCTGTGTAGCCACTGATAGCAGTGGGGGTAGTTTCACCTCAACACTGACATTGTGTCTTGACTTATATAAGTGGTACATTTTGAGTTATCTTTGCTTAATATCAGATCTTTAGCTGGCTAAAATCTACGTGAAATCAGCTGATTCATAGATTATTACTGTCATTAGGCCGCCTGCCTCCCATTTCTGCCTAGCCAATTACCCCATGTGTGAGCATCAAACTGAACTCTGTGTTTGTAGCAGACACCCTTAACCATTGCATTAAACGTCTCCTCCATCTTGCCTTATATAAATAAGTTTTTTTGAAATATCTCTGCTTAATATCAAAGCTTTGGCCGGCTAACATCTACGTGAAATCAGCTGGATGTACAAGTGAATTTTAGTACACTTTTGTCTTCTCTTTTGCATATAGTACTGCATTTAATTTATTTATTTGTGTTTTTCACTGAATATTAGCTCAACTGAAGTTGTAGCTGTCTCTCTACAGAGTACATTTAGATTTTCTTTGTAGCCTTTGATGGCAGTGGGGGTAATTTCACCTCATCACTGACATTCTGTCTTGCCTTATATAAGTGGTACATTTTGAGATAACTCTGTTTAATATCAGAGCTTTGGCCGGCTAACATCTGAAATCATCTGCATGTATAAGTGAATTTAAGTACATGTTATATCTGCTCTTTTGCACATAGTACTCTATTTATATTATTTATTTGTGTTTTTCACTGAATATTAACTCAACTGAAGTTGTGGCTGTCTCTGTACAGAGTACTTTTAAGAATTTCTGTGTAGCTATTTGTAGCAGCAGGGGGTAGTTTCAACTCATCACTGATGATCTGTCTTGCCTTATATAAGTAGTAGATTTTGAAATATCTCTGCTTAATATCAAAGCTTTGGCCGGCTAACATCTACGTGAAATCAGCTGGACGTATAAGTGAATTTTAGTACACTTTTGTCTTCTCTCTTGCATATAGTACTGCATTTAATTTATTTATTTGTGTTTTTCACTGAATATTAGCTCAACTGAAGTTGTAGCTGTCTCTCTACAGAGTACTTATTAGAATTTCTGTGTAGCCATTATTAGCAGTGGGGGTAGTTTCACACCATCACTGACATTCTGTCTTGCCTTATATAAGTGGTACATTTTGAGTTTTCTCGGCTTAATATCAGCGCTTTGGCCGGCTTCCATCTACTTGTAATAAGCTGGATGTATAAATGAATTTAGCTACACTCTTATCTGCTCTTTTGCATATAGTGTTGTATTTAATTTATTGATCTGTGTGTTTCACTGAATATTAATTCATCTGAAGTTGTGTATGTTTCTCTACAAAGTACTCTTTATAATTTCTGTGTAGCCCTTGATTGCAAGGGGGTAGATTCACCTCATCACTGACATTCTGTCTTGCTTTATATAAGTGGTAGATTTTGAGTTATCCCTGCTTAATATCAAAGCTTTGGCCGGCTAACATCTACATGAAATTAGCTGCACGTATAAGTGAATATCAGTACACTTTCTTCTGCTCTTTTGCATATAGTAATATATTTAATTTATTTATTTGTGTTTTACACTGAATATTAACTCAACTGAAGTTGTTGCTGTCTCTCTACAGAGTACT
>NC_056732.1:879629843-879719843 GCF_019279795.1 Protopterus annectens
TTTAAGTAGACTTTTATCTAATCTTCTGTGTATAGTGCATTATTTAATTTATTTATTTGTGTTTTTCACTGAATATTAACTCAACTGAAGTTGTGGCTGTCTTGCTACAGAGTGCTTTTTAGAATTTCTGTGCAGCCATTGATAGCAGTGGGGGTAGTTTCACCTTATCACTGATATTCTGTCTTGCCTTTTATAAGTGGTACATTTTGAGTTATCTCTGCTTAACATCAGAGCTTTGGCCGGCTAACATCTACCTGAAATCAGCTGGACTTACGGGTGAATTTAAGTACTCTTTTATCTGCTCTTTTGCATATAGAACTGCATTTAATTTATTTGTGTTTTTCACTGAATATTAACTCAACTGAAGTTGTGGCTGTCTTTCTACAGAGTCCTTTTAAGAATTTGTGTGTAGCCATTGATAGCAGTGGGGGGTAGTTTCACCTCATCACTGACAATCTGTCTTGCTTATATAAGTGGTACATTTTGAGTTATCTCTGTTTAATATCAGAGCTTTGGCTGGCTAACATCTACCAGAAATCAGCTGGATGTATAAGTAAATTAAAGTACACTTTTATCTGCTTTTTTGCATATAGTACTGTATTTAATTTATTTATTTGTATTTTCCACTGAATATAAACTCAACTGAAGTTGTGACTGTCTCTCTACAGAATACTTTTTAGAATTTCTGTGGAACCACTGATAGCAGTGGGGGTAGTTTCACCTCATCACTGACATTGTGTCTTGCCTTATATAAGTAGTACATTTTGAGTTATCTCTGCTTAATATCAGAGCTTTGGCTGGCTAACATCCACCTGAAATCAGCTGGATGTATAAGTGAATTTAAGTAAACTTTTATCTCCTCTTTCACATATAGTACTGTATTTGTCTGCTATTTCGCATATAGTATTGTATTTAATTTATTTATTTGTGTTTTTCACTGAATATTAACTCAACTGAAGTTGTGGCTGTCTCTCTACAGAGTACTTTTTAGAATTTCTATTTAGCCATTGATGGCAGTGGGAGGTAGTTTCGCCTCAGCACTGACAGTCTATCTTGCCTTATATAAGTGAAACATTTTGAGTTATCTCTGCTTAATATCAGAGCTTTGGCCGGCTAACATCTACCTGAAATCAGCTGGATGTATAAGTAAATTAAAGTACACTTTTATCTGCTCTTTTGCATATAGTACTGTATTTAATTTATTTATTTGTATTTTCCACTGAATATAAAGTCAACTGAAGTTGTGGCTGTCTCTCTACAGAATACTTTTTAGAATTTCTGTGTAGCCACTGATAGCAGTGGTGTAGTTTCACCTCATCACTGACATTGTGTCTTGCCTTATATAAGTGGTACATTTTGAGTTATCTCTGCTTAATATCAGAGCTTTGGCTGGCTAACATCTACCTGAAATCAGCTGGATGTATAAGTGAATTTAAGTAAACTTTTATCTCCTCTTTCGCATATAGTACTGTATTTAATTTATTTATTTGTGTTTTTCACTGAATATTAACTCAACTGAAGTTGTGGCTGTCTCTCTACAGAGTACTTTTTTGAATTTCTGTGTAGCCATTATTAGCAGTGGGGGTAGTTTCACCTCATCACTGACATTCTGTCTTGCCTTATATAAGTGGTACATTTTGAGTTATCTCGGCTTAATATCAGAGCTTTGGCCAGCTTCCATCTACCTGTAATAAGCTGGATGCATAAATGAATTTAACTACATTTTTATTTGCTCTTTTGCATATAGTGTTGTATTTAATTTATTTATTTGCATTTTTCACTGATTATTAACTCATCTGAAGTTGTGTCTGTTTCTCTACAGAGTACTCTTTAGAATTTCTGTGTAGCCATTTATAGCAATGGGGATAGATTCACCTCATCAGTGACATTCTGTCTTGCCTTATATTTGGCCGGCTAACATCTACGTGAAATCAGCTGTACGTATAAGTGAATTTCAGTACACTTTCATCTGCTCTTTCGCATATAGTACTGGATTTTATTTATTTATTTGTGTTTTTCATTGAATATTAACTTAACTGAAGGTGTGGCTGTCTCTCGACAGAGTACTTTTTAGAATTTCTGTGTAGCTATTGATAGCAGTAGGGGGTAGTTTCACCTCATCACTGACAATTTGTCTTGCCTTATATAAGTGGTACATTTTGAGTTCTCTCTGCTTAATATCATAGCTTTGGCCGGATAACATCTACCTGAAATCAGCTGGACGTATAATTGAATTTAAGTACACTTTTGTCTTCTCTTTTGCATATACTACTGTATTTAATTTATTTATTTGTGTTTTTCACTGAATATTAACTCAACTAAAGTTGTGGCTGTCTCTCTACAGAGTACTTTTTAGATTTTCTTTGTAGCCTTTGATAGCAGTGGGGGGTAGTTTCACCTCATCACTGACAATCTGTCTTGCCTTATATAAGTGGTACATTTTGAGTTATCTCTGCTTAATATCAGAGCTTTGGCTGGCAAACACCTACATGAAATCAGCTGGATGTATGAGTGAATTTAAGTACTCTTTTATCTGCTCTTTTGCATGTAGTACTGTATTGAATTTATTTATTTGTGTTTTTCACTGAATATTAACTCAACTGAAGTTGTGGTTGCCTTTCTACAGAGTACTTTTTAGCATTTCTGTGTAGCCATTGATAGAAGTGGGGGGTAGTTTCACCTCATCACTGACATTCTGTCTTGCCTTATATAAGTGGTACATGTTTAGTTATCTCTGCTTAATAACACAGCTTTGGCCGGCTAACATTTACCTGAAATCAGCTGGAAGTATAAGTCAATTTAAGTAGACTTTGATCTGATCTTTTGTGTATAGTACATTATTTAATTTATTTATTTGTGTTTTTCACTGAATATTAACTCAACTGAAGTTGTGGCTGTCTCTCTACAGAGTACTTTTTAGATTTTCTTTGTAGCCTTTGATAGCAGTGGGGGTAGTTTCACCTCATCACTGACATTCTGTCTTGCCTTATATAAGTGGTACATTTTGAGTTATCTCTGCTTAGTATCAGAGCTTTGGCCGGCTAACATCTCCCTGAATTCAGCTGGATGTATACCTGAATTTAAGTACACTTTTATCTGCTCTTTTGCATATAGTACTGTATTTAATTTATTTATTTGTGTTTTTCACTGAATATTAACTCAACTGGAGTTTGTGGCTGTCTCTCTACAGAGTACTTTTTAGAATTTCTGATTAGCCATTGATAGCAGTGGGGGGTAGTTTCACCTCATCACTGACATTGTGTCTTGCCTTATATAAGTGGTTCATTTTGAATTATTTATTCTTAATATGAGAGCTTTGTCTGGCTAACATCTACCTGAAATCAACTTCAAGTATAAGTGACATTATGTAAACTTTTATCTGCTCTTTTGCATATAGTAGTGCATTTCATTTATTTATTTGTTTGTTTCATTGAATAATAACTCAACTCAAGTTATGGCTGTCTCTCTTCAGTTAGTTCCCCAACCACCCTCCCTGTTCTTGTTTTGGTGTTAATGTTGTTGGCGTTGAAATAGCCCATCCCTCTTGTAGATTTGTATTTGGATACACCTTCTGTGCCCATCTCATTTGCTCAGTCAACTGAGTGCAGTGAGATCATATTCTGATTTCAGGCACTCATACAAAGAGAGCATTTGTGAAAGACAATATCTGTAGCCTCTTAATCCTGCTCTGTTCCCTCCCTAAAAAAAAGCATATATATTTTGATCAGATGCTCTTACTGTAACTGTCTTAGTTCTCTTCTGTGTGCTGTTATCTGTTCAGTCACTTTTACTCTGCACTTATTACTGCTTTTGAGTAGCCTTCTAAGTTACTGCCTTCTGCACTTGTTTTTAGTCATTTGTTAATTTAATTGCATTTATTTGAACAGTATTTGCCGTAGTGTTGCTACACACTCAGGTGTGCTTGCCTGCACTACAATTTGAATTGTATTTACTGCTATTTTAGCTGCTTTCCTGTAACAAAAAAAAAGTCTAAGCTTGTTTCCTGCCTTTTCTGTAACTAGTCAAGTCCAGATACAGACTTGCTCTATCCAGGACTGTTGGTAAGCTTCTGAGCCTCCCAAGCCTTTCTGTGTTGGAGGGAAGACTTCTAGATTATCAGTGGAAGTGGTAAGTACTAGGTAGCCTATCTACCATGGGAAGAGTGGGTTTTGGCCCTGAAACTGTAGTTCATTGTCTGTTTGGGCAGTTTTTCCATCTCTTTCTACTTTCTGGTTAAAAGCCTGTTTTGCGTTTGGTCCCTGCCTTTCCTATAACTAGTGTAGTCCAAGTACAGATTTTCTGTATCCAGGACTGTTGGTAAGCTTCTGAGCCCCCATCAAGCTCTTATGTGTTGGAGAGAAGCCTTCTAGCTTATCAGTGGGAGTGGTAAGCACTAGTTAACCTATCTACCTCATGAGGAGTGATTTCTGGCCCAGAAATTATAGTTTATTGGCCATTTGGGAAGCTTTTCCATCTCTTTCAACCTTCTTATTTAAAAGCCTGTTTTTGCACTTATTTCCTGCTTTTCCTGTCATTAGTCTAGTCTAGGCAAGGCCGGCCTTAGCTGAAATAGCGCCCTAGGCGAAGTAGTGCTCCAGCGCCCCTTAAGCTCCACCCTCACCACACTCATGAAACACCCCTATTTGAGCCACACCCACTGCATCATTCCCCAAGAAAGCCACTGCAGTCATTTTCTTAAATTATTTAAATGCATAGGAATAAAAAGATACCTTGTAATGTAGTTAAACTGCAGCTACCTTTGCATATGTATTTTCTACTTGAAATACCAGAGCCAGATCATGGTCAAATAGGGTTCTAGGAAGGGTAATAGGCCGCCACCCCAGAGCAGCCCCTCCTGCAGCAAACCCAAGCAGCAGCCCCCTCCTCAGATATTCCAGTATTCCATTACTTGATTATCTCACCAGTTACTACGCATATATTCTATTATTTGCTTCTACAAAGATTACAGATATTGAAATAGCACAAACACAGATAGCCATTTGCTAAACAAACAATACACTCTCACAATGAAAACAGACTTAGCATGAGCAGTAAACTTGTCTGCCCTTGATACTCATATTCATTGAAATGGCAAAACTCACTTTCATTGAAACAATGGCAAAACTCACTTGAAACAGCAGGAAAACTCACATCAAAAGTTATACAAGGCGTAAACCAAAAACCTGAGATAAGATCATGTATATTTTGTGAACTTGGACAGTTGAGAATCAAGCCACTCACCAATCTCTTCCTTGTCTCTCACACATACATACATATGCAGTCTCCCCTGACCAATGCACGCACACACCCATGCACACAGTCTTCTAGCTCAAGAATAAGTGGACAAATCCATTACTATGGAAATTTTAACTAATCCTCTTAAACACTGAAAAGGTTGTAATAATAATCATAGATTTAACATTAACATTAATGTGCATTTTCTGAAGGACATCAATTGTCTGTCATTTAGCAACTGCAGCCTACAAAGATATGTCAGAAAACCTTACATTTTATGAGAAATAGATGCAATCTCACGGATGGTGGAAAGTTAAGGCACACACCAATCTGGTTTCTCTCACCCTCTCTCATTCACTCATGCATATAGTCAGAACAATTATGTACACATGCATACACTCACAAACCACGTGAATTGCACATACCTGCTTGTTCCAGAACAGATCCTGAAGACCTGTTTTTTTCCTGCAGTCTGATTATTTGGGTTACATATTTGACAAACTACATCATACAACACCACACACACAAAAATCTCAACCCTCTTTACTTGCTGTAAAACTAAAAGTAATAAAAATGCAACACAAAACTTCTTTCATTACAATGATGATAAAATGAGCCTTTGGTATCTTTCAGACTAGTAACAGCCTTGTATGATCCTACACTTTCTTCCTGGACTGGTTCTACCCCATGTCTTCTACTGATTCTGCTGCTGTCTGCCCTTAAATGTGGTACACAGCTGCTCTCCCTTCTTCTCCTTACTGCCTTACTAGTTGTTTTACCCAACACTACTTAAGCAAGGCCCGTGAGATGCCTCTCAAGCAAAATCATTATAAAAAATACTTTTAATTACAGAAGCCACTTTCTACTCATGTCTGCTTCTAGCAGCCATTACTTTAATGGTTTTCTATTAGTAATGCAAGAGGCCTGATGGGACAAGTCCCAAGACAAACAGTGATTTAAACGGTCTATATTACCACATTGAAAAAGCCATTAATCGAACAACTTTATAAAGTACAGTTTTGTACCTACCATAAATGTAGATGTTCGAGTGCGCATACAGCTGCTACATCTTCTATTAAGGCAGTTCCTCAGAGGGGCAAAAAGTATAAAACCCCCACGGAAACCACCAGCTCCAGCTTGGGACCTCAACTTCGTATTGGAGAAGCTGACACTGCCTCCTTTTGAGCCGGCTTCTTCAGCAGAGCTACAATACTTGTCATGGAAAACAGCCTTCCTTCTGGCGATTACCTCAGCATGCAGGGTTTCGGAGCTACAGGCCCTCATGGCTGTGCAACCATTCATCATTTTCCAAAAGGACAGGGTTTCCTTATGAACCAACCCTACCTTCATGCCAAAGGTAGTATCCAGTGTGACTTTGAATCAGACTATTCATTTACCTACCTTTTATCCAAATCCACAGAACAAAGGAGAGAGCTACTACATTCCTTGGACATTCACAGGCAACTTTGTTATTACTTGGACAGAACAAAGTCATTCAGAAAATCTGAGCAGCTCTTTGTGTCCTATGCTACAGGTGCTCAAGGAAAGGCTATTTTCAAACAGACTATTTCAAAATGGATAGCCCACTGCATATGCTTTTGTTATTCATTTCATGGAAAATCAGTGCCTGTATACATCAGATCCCACTCCACCAGGGCTACCACTACCTCAGCAGCTTTCCTCAGGGGGGTCCCTACCAAGGACATTTTGGAAGCAGCTACTTGGAGTTCAGTGCACACTTTCTCCAAGCACTACCACCTTCCACTATACTCAAAATCTAGAGCGGGCTTTGCCACAGCAGTCCTGCAGGGCATTCTAGCCCCTCCTAATTCCGCTTAGTACCAGCCACCCTTACTTAGCTTTGGGATTCTACCCAAGTGTGATCACTGCAGCTGTATGCACGATGAACATAGTACAGTTTTGTACCTACCATAAATGTAGATGTTCGAGTGCGCATACAGCTACAGTCCAGGTTACCCTCCCTGCATCCCCTCTTAGGACAGGGCTTATGACAAACACCTTTAACATACAACCTATTTGGGGTATCCCTTTATGGTGTATTTGCTTGCAACTACTGTTTTGATTTATCTACTTATGTATGTTTGCATAACATCATGTTTTGCCTTCCTTTCTGGGGGCACCTGACATCTGGGGCAAGAAAAACTGAAGAAAATGGTGTCGGCTGCCTCTTTTATACCCCTGCCACACTGACGTCAGGGAAGAAGTGACGACAACTGATGCTGGACCTAGACTTTGGAATTCGGCCGACTGAGGACCCGCCTGACGGCAGGATAACCCAAGTGTGATGACTGCAGCTGTATGCACGATGAACATCTGAAAAAGCTGATAAAAGAACTGTATTGTCAGATCGCTGTACAGTGAAGATCAGAAAAATTCCCCTTTCCTCACTGTAGTGAAATCTCAGAGTTGGTATATATAATTAGTGGGGGTTGGGTTGGGGGTGCAGCCCCCCACAAAAGCAAGCTCTATTAACCACATTTTCGGTTATAAAGCCATTCGATTAATGACTTTTTCAATGTGGTAATATAGACCCATTTAAACAAACAACGGCAAATTCAAAAACTTGCTCTTCATGACCCTTGCACCCACCTGTCAACCACACCCCTACGGTGACAAAGGCCAAGAGACAGATTTTAAAGCTTGCTCTGGGTGGGAGATTTGCATAATGGCTAAGGCGTTTGCCTTACAAACCGAAAGTGCAGGGATTGATTCTCACATGGGGTGATTAGCTAGTCTTAAAATGTCCCACAAGGGCAGTTACCCTAGTACTTATCTATGAATCTACAAACTTAGAAAGTTACAAATCTAAAATGATTGTTTCAAAGTTTAACTCAAGCAAATAATTCATCCAGTAAATGATTGTGTCTTAAATAAGACTTCATCAGACTCTTACAAAGTTTTTAGAATAACAAGATTTGTGTTACAATTTATGACCGACTTTCTTCTTTATGTTGTATGGCCTTCTGAAGTCCCCCCCCCCATGCTTAAACCCACATTAAAGATTTACAATATGGCATGCAACTGTGGTACAACTACAGATGCCCCCTTAGCCAGACCTACCTTTTCTTCGAGTTTGATCTCATTTTTCAGAATAGTGTGACATACGCAGTGTTCACAATAATATTTGGAGGTGAAGTCCTCAGACAGGGAGTCATGAAAGGGATAAACACTCCCCAACAAAACTGCAAAAACTTCATAGGGGTAAACTTGCCAAGATATACTTTTTTTGTTGACAGCAGACTCAACAGGCTAAACAAACATTCCCAACTTTCACTCCTTTTAGGACATCAAATCTTGTATTTAGAATAGAAAAAAAACCTAAGTATTCCATCTTTAACAAAACTGGTCCTGTAATTTCCAAATCAGGGTCAAACATCACTCATAAGTGGTGGGACAGTTTCACAGTTCCTACATACTGCACACCTGTACACACATCAAACCTGATACTTTTTGAATTACAAACACAGTTTGCATAATTACCACATACTTGATTCCTCTCTGGCATTTCAATTGAAGTGCTTTGCAGCATATCAAGAGAAACATACATGAAAACTGTATTACAAAATATTACTTTTATAAATTTAGCATGTATATTGCAAACATGACATTGCGGCATTTTTAGTAATGTATAACAATTGCAACATAGCATTTGTAATTCTTCGCAAAACCAAAACGTCTGTGTGCAAACTCCTGCAACATCAACAAACTATTTTAAATTAAAGAGTATTGCCCTAAAGATGTAAAACTGTATAGGGTAACAAACATGAATAACTCATGCAGTTTCTCCAAATCATGTGGATGTTATTTATGTCCTTGAAATAAGAATATCTCATGGATATGAACTTGGCAAAACTAGACCCATTAAAATATTCTGTACACGATGGACTGCAAGAATGCAAGGGGTATGCCTACTGACACCAGCACAAGATAAAAGCGGAACTTGGCAACACTGAGACAAAAGTGTTCATTAGTACTTCAAGGCCAAAAATTCAGGAACAGTGGTATAATCACATAACTACGAAAAAAATAAATGTTTATACGCATGAAATCACAGACAGATCCGATAAATAGCAAGGCAGGACAGCACCTTTGAACAGTATACTTTATGACACATCTGCTCTCCTGACCTATCTGACAGAAGACAAACAGCTGTAAACCACTTCTCCTAAGGGAAACATTGCCATAAAACATGTGCTACAACAGATTGGAGTGGCAGAAAGTTCATAATGCATTTAAATGCAAAACCGGTGCCTCAGTCAATTATTACCGCTGCAACAAAACTGCATTTTCAATTCGCCATCGGAAACTATCTACTTTAACCTTTTCATCATACAATGCTGTCATAACAGCAATGGGTGTACACTACAAATCCACATCCTGGCTAAGTGTTCAACATTAAACTAGCTGCATTAAACTTTTACTTTACCTAAAGCAATTCCACTCCGTATGGAACAACTTAACATACCTGGAATTTGCACATACAGAGAGGCGAAAGCAAACAGGGCAATCGACCTGCTGCAGCTGTAAAAGTGGGAAGGCGCTCACCCCCCCCCATGGTTCCGACGCCCTTGTAATTTTTTTAATTGGTTTAGTTAGTGCATTCTTTCTTCCCACCACCTGCTGCAGGCACTGGGAAGAAAGAATGTACTAATTAAACTAATTAAAATAAACAAATAAATAAGCCAAAATTGCGCCCTTTACAAGGCCGGCCTGTACAGCGCCCTAGGCGGTCACCTAGTTCGCCTATGCCTAAGGCCGGTCGTGAGTCCAGGTACAGATTTGTTGTATCCAGGACTTCTTGTAAGCTTCTGAGCCCCCCAAGCCTTTCCATGTTGGAGGGAAGCCTTCTAGCTTATCAGTGGGAGTGGTAAGCATCAGGTAGTCTATCTACCACAAGAGGAGTGGTCCCTGGCCCAGAAATTGCAGCTATTGATTGTTTGAGCAGTTTTTTTCCATCTCTTTCAATGTTCTGGTTTGAAAGCCGCACTTGTGCCTGTTTCCCACCTTTCCTATAACTAGCCTAGTCCAGTTACAGAGTTGCTGTATCCAGGATTGCTAGTAAGCTTCTGAGCCCCCCAAGCCTTTCTGTGTTGGAGGAAAGCCTTCTAGTTTATCAGTGGGAGTGATAAGCACTAGGTAGCCTATCCTCCATGGGAAGAGTGAGTTTTGGCCCAGAAATTTGTAGTTTATTTGGTCATTTGGGCAGTTTTCTATCTTTCAACTTGCTGACTTAAAAGCCTACGTTTGTACTTGTTCCCTGCCTTTCCTGTAAATAGTCTAGTCCAGGTACAGATTTGCTGTATACAGGACTCTTTGTAAGCTTCTGAGCCCCCCAAGCCTTTCTGTGTTGGAGGGAAGCCTTCTAGCTTATCAGTGAGAGTGGTAAGCATTAGGTAGCCTATCTACCACATGAGGAGTGGTTCCTGGCCCAGAAATTGTAGCTACTGGCTGTTTGGGCAGTTTTTTTCTATTTCTTTCAATGTTGTGGTTTAAAATCCACACTTGCTCTTGTTTCCCACCTTTCCTGTAACTAGCCTAGTCCAGATACAGAGTTGCTGTATCCAGGACTGTTGGTAAGCTTTTGAGTCCCGCAAGTAGGGTTGCCATCTTTCTTTGTGGCTAAAACCAGACTAAGGTCACACCCCTCGCATCACCCATAACTCCACCCATCCCACCCCTCTCCCATCCATGCTCCGGCCCATTTTGTGACATCACCGTGGCATCTGTTGATGGGAACGCCATCTTTTTCTGTTCCGGATGCAATTGCAGAACACACTCAATAAAAAGCAGTCAATATACACCACATGTATGCACAAAAATGCAAAACACACGTAAAAGATAAACAGATATACATTACAAAAAAACAGTAGTAACACTGCTACTTTCTTTACCCACACTTTCAAAATGTTGTTCCAAGAACTTTCCTTACAAGCTACATTACTCTGTAAAACACCTGTATGTCATATAAACAAACCATTCTTACAATTTAGCTGATAAAGATTTCATTAACTCTATACCAATGCAATGCAGACAGTATTAGCAACTATTACCTCCATACTCATTTGGCATATACCCATCTTTTACAGTACTAGCAACTATTACCTCCATACTCATTTGGCATATACCCATCTTTTTTATCTACCGGTTTAACATTTTCCAAAATTTTAACTTTTTTGCCTGGTTTCTTTAGAATCCCCAGAGGCATGCTTACTTTTAGCCGCTGCCACCCATGTCTTTGGAACTAAAAACAATAATGCCATCTTTCTCTTAGCCCAACTAAAATCAGCCTAACAAAAGTGTGCACACCTAAATGCAATTCCCCCCCAAAGTTCATCAAGTTATAACGTTAAACAGATAACTGCAAAGATAGTAAAGAATCATGTGAGCTACCCTACCAACCTCATGGTTTCTTGCGGAAAAGATTTAGGTTACAAAAAATAATAAATAATATGCTCAAATGCTTTGATGAAACAGGGTTTTCAGTATCCACACTTGTAGCACCAGAAGACAGCAAATACGTATAATATCCTGCACCAAGAAGTATATATATATATATATATATATATATATATATATATATATATATATAAAACAGCGTAATTGAGACTAGACAATAACACAGTACAATACTATTTGTTTACCCTTAATTACTATTTACATACAGTTTGCATGACGCATCAGTGGCAGTGACAGTACAACTGTCACTAATGTTCCTTCAAAGTTATTTCAGGGAAATCAAGTTTTGCATCAAATTAGCTGCCAAAACTCCACAACTACAATAAGAAAACAACATTTACTATGTCATTATTTTCTAGCATTCCCTAATTAAATTATCAAGAAAGAATCCACTCCACAAAATTCATAACTTACAAAACATAGATGAAACTATCAGCACAACACAAACAGCTGTGGTGCAGCCGTTCTTTGAGCAAGACATACACCTTAGAAATGCATAGTCCCCAACATTTCACAAAGCTGTAAGAAGGCGCAGAAAAACTGAAACAATTTCCAATCAATGTGTACTTCAGAAAGTTTACCTGTCCATAGTTTGTTTCCCACAACCAAACCTTCACGTGAGACTGTCAAGGCAACTGCCATCTTGCACAGGAAGTGATGGAGAAATCTATACTTACACACAATATGCTGTCACTGAACAGTTTGCGGCAAATCTTATTTGACATGCTTCAAAACAGTGTTCAGTTTTTGATTTCTATTTTTGGTTGTATTTCTTAAATTTTTTTCCCAAGTAAATTGCTAATGGTTATAACTGGTTAGCAATGCTACATGTTACAGCTTTTGGCAACAACCAACTTATACACAAAAGTCTGCAGCAATAAATAAACCCAGCCAAATAGATGCCCAGACTACACATCTCTTCAATCAGCCATGAAAGACAAACAATAACAAGCTACTGATTAACTCAACCCAAAACAGTGAGTATTAGCATACTGGCCAATTATAGTCGACCTTCACGGGAGTGACAATCAAACTGACAAGTAAAAGTGGGACATTTTCACATCCCTAAGCAAGGCTTTCTTGAAAAGTATGAAAGGGAATGTTTCTCCACTATCCCTGATTTTGACTCAGACTTTAGCTTTATCCCTCTTAATCCCTCCAAAAGCTGGCAACATTTGGAGAAAATGTGGTGAATTACAGCTATTAAATAATGACACAACTGGCACAAAACCCGGACTTCACGTGTCTGGTTTTCAATGAAATTACTAACCGGACAATTTGTCAGAAATCCAGACAGTCCAGTCAAAAACCGGACAGCTGGCAACCTTACCCGCAAGCCTTTCTGTGTTAGAGGAAAGCCTTCTAGCTTATCAGTGGGAGTGGTAAGCAGTAGGTAGCCTGCCTACCATGAGAGGAGAGGTTCTTGGCCCAGAAATTGTAGTTTATTGACCGTTTGGACAGATTGTCCGTCTCTTTCAACTTTTTGGTTTAAAAGACCACATCTGCGCTCGTTTCCCATCTTTCCTGTAACTAACCTACTGGGTAGACCTAGAAAGCCTTAAACTGATACAAGCCTTCTAGCTTAGAAGAGAGACTTTGGAGTGACTAAGTATCAGTTTTCTGTACTTTCTTGCTGTACTTAACTGTTTTCCACCTAAACACAGATTTTTCCAGCGTTTATTGTGATTTAAAAACTTATTTTTTTCACATATTGTACTTATTTGACTGCCAGCACTTTTAAAAAGTTGTTTTTTGTTTAAATAATTTAACTGTTGTAGGCTACCCACTAAAGTGCTATAGCCTTTTCTGATTGTTTGTAGTTGTTTAAAGCTGTTTAAGTGTATTTTTTATGTTTTTGCCTTATTTTTTCAAAAAAAAAAAAAAATCCTTGTTTCCTGCCTTTCTAAGCTAGTATAGTCCATTTTTTCAGGCTAGTGCTGAATTCAGGGTTGTGATATTAGTTTCTAAGTTGCCCATACCTTAATTGGATAGAAAGAAGTTTCTCTGTTCACCTGTAAGAGAGGGGAGCTTTGAGCAACCTATCTGTTCCTGGAGGAGTGGTTCCAGCCCAGAAGTTAGTAGTTTATTGGCCATTTTGGGATAATTTCTATCTCTTTCATTTCCCTACTATAAAAATAGCGTTTGCACGGTTTTGTGCACCGGGCAGTGCTGGTTAGTTACAGTTAAATTATTCCCGGCTCTACCAAGTCTCCTCTTCAGTTTTTCCCTTGAAACTAGTCTAACTCTCAACCTAAGCACTCAAAAAGCATCTTAGAGACCAGCACTTGCTCAGACCTAATAGCAAGCACTAATATACCCTGACACTGATTGCCCAGCAGGGCAAGGCTCTTTATTAACCCCTCACCAACCAAGTGATAAGCAGCTCTCCCTACTATTCAGGCATGGCCAAAGGGCAACTTCAAGTGTACTCTCCAGTCCAGCTGATGAATCTGGGTATCCTGAGGCAATGTTACAACTGCCTCATGTACACAGACAACAATCTCCTCCTACCACAGAACACTAACATATGCAAGAGATGCAATTATACAGCCAAACTGGAAGATAAGCTGTCTCCACCCAAGACTGGAACAGACAGTCAAGAGGAGAAGGTTAACACTTGCACCAAAACTCCAGCCGCACAGAGACCTACTAAAACAACACTGGCAAAAAATACACATAAATACACAAAATCATACTCGGAGGCTCTAAATAAAAACCTGCAAAAGCATCAGAGAGCTCCAAAGCAGACACCCAAACGACCTGCACTTCCCATCACAAACCAGACAACACATAAAACTCAAAATCAGTGTACTGCACAATCATAGCCCTTAAGGTGAAATAACATACCTAACACACTAGTAATAGTTGACTCTATAGTCAGGCACACTGACGTCCCACTCACTAGGCTAGACAAGCAGAAGGTTACTGTTAGCTGCCTGTCGGGAGCCAGAATCCACCACATAACACAAGTACTCAGGTCACTCCAGAACAAGTACAAATATGACTCTGTCATTGTTCATGTTGGTGTGAATGACCTGAGACATACCTCCCTTGACTACATAAAAAGAGACACAGAAGAGCTCTCCGATCATGTAGCCCAGGCTGGTATGACCCTGAGTAGCATCCTGCCCTCACCAAGAATGATACCTCAGTATAAAAAAAAATGATCAATTTCAACAATTGGCTAAGCTTCTGGTGTCATTCAAAGGGGATCCAGTGTCTGCCAGCCTGGGATGACATGCTCAACAAGCCGTGTTGCTTCGCAAGAGATGGCTTGCACTTGTCACCCCTAGGCTTTTGAATACTGGCCAAGGCTCTTGCTGCCCCCATAGTGCCTTTTTTAGGCAAGGCTCAAAAGTCAAAGCCACCTCTGTAAACAGCGCAATTAACAAAAAACTGAGGGTTATGCTACTCAACGCCAGGAGTTTAAATCTCAAAATGCATGCCCTCAAAGCACTCCTCAGTATGGAGAATGTCAACATCTGTGCAGTAACTGAAACCTGGTTCAAGGCTCCAGAGGGCACCCCAGCACTACTGGCCTACAACTCATACCACATATTTCGGCCACAGAACACAGACCGAAACACAAAAGGAGGGTGTGTATCCATAATTATCAAGGATACCTATACCTCCAGCTTAGTGGCGCAGCATGATACCTCTGAGATCATCCATGTGCAACTAACATCGGGCAAATCTGCAATGCAAATTGTGGCCTGCTACAGATCACCCTCCATGACCCAGGACCATCACTCCACCTTTCTGGAGACACTGGAAAACATGAAGTCCCTACCGAAAACCCTAATATTGGGTGATTTCAATTAACCTATCATTCACTGGGAAAACTACTTGAGTACAAATTCCCAGGCCCAGCGCTTCCTGGAATTCATCAACTCAAATGCCCTGGATCAGCTGGTAAACTCCCCTACCAGAGGTGAAAACATATTGGACCTGGTCATCACCAACATGGACGACAGGTGTTCCACACCGGAGGTCAACCCGTCACTGGTTAGATCAGACCATAAACTAATCACTCTGGATGTCCACACCCCACACCACCCCCAACTAAGGAAACCACAGTAAAAAAACTTTTCTAAAGCAAACTTCACCTTACTTAAGACAGAGGTGGTAAGTTTCACAGCCCCCACGCTAAAGGATAATGTTGCCCAAGTTGCAGAAACCATTACAAATGCACTGTATGAGCACCTACAAGTATGCATGTATTGTGCCATCCCTAGCAAAATCAATACTCACTCCTCTAAGAGAAGGAAACCAGTTTGGTGGACCCCTGAAATAAACAGGCTATACAATAGAAGGAGGAAAGTAGTTCAGAAAAAAAAAGCAAATCCCAAGAAGGAAAGACATCCCTGATCAGTATCAGTAAGAAACTAAGGTCCCTCATGAAATCATCCAAGGCTAACGTCGAAAGAAAAAAAAAGCCAAGGATTCAAAAGATAACGACAAAGCCTTCTTTAGCTATGTTAAGGATCTAAGTGTCAACTCGCAGATATGCACTGAACTAGTGCAAATTAGCACAAAATATACTGAACCTACTGATATTGCCAACATCCTGGCAGATAGATTCAGTGCAAACTTCACCCCCCTCTCACCTCCAAAATGGCCCACAACAATAGCGGAAAAGTGTCCCAAAAATCGGATGCACAGGTGAAAACAGCCATTTAAAAAGCCAAAAACACAGCGTCAATGGGACCAGATGGTGTCCCAGGCTGCATCTTGCACAGACTACAGAACGAACTAACCCCCCACCTAAACATGCTGTTCACCTCAGCCTCTCCACAGGCTATGTGCCCATAGAATGGCGCACAGCAATGTTTATTCCTCTCCACAAAGGAGGGGCCACAACTGACCCTGGTAACTATCGTCCCATAAGCCTGACTAGCCTGGTCTGCAAGGCTATGGAGCGCATCATCATGGAACTCATTAACAAAAACATTGGGAACCTCCAAACACTTGACCCGACCCAGTTCGGATTTATTAAGGGCAGATCATGCCTACTAAACCTGGTTGACTTCGAGACAGTCACCAAGGCCATAGATGAGGGAACGGTGGTTCACACTGCATACCTTGACCTCACCAAGGCTTTCGACCCTATTCCCCACTCGGGTATTACAGAAAAACTCACCAGCCTGAACATAACCCCCTACGTCATGAGATGGGTTGTCAACTGGCTTACAGACAGAACTCACACGGTAAGAATAGTGGGCTCAAGGTCCGACTCTAAACCAGTCACAAGTGGTGTCCCACAAGGCTCAGTCCTGGGACCACTACTGTTCAGCATATACTTCTAAGAAGTACAGGCAAACACAGGAGGACTATGGCTAACCAAGTTCGCCGATGACTGCAAACTGGGAGCCATAATTGACTCTCTGGTTGACACGGACATCCTCCAAAAGGCCCATACTGAGACGGGCACCTGGTGTCAAAGTCATGGCCTCAAGCTAAATGCCAAAAAATGCATAGTCATCCTGTTTGGGAAAAACGAAACACCCACGAATTACCACATTGATGGCAGCCCCCTTAATATAGAAGAGGTAATAAGAGATCTGGGGACCCAGGTAGATAGTAATCTCTCCTTTGACAATTATATTGCCAAAGTAGTTAGGAAATCCTTCTATGTGGCCCATCTAATTACTAAAGGGTTTGCATCTAGAAATAAAGAGGTTATAGTGTCCTCTACTCATCATTACAAATACAATATGACACATATAGAAAGCACTTAATACAAATGGTATAGATTCCAGAATGCTTATCTCCTTATAGCCTAACCTGCCTAAAAGTTTCTCTCCTCAAAAACAATTTTTTATAATCACTACCCCTTACATCCCCAGGGACTGAATCTAACACAAAAAATTAAACTGTTTGAAACTGTATATATAGTAGAATGTTTATGAAGAGCATTGTTGATTTCACAGTTTTTAATACTATACAGATGTCCCCTTATTCACACTGTTAGTTTTCTTGTAGACATACCTATATAAAAAGACTGACAGCTAGAGGAGATTGCAATATAAATAATACCAGAAAAATAACAATTAAAATAACTTTTACTTATAATGTGCTTATTTATGTGAGACAAAAATACTGAAGAACCCTGCAAGATAAAAGAGCACATATTACAAAAAAAAAAAACACATTTATACATACCATGATTTTTGTCAGTCTTAGCAGCCTCGGCTCAGAATATTTCCAAATACTACGAAAAAGACCACCACAGCTACAAAAGTAGGAAAATTTAATACACACTTAGCGCATCGGCATAAAATGCCTTTGGCTCATAATATTGTCGGTTTCTAAGTATTGGTTTAAAGACTTAGGGCAGGATTCATGAAGCCTCCATGTAAGAGATACATGGCTTACACGGCGGCTGCAGTTAAACGGTATGACATCAGCATGTCATGCATATGCATGAGGGCATGTTGAATCACACCGAAGGCTAACACGGTCCGTGGAAGACAGTAGGGGGCGTGTCCGTAGGCCGAGCCCTGCAAGCGGACACGCCCCCAGAAGAGTAAAATTGCCCAAAGTAAACACCCATGACAGAGGCCATGGAAATGTGAATAAACACAACACAACACATGCCCCCACAGACTATGAACATAAAATATATAAATGAACATCTTATATATTTTTTTTTAAATCGTAAAGATGTTTGCCCGTGAGTGCGCTCGTTTGCGTGAGCGTGCCCGTAGCTTAGCCACAGTTAGCAGTCAGTGGAAAAGGATATAAGAACTAAATATGCCAAGTAAACCAAGAGGCAATAGCATAGCAGTAGAGACATTGGCTGAAGAGCAGGCATTCATGGTTCAAGCCCCCAAAACACCAATTTTTCTCTTTAGTAAAATAAGCACGAAACAAGTCCCTGACAAACATGTACACATATAAAATCATAGTTCATGTAAAATGTAATGAAATAGTCCATTTATTTTGAAGAAATGTGAGATAACAAAATAATAAAAAATGCCAGATGTGCCCATAGCTGAGCTATAGTTAAACAAGTTGAGTGAATCTGTCCGTAGGTGAGCAGTGGTTTAACAGGTGCAAAATGAGTGCCCGTAGGTGAGCAGTGGTTTAACAGGTGCAAAATGAGTGCCTGTAGGTGAGCAGTGGTTTAACAGGTGCAAAATTAGTGCCCGTAGGTGAGCAGTGGTTTAACACACTGAAACTGTGTGCCCCTAGGTGAGCTGAGCGCAATATGTGTGCTGATAGCCAAATGAGGCGTAAACCAGCGTACCCCATTTGCATGGAGCTGCGCACCACGCCAACAAGCTAACCGACAGGCAACGTTGAGCAAGCTGTATCAAAACTGCCTTTACACAGACACACCCCTCAGCCTGTTCAGACAGTCATAAAAAATAAAAAGCAGTGGTCAGGTTCGAACCCAGGATACTATACACCATAGTCAAGGTACTGAACCACTAAGCCATGACAGCAGTACCTATAAATGCAATAATAGCAAATATATAGGAATGAATACAAAGTGGAGCATGACAAAGCAGGTTTTGTGAAGTTGATACAATTCCAAAATGGCCAATCACAGATATGTGCGGGAAAAACGGCCTATATAAGCCCCATAGGCGGGAATACACAGCATAAATGATTGTAGAACTGACTTGCAGCCAGAATGACAAGAGTAGGTGAGGGTAGTTGCTTTCGAGCACAGAGGTGGGGCGTTGAGGAGTCCAGATACATGGTCTGGCTCCTAGTCCACAATCATGAGACCCAACTCATGCAGGGCCAGGTTCTGTGGGGAGCATATAGGGCTGAGGCATGGGACCGGTTGGCTCATGATCTCATCAGTGCCACAGGGATTCCAAGGACTGGTGAGCAGGTTCGTCACCACCATGCGGACCTGAAGAGATGCAAGCAGGACCAATTGAACCTTTGGATCCAGGAGGCCCGGCAAATGCCCAACACCCCACTACTGAGTAAGTTACATGTAATTATGTATGTAAGAAATTAAACTAGCTGATATTATGGAGATGTGTATTCCAATATTACTTCATTTATATTACAGCTGCAGGTGTCCGTTCTGCAAACTGCAGAGCCTATGGCGATAGGCTGGTGCAGTTGCGCCACCAGGCAGGTCAGTAATCCTCTCCCAGTATCTGTACAGAAATATAAAAGTATGACAGTTAGCAAAAGAGTGCAGTGTAGTCACTAAGTAATAGAATGTGCAAGTAACAAATGTAAGAGTGTTTGCAAATATTGCTTGATTACAAAAGTGTGTTGCAGTCTGTAATCCAAACAGAAAAATGAAAATGTCTGAAATAAAGTCTGAAATAAAGATGCCCCACCTGTAATATAATAGTACACAACCTGCAGCAGGCTGAAAAGTACAGATGCAGAAGATGAGCAAATCACATGTGTGAAATATACCCCTGTTGAAATACTGAAACATGACATAAGTGAGACTGCTGGAAAGGATTGTAATAACTACAGGTAAAACATGTCAATAAAGCCTAGAAGTAAGTATCATCCTGAATAGTAAAATGAAAACAAGTGAGAGAGTGTGAGAAAGTGTTATGAATCCACCAATAAAGTAGTAATAACCCCTGAATAAAGTATACTGCAGTCAGTACAGAATTAAATGCATGTGAGAAGCAAAACCAAACAGCGAAATGTGTTCAAAGTGTTGCTGCAGCTGGAATGTGTATCCCAAAATCTGGATATGTTGCTTTCAGTCTGCAATATGCAGATAGTATGATTGTCTGACATACCAAACATCCACAGTTGTCTATAGCTATATAAAGCAAATGTAGCATGATGATGTAGCTGAACAAAGCCAGATATGAATGTGTATGAAGAACAATAAAATGTATATTGATGTAGCAGTAACAGTCCTATCACCAAATTGAAGTAGTTATCATATAGGAAACTGTAGTTAGAACAGTAGTGTGTATATATGTGCAGCTATTAGAAATGTACAGCATATGTATTGGTATTCGAAGGTGTTAATATTATTTTCTTCACCCCACCCTATAACCACATATAACCCATTCCACGTGAAAATGGTATGTGCAATCACAATTAACACCCCTGGACATTTGTCCTGTTGGGTCATAAATATTTGCATGTCCGTTGATGCATCTGCCCTGTTCATACATCCAAACCTGATGGCCTGTTGCCATCAATCAACCCTGCATGTTGTTGGACTGTGTATTGCTGTTCAAATTATACATGTGTTATGCTCGCTGTTCAATGGTGTGAATATCTGGGTGTTTGGTTAATGGGAATACTAATGCATGCTGTTACAACTAATTATGAATGGTATTATATGTTACTAACTCAAACTGTCATGACATAATGCCAAACATAGGACGACAGGGAAGGCGGGTTCCAGCGGAACCACCTCTCCCACCTCAGCTGGCGAGTGCACCTGGCACTAGTGCCCAGTCTGGACCCTCCTCAGGTGGCCCTGTGCCACCTGTGGGTGGAAGCACTGCAGGGGATGGGGCTCATCCCCCCTCTGCAAGTGTGGCCAGAGGAGAACCACCACTCACCCTGCATAGCGTCCGGACTGTGGTACGTAGGGAGATCCGGGACTCTGTTCTTGGGCCCCTACGCCAGCTTGAGGCACAGGTGGCACAACTTATGGGCATGCCTGTTGCGCAGCCTACACAGCCCCCAGCACAGCCCCGTCCTGTTCAGTGAAGGAAAAGTGGCAACTGCCCATGGGTAGGGATATCAGTTCCACTGTTGCCATCTGTGGGCTCATGGGCTCTGGATATCCAAACCTCCGTCCCCGTCAATTGTGTAACCCCCCCGCACGTGTCATACACCGCCCCTGTATGCGTCTTGTTTGTCTTGTCTGTTGACCTACCCAACACACCTCCCCAGCTATACCGACTTCCTTCACCTGACATACCACTCTCACCTGAAAAAAAAAAAAAAAAAAGAAAAAAGGGCACTCTGCACCCACAAAAAAATTGCGCCCCATACATAGCTGCCCATTCCGCACACATGTCTGCTGGACATGGAAACTATCAATTACAACTGGCTGTACAACAAGTATTTTTGTTGTCCTGACACCTCTCTCAGGGGTGGAAGGTTTCAAATGTCACACCAAATTAGATACATATGCACAGCTGTTGCTTTTGAAGAAATGGGCAGCTATGGGCCTTACCTACATCCCTCCTGCAAATCCCAAGCTTGTTTCCCTACTGTCTTACCCTCTTTGTGACCCCTTTTTCACCACTTTCCTGTCTCCCCATTTTCATTTCTTTCAAAGAAAATAGCGCGGGTGTGTGCCAGAGTAAGCACTGTTAAGCGGTTGTAAGCGGGTGTGCGCTTGTGTGTGCGGAGCTGAACGCCAGTGCGCATGCGGGAGCTCCGCGCAAACCAGCGCTAACCCAGTTACAACTGCTTAAAAGTGCCTTAGTCACTCTGATTGACAGGTCCCGTAGTCAGTTCAAAAGCAAAATAAAATCCCACTATCAGTCCCAAACCTAGGACCTTGGAAACAGTAGTCTGCATGACTTACCACTAAGCCATGACTCTTATACAAGAACAATGTGCTAAAATAAATATATCACGTAATAGTAGGAATGAATGTAAAGGGAATATAGGATGTGTAGTACACAAAGCATGTCATTTAGAATTACTGTCAAAACTAGTGGATTTCCATAATAGTAGTGAGTGAAAAGAAACAGCCATGCTAGTTGGTAGCTAGTAGGTAATAATGTCAGTTAATGTACATATATAAATGTATGTATATTTACATACACACATATATATATATATATATATATATATATATATATATATATATTTATAGTTGTAGGTGTCATTGTGCATACACACTTACTACAGGGAACAGGAGAGAGGAATGGAGAAATGTGAATCTACAACACAGCCTGAATCATGAGATAGATACTAACCTTTACACTCACAGAACAGTGTCCACAGCATACCAGCATAGTCCCCACCCTTACAATCTAAAAGGGCAACGCCTATCTCACATACCCTTTTATAGCACTGTCCTGAAATCACAGTGAGAACTGCAATCAGTACACAACTGGCTGCATGCAATTAGCAAATGCTGGCTTACAATTGGTGCAGAGGCCATCACATGGACCTATGCAGATACCTACAAAAGCATCCTGTACTAACACTCCACACATGGAATACGTTCATTGCACTGTCTGGAAGCAGACAGAGGGAGAGAGACAGACAGAGACAGAGACAGAGAGTGAGAGGAAAAAAAATAAACACACGCTACACACTGAGTCTAAGCTGTCAGCAGTGACAGTAGCAAGCTGTGCCAGCAGCAGCAGGAAGCAGACATAGTGTTAACGCAACCAGCTGCGACAAACACAGGTAATGTAAAGTAGCAGGTTAATAGTCTGCATACTGTGAACCCTCCAAATGTGTCATAGGTCTGTATCTATAGGTATGTCCATGTGATATGTTGTGTGTACGTAGTTCCACCAAAAGGGGATGACTATACATTACATGTCAGTCAGTGTTAGGCCATGATCCTGGCAGCAGTTGTCTGTGCGTTGCCCTCATCAATTGCTGTAGTGACTGTTTTGAAAGGTCAACCAGGTTCAAGAGGCAGGATCAGCCCATCACAAAGGCAAACTGGCCAGGAAAAAGTGTCTGCAGGTACCCAATATCGCTGCATATACATCCCATACTGAATAATTCCATAGCTTAGCAGACCAGGCCAGTTATGCTTATGATGCGGTAGTTCCCAGGGTCAGTAGAGGTGCCTCCTTAGTGGTGTGGGACCACTGTTGCTGTATGCCAGATTTCAGGTACATATCCTGTAGTACAGCCAAGGTTAAATATCAGTCTTATATGCAGTTGTGTGTCCTCTTGGAGTGCATGTAGCACACATCCAGGGATACCATCAGGTCACAGTGATGCTGTGTGTTCTGCTTTGCTGAGGGCGTCCCTCAGCTGGACATGTGAGATGATAGGGAGGTTACATTTAGCTGTGATAAGTATTTCCACTTGGGGAGAAGGAGGGGGAATACGTGCACCGAACCTGTCTGCAAGAATGTTGCCAATATCTGTGTGTTTGGTGAATGTTAAGTAGGTGTGTATTAACTCAGAGCATATCTGATGCGTTTGGTCCATATGTGTAACATAACTGAAGAAGGCCTTGTGGTTATCTATAGTGTTTGTGGCCATTTCCCTCCCAGAGTAGGCCGTGGCCGTTGTTATGAGAGACCGTGGCGTATTACCAGTACTGACCACAGATGCCTTCCCTTAGTGTGAATCTGCTCTGTCCTGCAGTAGCCTCCTGCTATTGTTATACAATCTGCCTCTGGCTGGGGTCCACTGGACAGGATGCCTAACCTTTGTGCATAGGGTCTGGGTTAGAAATGTGTGTGCAAGTTCCATGCAATCTGTGGGATGTCCATGGTAAGCATTCGCAAAGGGGTCAGCAGTGTGGGTTGTGGATTCCACTGGCCCAGTGGGCTGCATGAATACCATCTCAGTCCTTACAAGTGAATAACTGTCTAATCACATACATATCAAAGTAGTCTACTGTGCTGGTGTTAGTGGTAGGATATGTATATCCATGCCGAGTAACTTGTGTCCAGATCACACTAGTGGATGGCGTTCCACATACAGTACCTTGGTATGATGGACCTGTCGCAGTGTGCCGACCGATGGGACATGCTACTATGTTGTATGGAATGTGGCAGGTATTGTTGCACAGGTGTTGGCTGAGCACTGATATCTGGCCATGTACTTGTGTATCCACCACGAGACACACACATGCAACATATGGTAGTAGTAGTATATCACTACACTTGAGTATCATGTATATTATGTCTGCCATATATTGCTGACATAGTCTGCTGATATCCTGTTTGTGTTCTCTTCCAGGGAGATGGCACGTCAGCGTAATCCTGCCTACTCTGCAGTGGAAGATGAGGAGATACACCAGAGCCTGGTGCGGGATTATGACATACTGTTATCCCGCACCAGCCAGAATCAGCAGGAGAGGGCTGCACTGTGGCAAGACCTTGTCCGTAGGGTAAATGACATTGGCACGCATAATAGGACATATGAGCAGGTACGACATCACTGCAGTGATTTAATCAGAAATGTCCGTCAGCGTGCGTCGGATATCCACAGGCAACAGGTTGCCACAGGAGGTGGGGTGGCCACACATTCCCCCTCACCAGACTGGAGGGGCTACTCCTAAGTGTTGTGGCTCCAGCCCCGGAACAGCAACAGCAATACACCTGCATCATGATGGAGGCTGGATCCACACAGCAGCACGACACGGAGCATGCAGGTAATATGCCATATGTACACTTGACTGTTCTGTACACTGTTAGTTTATGCATGTGTAAGGTGTGTCCGTGGAATGTAGCTGTCAACATAGTATGTAATTGTGCATGTGTGATATTGGCAATATCAGCAGCTGACATGTGAAAGGCAACTGGTGTACTACTGCACTGTATCATATGCAGTATCAATGGCACAGTTGTGCCCACTGACATTAATCTCCTCATTTCTGCAGGTCCCTCCGGTGTTACAGGAAGGCAGGCCATCCATGCTGGTGAGTGTGTTTAACAATACCTATAATAGTCCTGATAGTGCTAGTAATACTAGTGTAACTCAGTAGTGCTCTGTGTGTATACTGCAGGGTGTGCATGTGTGCAGGTGTGCCTGTGTCCATGTGTACATGTGTGCCTGTGTCCACATGTGCATGTGTGCATGTGTGCCTGTGTCCACGTGTGCATGTGTGCATGTGTCCATGTGTGCATGTGTGCATGTGTGCATGTGTCCACGTGTCCACGTGTGCATGTGTACATGTGTGTATGTGTGCATGTGTGCCTGTGTCCATGTGTCGATGTGTGCATGTGTGCATGCGTGCATGTGTCCACGTGTACATGTGTGCATGTATGCATAAGTGCATCACTGGTAACATTGCGTGGACACTGTAAACTGTGTTTCCTGTCTTCCTCCCACAGGTTCTGGTGCTGCTCTGGTGTCCTGCAGCAGGGAACCTGAATCTGGTGCCACAGGTACTGGTAATGATGATATCTGTGTAATGGCACAGGAAGGTGTGTCAGGGTCTGCCATTGGTCAGCCAATTGACAGTACACAGCTGTCAACCCCATCATTGCGCACAGTCATCCTGCCAGTACATCCTTTGTCACCATTGTCCCTAGGTGATGGACAGGATACAGTGGACATTGACCAGGGTAATGTGGTATCTGTGGCACATGCTTCCCCACACAGCAGCCATGGGCAGGGTCCTGTGATGGTACCACACAGACAGTTGCCCATGGGTTCTCGTGGGAGCATCCGTGGGCATACTGCCTCTGGCAGACGTGCCCAGAGAGGTCTGTCAACCTCAGCTATGTTTCGGGCTGTCATGCAGGCACAGTCGCGTATGGAAAGGTACACCAGACAGGGTCTGAGGGTGCTGAGAGCATGTCGCACAGCCATGACTGACAGTATGCGTGACATCGCGGATGCTATCCGTAATTTCACTGATGTCATAGACAGACGTTGTGGGAACATATTACATCAGTTCCACAACCAAATGTCCATGAGCCAGGGCAATGGTGGGCGGTTGCGGCTTCGACGTGGCCGTATGCCAGCAACAGCAGCAGCTGGCAGTTGGCGTGGATGACAACAGGCCAGCGCACGCCCCCATAGTGCCAGCAGCAGCCCCAGCAATGCTGGGTCTGTGCTGTCATCGGAACACCCCAGGAGACCACATGCCCGTGGCTCTGGACAGTCCCAACAGGGACCTGTGTCCAGTCAACACACTCCCGCTTCTGATGACAGTACCCAGTCTGGCTTAGTACTGGATACGGTCCGTAGCACTCCTGCCAGGCACAGGTATCATGTCCGTGCCCACAGACACTGATCTGTATGACCTGCCAGGTGCAGTCTGTGGCTGTCCACAAACCCCTGTATATGGCAGCCATGAGGTGGAACTGTGTGCATACACACATGCGAAATGTTAACACCTAGGGCTACCACATACATGCACACACTGCACCAACAGTGCCCCACCCTGTACTGCTGTCCCTCACCAACACACATACACACACATGTCAATTGGTGGTATCAGTGGCAGACTCAGGCATACCTAATTCACACCCTGTGCATATGATGAAATTGTGCCACCTCCTGCAATCTCCAACATCATTGCGGGAACAGGTAAACACGTTGCTGATGCACAGGGTGACTACATAGAAGTGTATTAGTAGTATCATGTTGGTAACAGTACAGTGTGCTGATATGACTGTGTGTATATCCCAGCATGCCTGATGCAGTAACCGTATGACTGTCCTGAATTGATATCTGCACCCATAGTATGTACCAAAGTGTAACAGCTGCACATTATTGCATACCGGTGGTAAGGATGTCAACAGATAGCCACATACATGGGTAGCACAGGGGGGAAGCTAATGCAAGTAGTGATATGCAATGATGGACATGTACAGTAATGGTGGCAAGTTGCCCACAACGACTATGCAATGTGGATGTTTACGCATGTTGATATGTGTGCAGTACCAATGTAATCCAAATCACAATTAACTATGACATAATATCAGTTCTACCATGGGCATCTGCACTGTGCATTCCTGGGTACATGTTGATAGTGCCTACATATTTGCACTGTTACCTACTGTTATTGTTACCCCTTCTTTGTTGTACAATGGACTACTTCCAGCCCTGCTTACTGTAGCTTTGTTTGCATGCATGTTCGCTTGGGCTTCCACCTGCAGTGCAGAGTTACAGTGCTTCTGTGGACTCCTAGTGACATCTGCATAGCGTACGATACGTATGTCAAGTTTACACAAGACAGAATGTCACTGTCTGTCCTGTTCGCATGTACGTTGCCTGTGACACATTGCACATGTCTTACCTGGCATTTACCCACGTGTGCAGTCATATATGCCAGTGCTATGAAACAGTAGCAGTACACCCACACATACACACCTTCAGTATGTTGTTCCCCATTGGCCCTATGTGTTGGTACTCACCATGGCAATCACACTACTAGGGTAGCATGTGCAAAGGTAACCTGTGAATCACCTCTATGGTCCAGTTGTGGTTTATATGAGTCATGTGGCAATGTCACAGCTGCCACATGTATGCAGTCAACCATCACTCTTGGCCAGGAATGTACAACACATGTGTGGGATGCCACCACATAGCCAATCTGGGGACTGAGCACTCTGAACCCAGCAATGCCATACCCTGTCAGGTGGCATGTCATACTACAGTGACTACAATACCAGTCAGACATAGACACACACTGACAGCAAGCTGAACACACTGGGGCATACGTGGGGACTCAGAATAGCATCCTGCCTGAGCATCACACACCTCCGCAGCTGGCACACAGGTATATGTTACGTCGGAACAGAGCACATGCCACACATGGCACACACATCCCATGTGCCACACACTCACAGCCTGTAGGGCTACACAAAACACCTGCTACAGATGTGTCAGGTACCTCTCTTGGCTGCTACAGTGGGGTCCTGTTCAACAGGCTGTACATGGTGAAGGTCACAGTGATATACCTCTGGGGCACTATGGTCCACCACAAAACACATGCATACAGGTCAGTCAGAGGCATGGACACATATGACTCAGTCATTGACCATGCCACTATGGATGACCTGAGACATACCTCCCTGGACTACATGATAGGGAACATAGAAGGGTTCTCTCAGCATGTGGCACAGGCCAGTATGAGCCTGATCTTGGTTGCCATCATACCCTCACCAGGTATGCTACCACTATATGTAGGAAGGGTGTTGTATATCTACATTCTGCTCAGTCTCCAATGTCATTCATAGGGTATCCACTGGCTGTCAATGTGTGCTTACATGCTAGGGAAGCCACAATGATGGGTGGGGGCAGCTTGCACATGACACCCATGGCCCAACGTATATTGGCGAAGCCCCTTGATACACACATACTGCCTTATGCTGCAGGACATGGATTACATAGCCACCTCTGCAGGTATCACACAGGATAGGACACTAACAGTGCTGCTACACAACACCAGCAGTGTACACCGCAAGATGCATGCACTGGACACTGTCCTCAGCATGGTGAACTGCAATGTCTGTGCAGTACCAGAGTCCTGAGTCATGGCTCACAGGTGCATCCCATCACTGCCAGGTTATACCTCATACCATGCCTGTCGTCCCCTACACATATAACACAGATGGACAGGGGGGTGGTATCCCAAGGCACCACAGATACACACACCTCCAGGTTGTTGGCACAGCACAAAGCATCAGGGCCTATTCATGTGCAGCTAACAGTGTGTCGGACTGCCGTCTGGTTCATAGCCTGGCACACATAACCCTCCCATACACAGGAAACCCACCTATCCTCCATAACAACACTGGCAATATGACAGTCTCAAGAACTGTCTTTATATGGCTGGACTGCATCCAGCCAAATATTGTGCTTGAGCATTACTGTAGCTACAACACACTAGTTGAAGGGTTCCCAGCATGTGGTCACTGAATTGCAGAGGAATGACATGTTACCACTCCCACAACAGGTGGGAACATGCAGCACCTGCACATCATCTACATGTAGACTATATGGCCCAGACCAGATGTGTATACCCTGCTGTAGGTATTTTACCATATACACCCACACAGTATAGACACATACCGCGTGCGGCCCCTGCACAGTAAGACACAGTCATATTGTTATGCATTGCAAATACCATTTATCCACCTGAGGCATGTGTCATACATGGTAACTACTGCAGGTCACAGGTATTTATGTGTATGTGTCACACACATACATCATGTGTGCATTGCTATTGCTGGTTTAGGCAATGGCATGCATTGTTATGCACAAAGACCCACACAAGGTCATAATGTGTGACACAACCACACGTGGCAGTTGTGGGTTACCAAAACATACATCTGTACTGTGATAATGGTAATAGACCCAATAGCAGAGCGCACTATTGGCATTACTGGCCAACTAGCCCTGTTTGGCTGTGCTGATAGTGTGGTGACATCCCCTGTGTTTACTGGGGGAATATGCAGCATCTGGTGTATTGTAGTATTTGCCAAAAGGATCTGTTCTCTCACATTTGCATTTACACACACCCTTCTACCCCCACACGCACATTTGCCATTTGCAGGATTCATACCTCTACCTAACTAGGTCACGACACGTGAGAGAGATGCATTAGCAAAGCGCACTATTCGGATTACTAGGTGGTTCCACTTCTCTGGCTGTACTTATAGGCTGCTGACATCATCAGTGTTTTGAAAGGGTAATGTGCATCAGGTAGTGTGATCTCCTGATTGCCAAAACTAACATGTTTTTCATACAGAATTGCACACACACAAACTCCTCACATCCAAACACACACACACTTGCCATTTGCAGGTTTAAAATCCCTACCTAACTATGTTATGACACTTGAGAGTGACGCTGTAGCAGACTGTGTTATTCGGATTACTGGTAGGTGTCGCTTCTCCAGCTGTATGTATAGGGTGCTGACATCATCACTGTTTGGAAATGGTAATGTGCATCATGTAGTGTGATCTCCTGATTTCAAAAAAGCACATGTTTTTTCATACAGAATTGCACACACACAAACTTTTTCACATCCAAACACACACACTTGCCATTTGCAGGTTTCAAACCCCTACCTAACTATGTTATGACACTTGAGAGTGATGCGGTAGTAGACTGTGCTATTCGGATTACTAGCAGGTGTCTCTTCTCCAGCTGTATGTATAGGGTGCTGACATCATCACTGTTTGGAAAGGGTAATGTGCATCATGTAGTGTGATCTCCTGATTGCAAAAAAGCACATGTTTTTCATACAGAATTGCACACACACAAACTCCACACATCCAAACTTGCCATTTGCAGGTTTCAAACTCCTACCTAATTATATTGTGACACTCGAAAAAGACGCATTAGCAGAGTGCACTATTCGAATTACTGGGATATTTCCCTTCTCCTGCTGTACTTATAGGGTGCTGACATCATCCGTGCTGAGATAGGGGAATGTGCATCCTGTAGAGTGCTTTCACAGTTGCCAAAAGGGACATCCCCTCCCACAGACTTACACACACACTGAACAGTTGCAGGATTCAAACCCCTACCTAGCTATGTTATGACACTGATGACAGATGCATTAGCAGAGCACACTATTTGAATTACTGGGAGGTTTCCCTTCTCCTGCTGTACTTATAGGGTGCTGACATCATCTGTGCTGAGATAGGGGAATGTGCATCCTGTAGAGTGCTTTCACAGTTGCCAAAAGGGACATCTCTCTTACACAGAGACTTACACACACACTACCCCCCCTCCACATACACTGAGCAGTTGCAGGATTCAAACCCCTACCTAACTATTTTATGACACTCGTGACAAATGCATTAGCGGAAGACACTATTTGAATTACTGGGAGGTTTTCCTTCTCCTGCTGTACTTATAGGGTGCTGACATCATCCGTGCTGAGATAGGAGAATGTGCATCCTGTAGAGTGCTTTCACAGTTGCCAAAAGGGACATCTTCCTCACACAGACTTGCACACACATCAACTACACTCACACACACACACACACACACACACACTGAGCAATTGCATGGTTCAAATTCCTACCTACCTATATTATGACACTTGAGGGAGACACATTAGCAGAGCGCGCTAAACGAATTACTGGGCATCTGGTCTGCACCTGCAGTATATATAGGTTGCTGACATCTTTATTTTCTACGAAAAACAAAGCCACAGATCCTTGCTCCAGCAAATGAAACTTCTCGGAATACTCAGTAGTAAAAACTGAACGCAAATTTTATTATTAAGCGTTTTCGCCTTGCTAAACTAGCTTGGCTTCTTCAGAGATCAAATAACAATAAGCAATCAATCAAGCTTAAATACTCATAGGAAATGATGTCACTAAAAGAACAATTTTTTAAAAGAAACATGTTTTTTTAAAAACCGTCACAACATATATCAAATGTTATTGGTACAAAGCAATAATTCCTAACCAATACTACTATTAAATACTAATTAATCTTGTCTATATACACCAGAAAAATGTAAATATTCAAATTATTCTACATTACATTAAAAACCATCAGGAAGGCAAGAATAAACATTTCAAGATGTACCAGGAAATATAATTCCCATTTATAATAACTAAAAGTCAAGAATAGTAACTTCTTAATTTTAGAACAGGTAAAATATTACAATTATCATTTAAACCAGGGGCATGGAAGGCATCAGTTCTAAATTGCCATTCCAATTCTTTATTTTAACAGAGGTATGTACATCTAGTACTACCTGTCAGGTGGGGGATAGCATATATATGCATTTGCAGCCACCTACGTCAGGGTCAGATATGCACATCGCACTGGCAGGTTATGTTCTATACCATGCTTCGTGACCGCAGGACCTGTAACACACAACACAACCAGTCCAGAACACCACACCCACATCCAGGACACACACTTAGCTTCCCTGGGAACAGTGCCGGGATATGCATGTGTTCACATACACCATTCCAATTCTTAACATCAGGTACAGGCATATTGTGTGTGGGAACTACTCAGGCCTCTACCACTTTACTCTACAGCCACTACAATTTGTGGGTCCATGTGCTATGGCAGAACCACACACCACAGCCACATGGGGGAATACATATTGCACCTGTCCATCTGCAACATGGGTACTCACTGCCCCACACCAGAGGTAGACCACCATTGTTAATATCTGACCATACCCACCTTTCCCTGGACATCCATATCCCATCCCCACCCCCAGGCAAGGTTGTCACTGCACACAAACTGTATTTAGCACAAGCAGACTCTACACTTGTGAAGACTGGGGTGGACGACTTCAAAGGACCCATGCTGGGGGACTATACTGGCCACTCAGCATAATCCTTGACAATTGCATTCTATGAGCATGTGTATGGTTTGCATTGATCATGCTATCCCACATATACCCATGACTGCTCCACAACAAGACACCTGTCAGGTGTACATCAGCCATATATGAGCCGTCCAACAGACAGAGTGAGCTAATACTTTGCAGAGTTGTAGCCCACAGAGGGAATACATCTGTGAACAGTTCCAGCATGGCACTTCATTCACACATAATCATCACAACACTGTGTTGACAGTGGAATTGTCCAGACAATGCAGATAGGGCTCCCCTCAGTCTGTTATTGACGGCCACTTACTGTTAGAGATCATCAGCAACCCTCTTCCAGCACACACCAACAACATGGCAGTGGCTTAGCACATTCAAACCCTGGGATCTCCACTGTGCCCCTGCTTGACAGAGGCACAGCTCACTAGCCTCACACATTGCCTTATGTGACCTACTTTACAGTGGCACAGTAGCCTACTGTACTGGGGATGCAGATGCCAAGTACACTCTGGCTGAGCTGTCATTCCTTAGGGCAACAAGCCTAGTATTGACCTCTACACCCATATGTTCAATTGTCAGATGCACAATATTTGTTGTGCTGTTCTACTGTTTGCAGGTCTTTATTGCCATAGCATTCCCTGTTCCTATGACCAACTTGTGTATCTGTGGAAGATGTTTGCATATGATGGCGATCCACTATATCACTTATGTCTCTGTAGTCATTTACTGTGTGCACTGGGCAGATTGCTGTGTTGTGGTTGGTTCCTGGAATGACACGTACAAATACCAGATATGTGTGGCCAACTGCTAAACGGGGATATGGCCTAAGTGTGTGAGCATGCCCAGTTTAGCCTTTCCATGGCATGTTGTCTGACATATGCCTCATTTATCAAAGTGTGTGAGCATGCCCAGTGTGGGCTTTCCATATGTTGCACTATGAAGTCCACCACATATTTGGGTGTGTGTGAACTTCAGCAATATCTCACGTTTATGGTTGTGTGTTGGGTGTCATGTTGTGTACTAACTGGCCAACTGCTTTGTGTCTGCCACAACAGGGATTATACTGTGCCTGCAGGGATTGCATGGGATACTTTGCAGACAGTTGTCAAAATCCTTTCATAATGACCTAACACTGTAGTACCGTATAGTGTACTGGTTCAGTACTTTCACTGTGGTGGACAATATCCTGGGCATTAGTCCTATCACTGCTTGACATCTTCATAGTGAGCACAACAGACTGTGTAGGGGCCAGTTGTGCACATGTGACCATGTTGCATTATGTTCAGATATGGACTACCTACACCAGGCTCGTCCAACATTGGTAGTGTATTCCACAACATAGGTGGACATTGGCAAACACTAGCGATGTTCCCTAGGCCATTTCTGATGCTAGTCACAGGGTGTGTTTGTCCTTCGACACACATTGTAACTGGAGTTTGCCATGACATATGTCATGGTTAGTATACTGTGCCTCCATCTACCTCTGATATAACAGTGATACCCAGGGTTAACCTACCATCTCCCATCCACTCATCGGGATTCCTCTTGAGGGGTGTCGATAGGTGACCCTCTGGCTTACCTGTACCGGGAGTTTACTCAAGAGTGGTGGTGCCTTCTGTGTTATGGATCATTCTGTATAGCTTGTCCTATGTATGTCAGTGCTGGGGTTCAGGTCTCTCATGTGCATAGCTCACTGCCTTTCAGATTGTACCAGGTGCAGCATGTTCATTGATTCCAGGTTGGACATGGCTTCATACATCAGGCACAGCTTGCCTGTAGCTGGGCAGTATGGCAGTGTGTGGGGCTGCAGTTTGTTTACTCAGGCAACACATGGCATCTGTTCATGCTCTTTTCTACTCCTGGTGGGGTACTGTTGTGGACTTTACAGTTGATGGAGGTGTCTGCTGAGGTATATCCCACAGGGGCTATTGTAGTCAATTGTGACGCTGATGAATGATGACTGCAGAGCCACAGTGACCTCCCCTTATCTACATCTGACAACCTTCATGATTAGGTGGGTATATGGTATGTTTCTGCGAACACTACAGCCACATGTTTGTCAAGTGTAGGATATCTATCATCTTTTGTCCCCAGGTCTCTCATTACATGTTAGGTACGTAATGGGTTAACACCTGTGTGGTAATTTGTGGGCACTTACTGTATATCCATGGTGGTTGTCTATACACAGTTCTGCAATTAGCTTGCTGACATGGCTATGGCTCCAGTTGTCTGTTTGTAGGTGGCCCTTTTGTGGGTTGCTGGTGTCAGCTGGGGGTCGGATATGGTGGGCTGTTTGTACTCCTCTGCATACATGTTCAGTCACAGTCCTTCCATGTTGGCCTATACCTATGGGACATATATACAGAACGGGGGGGTGGGGGCAGGACCAAGCCTTGTGGGATGCCACTCAAATCTGCTTTGTAGTCTGACATGGATGCAACATGTCTGACCATGTCAGTTCTGTCCTTGGTCTGGTTTGAGACCCCTCTACTGACATAGGGGTATATATTTAAGCTGGTGAACATATCCATACTGAACTCGTAGGGTATTGTCTAGAAGCATATGCATGTTCCAGCTACGATGTGTGGACCACATTGCCCTCATCAATGACCTTAATGACTGCTTCAAGTGGGTCAAACATGTTTAGCGGCAGGATCTGCAGTTACGACAGCCACACTGTGTAGGGTCCAGTATCAATAGGTCCACAATAGCTTTATGTCTGCGGTACATACTGATCCTTTCCATAGCTGTGCAGACCAAGCTTGTCAGGATCCTGGGGTGGTAGTTTGCAGTATCCATTCAAGGCAACACCTTTGTTGTGAAGGACCACTGTTGTTGTACACTGCTCTTTGGGTACATATCCTGTGGTAAGGCTGACATTGGGCTGTAGTGTGATTTGGCATTCCATTATTCTTGGAGTCCATGTTGGCCTCAGCCCAGGACACCATCACATACCTTTGCTGCTGTGTGTTTTGCTTTGCAGATGATGGCTGTTACCTCAGCATCTGCAATGTCAGGGGACCAGCAGTCTGCTGGGATAGATATTTTGCATTCTGGGTGGGGGGGGGGGGGTTGCACTGCACCTGTCAGGTTGTATGTTAGCAATATGTGTGTGTGTTTGTGATGTTGTTTGTAATATCTGTGTGATTCAGAGCATATCTGTGGATTCCCAACATGGTTCCTACCATCAGTTAAGTAAGTCTTGTGATTATCCTTAGTGTCCTGTACAATTTGTATCTTCATAGGTTCATGGGTTCATACTAGGCTATCCACCCTAGGGCATTAGTAAGCCATGCCAGAGTGTGTGTGTCTTTCGCCACCCCTTGCTTTGTGACTATTATGTCCATTTATGATTTTCTTTACTGTGCCTCTGTCTGGTCATGACACAGTGAAGACCCCCAGTATACATGTACGATCATCTATCCACTTGGCAATATTCCTGTTGAGGGGTGTCAGTGAGGGGATCTGCCTAACATGGATTGGGATCCTGTTTCTCGGTGTGGGGAGCCTCTGGGTTATGTATCTGTCCCTCCAGCACATCCTATTTCATTATGTGTTGAGGCTGACATCTGTCACTCTCACAGCTCCAGTGGCTTTGATTTCCTGTGGTGGAGCATATCCATTACTCCTGTGTTGAACATGGCCTTCTACAACAGACATACAATGCCTCTGTGTAGGCAGTCTGTGACTGCATTCAGCTGGAGTGTCTACAGCCAGGCAGCATATGACATATATTTCACACCCTTTATCCTCTTGGTGGGGTAACTTTGAGGTCTTCCGAACCTCTGCAGGTGTCACGTACGGTACATCCCATATGAGTCATTGTACTAGATTATGAGTCTGATAAGGGAACAGTACAGGGGCACAGTGACCTCTGTTGATGTAGATGTGAATCCTTTCATGATACGGTGTCCAATATCTACAATCTTCCTAGCCACATTGGCATTGTGAGTGTCACATGACAGATTACTGTTGACTTGTTTCCCTAGGTCCCTCATTACTCATTGCATACATAATGGTTTACCGCCTATGTGGTAATTTGTGAGTACCTTGTCTGGTATTTGGTGGGACATTCATACTGTCCAGTGTATTCAGGATGTCTGGGTGGAGTTCTTGTGTGGGAGAGTGTGGTCTGTTGCATGCTACAGACTGTACAGCAGTTTTGACTACATTTAGGTGCACATGGGTGGTCTCCGCTGCTTTGTGCATTGTCAGTTACCTGGACGTATGGGTGTCTGTGCTGCATATGGATACTCCCCATCCTTTGATGTTTTGATCCAGGTGTTGGGGCCATAACGCATGATATGTGGTATAACCCGGTAGTGCTGGTGTGCTATCACTAGGCTTGCAGCAGGCTTCTGTCACTGCACAGACATCAATGTTCTCCATACTGGGAAGTGCCTCAGGGGCATGCATATTGCAGTTTACACATCTGGCATTGGTCAGCATTACCCTTATGTTTTTTACCACTTATGTTTTCTAGGGTGGTGGGTAGTCTTTTTGGCCTTGCCTCCATACATATGGAGGTGGCAAAGTCCTTATCCAGTATCCAGATGCACAGGGGTAACAGGTGCAAGCCATCCCTGGAACAGCAGCATGGCTTGTCATGCTTTACATCTCAAGCAGACAGACATTAGACCCTCTTGGACTGCCAGCTGTAACTGTGCCACCTGTTAAAGATGATCATTCTGTGTTTGTACTGTGGCATAATTCTTGGTGAGGGTTGGATGCTGCACACGGCCAGTGTCATACCGGCCTGGGGTACATACTCTGAGTGCTAATTCATGTCTCTTTTCATGTAGTCCAGGGAGGTACATCTCAGGTCATTCACACCATCATGGGCATTGAGTGCATCATATTTCTGCTTGCTTTGGGGTGACCTGTGTACTTGTGTTATGTGGCATATTGTGGCAGCCTACAGGCAGCTTACTGTACCCTTTCCCTTGTTCAGTCTGGTGAGTGGGACAGCAGTGTGTCTGCCTATACAGACACCTATTACAACTGTATCAGGCATGTTGTTTCTCATTCTGGCCTGTGACTGTTTGGCACACCAGCTTTGTGTACTATGTGTTGCATGTGCTATGTTTGGAGGTTATGGTTGCTTGTGATCTGCTTTGGAGGCTTCTGTTGGTGTGGTGTGTTTGTAATTAGGGCCTCCGGGAATGTTTTTCTGTGTTTATGTGTTTGGTTTACAGTTGTGGTAGGTGTATGTGGGGCTGGGTTTGTGGTGTATGTGGTTACCTTCTCCTCCTGACTACGTTTGACAGTACTGAGTTGAGGGAGCTCAGCCTCCGGTTTGGATACATAGTTGCATCTATGACATATATTTGTATTTATTGGGGGGAGTTGTGGTTGTCTGTGTACTTGGGACAGGTGTCACATTGCCTCTGGATTCACAGATTCTACTTGTTGTGGCTGGCCTTAGTGGATTGTATGTGTTGACATATGCTATTGCCATACTACTGATCAGTGATTACTTCCCTTTTTATGTTTGTTCTATCATGTGGTAGCTTCCTCATTCTCTTGCATGGTTTGGTAATGGCTGGTGTCCAGCATGCCAGCTGCCTGCGTGTATGGCATTGTGTCTTGTTGTTATTTGTGATTGCATACTCCAAGCATTCCTGGCTGTGTTCATGGAATGCCTGTATAACATGTTCTGTGGTGTGTCCCATATTCTGCACTTGCACAGGGCCTTTTGTGGATTCCACATTAGTTTGGAGGGGTGCAACCTTTGCTTTACACATGTTTTTCACTGTGGTATTCTGGCCAGGGACTGGGGTCGGGATGTGTATATCCAGTGTGATTGCTCTATGGTCTGGTCTTACCAGTGAAGGATACACTTCTCATCTTGCCATCTAGTACACATGTTGCTGATTATCACATCCAGTATGCTTACCCCTCTTGTGGGAGTGGTACGTTGTTCCTGGGCATTTTGGTTTATGGATTCTGGGAACTTTTCTCCGACTGTGTTGGTGCTAGTATAATGCTCCCGGTGTATGTCTGGGTATTTTCAGTCAAGCAATATAATGTGGTTTAGGGGGCTTGATATATTCATGTATTCCGACATAGGCCAGGTGCAGTTCCTGGTATTAGGACAGTAGTCTGCAGCAGGCTATATACTGGGAGGTGGTTTTAGCCATTGGTATTTGACCATGGCTAATCCATGCTGCTTCTTGTTGTGGTACCAACATGGGGGTGTGGTTATCCTTGACATTTATTGCTAGTCACCCTCCTTTTGTAGCTTCTTCCATGTTTTGTGGCTGTACAGCACAGTATGAGGTGTGACCTGGTAGTGTTAGGGTGCTGATGTGACCCTTGACCCAGTTTTCTATTACAGGACTGATATCTACATTCTCCATAGTGTGTGCGTTTACACTGCACATATCTTGCTGTTTAGACTTCTGGCATTGGGTAACATTACATCTAGGTTCCTATCCCTTGTGGTACCTATGAAGGTGGGTTTGTGTTTTGAGACTTACCTATTCAGGGCATGCTGTGGGTACTGACAGCCTTTGCCAGTATCCATGGGGCCTGGACTGATAGGTGCATGCCACCCCTAGCAGGTGTTGCATCATGTCATGCTCCGCATGTCTTCCCAGCCTGAAACACATTGGCTCCCCTTTGACTAACTGCATTACTTCAGCCAGTTATTGCATTTGATCATGCCATCGTCATTTTATGGCTTCATGCTTGGTAAGGGTGGATGTTAGTCAGAGTCCTCAGGTATGCATATAGTACATGGTGTTACATTACTTAACACATGGCATTCATGCCTCAGGTGGTGCTGCAGGGCTGCCTCTGTCAAATGCGCATATTACACTCCCTGTACATGTTTTTGAGCAGGTCATGTCATTTTAGGCATCCATGTTATTATTTGAGTGAGTCAGAGGGGGTATCATTCCCAGGGTTTCTACTGAGCCAGTGTATGTGCTATGCGTTGCCTCTTTGCCAAGGCCAGGGCATACTGGGCATGCCTCCTTCTGCCTACTGGGGCAGGCTCAGGTTGTTCCTCCTCCGAGTCACGCTCTGCCTGTGATGGCCTTGGCAATGGTGGGGGGTTGTTTGGCCCAGCCCTATGCTGGTCCTGCTGCAGCTGTTTTCGCAAGATCAAATTATGTAGCATAGCACATACCATGACAATTTGGGTACATGTAGTTGGTGTGTACTGCAAGGCTCCACCACATGTGTCCAGACACCAGAACCGTGACTTCAGCAGCCCAAACACATGCTCTATTACATTACGTGTTTGTGCGTGTGCCTCATTATGGCGCTCCTGTTCAGGTGTGTGTGCGTTTCTGATGGGTGTCATCAGCCACGGCTCCAGTGCATAACCTGCATCCCCCACTAGGTGTCCGTGCGGGATGTCCCCATTGGCAAATGTCTGGTACAGCTGCGTCAAATCCCAGATGTGGGAATCATGGTAACTCCCAGGGCAACCAGCAGAAACATTCATTATTATGCCCTGGGCATCACACATGACCTGGCAGTTGATGGAGGGGAAGCCCTTGCGGTTAATGAAGGACCTACCCCGCTCACCGGCTGGTGCTTTGATGCATATGTGCGTGCAGTCTATTGCACCCACTACCTCAGGGTATTGTGCTATTTGCTGGAAGAGACGCATATTGCTGGCCAATACCTCATGGGCATTGGGGAAATATACATGATCACTGACATGTGCTGACATGGCATCCAGGAACTGGTGCAGTACCCTGGAGGCTGATGCCTGTGATATCCCCATCATATCACCAGTTGGTCTCTGGAAGGTACCTGTTGCTAGTATTCTTAGGCCAACACATACCTTGGTTTCCACTGGGATGGGTTCCCCTCTGTTTGTTCTGTGTGTGAGGTGTGGCCTGCACAGCTCAACTATTTGCTGCAGGAGCTCTCTGTCCACTCTATAGCGCTCTACTATCTCCAGCTCATGTAACCCGTGGTAGGTGACACTGGGCCTGTACACTCTTCTCCGTCTCCTCACTGTGGGTTGTCTGACACCATCTGCATTGTCACCACCCTCAGCAAGTCGCCTATGTCTCATTATGACAGCTATGGCAGCCCCTAACATTTCTGCTCTGAGTGAAGCTTTTTCAGTTTTCACTTCTATTAGCTTACTCCTGTCTTGCAGTGTCTCTTGAGAGAAACATCCTGCACTGCTGTTTGCAGAGTTTTAAGTGCTGGGCTGGGCTACTATTCTGCCTGTGTAATTGCCTGCTTCTAATTGTTTTCACCTGCTAGCTCCAGCAGTATTCCCTGCTAGCTTCCTACTAATTCTGTTGCTTCCTTTTTCTTTTCTGTTTCCTCAGGGGGGAGCAGCGTGCATACCAGCAGAAACGTGCTCACAGTGGCTTACACGAGCGCACACATGCTTACACTGTTCAGAATCTACTTATTTGGGTTAAAACGCACACACACCAGCGCAAACATTGTTACAAGTCTGCCAACAGGCTCCCACATGCTCAGTCTGCCCTACACGCACACACCAGCGCAAACAATGTTAAACATCTACAAACACTCTCTCACATGCTCAGTCTGCCTTACACGCGTGCACACTGCCTTACTCGTGCTTCATGGCACGCAGACGTGCGCATGCACACCCAGCAAAAACTTTAGTCTAAGTAACAGTGTACACCTTCCATTTCTTGACTTTCACAGACTTATCTTGTGGCACTCCTCTTTTCCTGATCTGTGTCTGTCATCTGTCATGTTACACTGACCTCCAATGAACTGCATTTCTTTCTACCATTCCCCCCTGTGATGTCACCTATCTCCTACTCGATTCCTCCCCCTTATGTATCTCTTACACTACTCAGACTGTGCTCATTTGCTATGGGACTGTGAGATTCAGTATCCTAACCCTCATTTACATGAGATTGCCTACTAATGCTTAGTTACATGTCTTACACTCAGCTTCCCCCCTTAGCAACCACTACATGGTGGCCATGTTGTTTTTGGTCTGCTGGTCCCTGCATTGTCATTCCATGTATTGCATAAAACCCACATTTGTGGGTTTATAACCTTCATTTTTATGTTTTGTACAGCGCAACCCGTTTGCGCGGGGCTGCGCTGGGTTTAAACATGGGCGATCGCCGAAAAAAAATATATATATTTTTATTATTTTTGCATCAGGTTACCTTGCCAATGGCCACATATTTGGCCATTGGCATTCTGCCTGACACATATGCACCCTTTATTTGGAGCTGACATGGCTCTGTTGTGAATTTTGCAGAAACGTACTCAGTTGTCAACTGAGTACATTTCTGCAGCTAAAACATCTCTTACACGGGCTGGTTTCTGCTTCATGGATCGCTAATATACCTCATTTGCATACCTTTCAGCTGCAAGTGAGGTATTTAGCATGTCCACGCCCAGTCCGTGTAAGAGACATTTTAGCTGGTCTCTTACACCGAGTTTAGGGCTGTTCCTGGATCATGAGGCTTGCATGGAGTGTTACATGTCTCTTATACTCCATGCAAGCCTTTGTGAATCCTGCCCTTAGTCTTCTTAACTACAAACCTAGATTCATTACTTACTATTTTAATATGGCATACTGCAAACAGAAAAACACATTTTTGTCTGATGGAATATATAGCCTGTATACCACTGATATAATAATAACTAAGTAAAGAAGTACTCTGGGCCCATTTACTGTTCTCTACATATTAAGGAGAAGTTCAAAACAATAGCCCCAGTGGAAATCTGATATAATGCAATCTTTCAAACTGCAGTAGTCAACATGTATGTAACAAAAGGAGATATTGTCAGCCTAGCTATCTGGAATTTTGTAAATAATTATATGTCAGCTGTGAATGTCAACATAATTCATATAATTGTGCTACCAATGTATTAGAACTGTATGTTATATGTATATCAAACTGCTGGTACAGAAGTGTGTAGGAAAAGGGTTTGTACAGTACTGAGCTTAAAGATGCATCCACAGTGTACTCTACTGGAAAAGAACAGAAATGTATATAAATTATTGTAACTGTGTAAGTGTATGTTTTAACAGTAGGAACTGGCACATAGAAGGTTAACATGCAAAATTTCAGGAAAAAAAGTTGAAATTAACATAAAAGGGATGTTATCTTTCAGTTTCAGTGCAACAGGAGACAATGTCTAGAACTAGAAGTTTTTTGTATTATAGGTTCATAGATTCATAGGTAGGTGCTAGACTATTGGCCCTAGGGCTTATACCAGCCTAGTCAAAAAGGTACCCTGGCTTTTGCCACCCAAGAAAATTAATTTTTTATGCCCCTGTCAAGCAGAGCCACAGAGGTAATCCCCGGGGGTGAATTTCCTATTTCCCATCCAATCATCAAGATTTTTCTTGAAGAGTGCTAATGAGGAGCTTTGTTTGATATAGATAGGTAGTTTTTTTCAGAGTATGGGAAGTCTCTGGGACAGGAATCTATCCCTCCAGCATATTCTGTTTATTGTGGTGACAAGGTTTAGGTCCCTAGAGAATGTAGCTTGGAGGGATTGGGATTTCTTTAAGTGGAGCATGTCCAACAGCTCTGAGTTTGACATAGCTTTGTATGTTAGGCAGAGATCGCCTCTGAGTAGGCGATATGTGACTGGGTAAAGCTGGAGTTTTTTTAGACAGTCTGCATAGGGCATCTGTTTGAGGCCAGTAATCCTCTTTGTGAGGTATTTCTGCAGCCTTTCCAGTTGTTGTAGATGTCTTGTGAGGTACATACCAAAAGGGGCATTGTACTCTATAATGGGTCTAATGATTGATGAGTAGAGTGGATCAATGACCTCTTTTTTCCTAGATGAGAAACCTTTTGTGATGAGGTGTGCCACATAGAAGGATTTCATGACTACTGTGGCGATGTGATTATCAAAGGAGAGACTACTATCCACCTATGTCCCAAGGTCTCTTCTCACACTTTTGGTGTTAAGTAGACTACCACCTATGTAGTAGCTCATGGGTACAGAGTTTTTACCAAAGGGGATGACAATGCACTTTTTGGCGTTGAGTTTGAGGCTATGGCTTTGACACCAGGCATCTATCTCAGTGAGGCCCTTTTGTAGGATGCCCACATAGTTAGGAGTTTCAATTATGGCTCCTAGTTTGCAGTCATCTGCAAACTTCATTAGCCAAAGACCTTCTGTGTTAGCCTGTACTTCAGAAAAGTAGATACCAAACAGGAGAGGATCCAGGACTGAACCCTGTAGTACTCCACTTGTCACTGGTCTGAAGTCGGATTTGGATTCTGCTACTTTCACAGTGTGGGTTCTGTCAGTGAGCCAGTTGGTAACACATCCTTTGTCTTGTATTGTCTTTAGATGTGGGGGAATGCAAATTATTTTACAACTTCTACCATTTGCATTAGATCTAAGAGAAGTCCTTGTTAATGCATTTTCACAGAGAGATGCTAAATGCTACCAGCTGCGGTGGGGGTTTCCACCTGGGATAGTCAGATGACAAGAAGTGATGTCATGCTGCAAGTATCCCAGCAGCAATGTTTGAGATATTAATTTAAGAACTCTCTGAGAGAGGTAGACCATTTTGTATTTTGCCTTTGACCTGACAAGAACATCCACTCACCACATTTAATTGTTGCTTTGAAAGTAAGCACAGAAGAAGAGTTGGAGGCTTTTAATTTTTATATTAATGGTGATGTATCCTTTTTTAACTTTATCATAAAATATTCATATGGGCAGATATCCTACTTGGACATGAGTGTGTCCAAGCCTCGAAAAGGGGATGTTAGCACCAAAGTGTATAGGAAAACTTGTCACAGAAATAATCTACTACATCAAAGTAGTATGCATCTCCCACATGTATTTGATAATATAGTAAGGGGACAAGCTATGAGAATTTCCAGGTTATATAAAAAGGATGAGGTATTTGTGACAGAAATGGAAGAATTAGAGCAAAGGTTTTTAAGCAGGGGATGTAGCACACTCAAAGTTAGGTGTATTATTGAGGAGGTCAAGGAAAAAAGAACAGAGAAGGCACATCCCTATTTTTCTGATGTAACTGAGGAGATGGAAGCTTAAATGTGGGGTAACAACATGCACAATATAGTGAGATTACCTGTTTATTTCTCAAGTAATGCTAGAATAGCCACTAATATATACAAGAAGTTTTTGCCTATTCTAGCAGCTAATGAAAAGATACTAGGCATTGTTGGTAATAATCCAAGTTTTACATATAAAAATATGAAATCCCTGAAAAGAAGGTTATGTTATTCAGTGGGTAGGAATACTCCACGAAATGCTGAGTATGGAATGGGTAGTAATCCCTGTAATAGGGGTAACTTTTGTGAATACATAAATCCAACAGGACAGGTCCATCATCCAGATTTCGATAGGACATTTGCATTTAATGTTGCAGCTACGTGTGACAATACAAATGTGGTCTATTTAGCCCATTGCATAAGTTGTGGCTCATTCTATGTGGGCAAAACTGACCAGAGACTACGTGATAGGATAAGGGAACATATATATGATATCAATACTAGAACCACCACTAATGCCTTAGTTAAACATGTCATTCAAAAAGGGGATACACATAAATTTCACTTCCTAGTTATGGAAAAAAAAACTAGATTGGATGGGAGATGTGGAGATGTTATAAATAAATCAGAAACAAATGAAAATTGCTAGATTATTAAATTAAAAGCTGATAGTTGGAGTGGTTTGAATCCCAATCATACCCATACTGAAAGCTAGAACTCTGTGTAGATAATTTAGCTTTAAAATACTGATAAACAATGTGTGTATACTGGTGGAGTAGCAGGGTAACATGCTTTTTACAAAATATTTTTAGTTGTATTTTTTGCATTTTGTATAGACCATGCTAAATAGGTAATGTAGTTATACTACATATTTTATTATTCAGCCTTGAATGTAACTAGTTTTAGCAAATGTATTTAGTACTTGCTATTTTTGCAGTAGCAATGATGGTTCTCCTTTAAATGTGCAACAAGCAATCAGGAAGGTAGTGCATTTGAATGTTAAGCACTGTATTTAAAGGATGAAGGTTTCTGACTAATAGTATCATCTGAAGAGGCACTCGGTGTAATTGTGAAAGCGCTTACATTTGGATTGGATTAAAGATGTTTTACTGCTGGCCATTATTTTATTCTGCTCCATTTTATGCTTTTCTTGTTGGTTGTCCTGTGGAGCGGGCTATTTATTTGGTGTATCATTGTGCTGTGGAAAAAAAAAAAAAAAAAAAAATATATATATATATATATATATATATATATATATATATATATATTTCTACTCCAACTTTGATGGATATTTGTTTAGTCAATAATATTTGGTCTAACATATAGGGGGTCAACAGCTTTGTGAGATTGCCAGTTCTCATGGTTGAGAAATATACCCTTTCCCCAACATTGTGCAGTGTTGGAGTTAGTATATATATAATACAGATGGTGTGGTAGTGCAGCCCCCACTATGGCAGGTGCAGGAGTGATTGCTTCCCCTGCAGAAGAAATTTGTTTCCAATATTATTTTAACTTCTGGTTTTGCATGCACTGAGGATGTTGCTCAGTGCATGAATAGTAGCTTGTTGACATTTGGAATTCTGATGTTATGAATGTTGACATTTGGATGTTTTGACCAAAATCAGGCCACCCTTAATGCTACGCATATCTAACTATATATATATATATATATATATATATATATATATATATATATGTGTGTGTGTGTGTGTGTGTGTGTGTGTGTGTGTGTGTGTGTATGTGTGTATAGATAGATAGATGTATAGATATATGGGGCTATTTCAGTAGACTGAAATACCACTTACCCAAAACCGATACGAAAAGGCCGACAGTGTACAAGAACACTGACATCCTGGAACACCAACTCTCCACTCCAGGTAAGTCAATGCTTAGCCATCCTGTGCCTAGATAGCATTTTCTTAACCTCAATAACCTCAATACAACCCATCCCTATAGCAGCCACATCCTCATTAGCTACTCCCTATACCATTGACCAACACAACACTTAACTCCAAATTAAATACAAACACATTGTTGCTCCAACACTTTGAATTATTTATTTTGCTAATTACATCCTACCTTTCCACTTGTTATCAAATGCAACAGGTCACAACTATTTACTGTTCCACTAACCCGCTCAACACCACACCCCATACTTCTTTGAACAACATCAACATATCTCCATACCTTTACAACAGCTCCAATACAGAACTCTTCACATTTAAATATACAGACTCACAGTTAACCCTGCATTTCCTGTGTAAATATGTTAAACTAGTTACCAAACTCACACACCTATTTCTATTCAATTCTACCCTGATCAAAGTGATGACATAGATCCTAATCCAGGACCTCAGTCCCTTAATCAAACCCCTCTTACTCCAAACAACCCTTACTCCTCAAACATAGCTAATCTCCCATGAGGTAGCTCTGCTCTTTTAATATTAAACATGAACCTACAAAGCATCCTAAATAAAACTCGTGAATTTCATGCAATTATCACCCAATACTCTCCTGAATTAGCATTCCTAACAAAATGTGGCTAAAACCCCACATACTGGATAGCGAAATTCTAACCCATGGTTATAACATCCATAGACATGACATGACTCATAAATGAGGCAGCGACATAGTTGCAATATATAAAAATTCTATCACATGAGAAAGACTTCAAATCAACCTCCCAGGCCTCTTGAATTCTGAAATTTTAATCACCCACCTTCAACTAAATTCCAGCAAACGCATCATTATAATAGCTATTTATATACGCCCAGCTAACAACCCAGATATTATTGAAGACATTCTTTGTTGGTGTGCCTCAACTTTTAGTTAAGAAACACTAATAATGGGGTAGTTCAACATGGACCTCTACACCTGCTCCTTGGAAAATCCCTCCTATTTTATTAACCTTCATGGTATCTGTCAAATTATACAATTCCCTACCAGATTTGACAAACATAGCAAGAAAATAATCAGTCTTAGACTGGACATTTAGAAACAATCTGGCCGTCTCCCTGACCATCTACATGATCACCTACCCACTTACCTTCTTAGGCACCACATTTGCCCTACTGAAACTATCATTTACAAACTTGACCACAACAAAATATATTTCTCCCCCGAAGTCTTCAAATACCTCCTACAACAATGTGTCTGGTCCCCTTTAAACTATCTGCACCTTGACTTGGCTGTTCAATATTTCAATGACAAGTTCATCAACATCCTAAACAACCTAGATCCCCTGAAAAACAACCCATTCTAACTCCAAGCACATACGATGGCTTACTAATGACACCATACAGCTCCTCAAGCAGAGAAACAGAACCTGGTCCCTATACCACAAAACCAAAAATCAAGACTCCCTTCTTAATTACTGTCATTTAAACAACCTTGCCAAAAAACAATCAGGCATGACAAGAACCTATACTATACAACAATGTAACAAAAACATCAACACAATCTCCAGAAATGTTGGGGAGCAGTCAAACAACTACTAAAGCCTGGACTTATCACAACTCCAGCTATAACCACAGCAAATTCCACATTGCCTCACAATTTAGTTTACACTTTATCAACTCTATACCCGCCCTAGTAAAAAACAACAGCAACAGCCCCCCCCCACTATCTATCCCTAATGAATTAGACAGAACCCTCAATTCCTTTTCATTCAAACCAATTCAAACTAATACCATCAAAAAACATCTTTCCAAACTTAAGCCCTCCTCCCTCACAGCTGACCAACTCCCCAATGAATTTGGAAAGCTAGCAGTAGATGCCATCTCCTATCCTATATCTCTCCTAATAAACCATTCCATTGCTGAGCAGTACACCCCCAAACTCTGGAAATTCCCTTATATCACCCCTCTTCACAAAGGTGACTCCTCTACTGAGTTCTCAAACTACAGGACAATTGCCCTGCTCCCTCCCATAGTCAAGATTCTTGAAAAATGCATACACAGACAACTCCTCGACTATCTACTAAGCAATAATTTCCTATCTGCATCTCAACATGGATTTTGACCTAAACACAGTATAACCACTGCCCTTGTTGGTTTTACAAACTCAGTCAGCTAGCTTAGAAATGACAACCAGCTTGTCTCGTCTATCTTTCTTAATATGCCTAAGGCCTTTGCTACAGTATCCCACCAAAAGCTAATAAATGAGTTAGCTTCCTTAAACTGAACCCAGCCAGCCCTCTTCTGGTTCATCAGTTACTTAAATGACCACCAACAGACAGTTAAGTGGCAAAATGAACTATACACCCTATTACTAGTCTCAGTAGGAGTAACCCAAGGCTCAATTCTCATTTCATTGCTCTTCACCATATTCAGGCTCAACACAGCCACCCAGCATGCAACCATTGTTCAATTAGCAGATGACTCCTCTATCATATGTTCAGTTCCTTCCCTACCACAACTCCTACAAACAATCCAACAATCTTTACAAGACATTGAAAAATACCTATCAGACTCTTAACTCATACTCAGTCCAAATAAAACAAAGCTTATGCTCTTCACTAATAGCAAAGTTTCTGATAACTCTCCATCCTTCACCATCTACTCAGCCAGTAAAACTAAAACTGAACCTGTCCAGCACACCAAACTCCTTGGTATCACAATTGACAACAACCTAAAATTTGACAAATACCTCGCTCTAGCTATCAAAAAGGTCCACATTAAGCTAGGCTTGCTATACAGAGTCAAGCCATACCTAAACAAGGCTACTAGACATTACATAACTAGGACTCATCTACTCTCTATCCTTCGATATGTCTCACCAATATTCACTAATCTCAGTAAATCAGATTTTAAACAAGCTAGAGTCCTGCTATAACAAAATTGCAAGATTCACTACTAACCTCCCTTACAGATTGCATCACTGCACAGCACTTCAGAAACTAAACTGGATTGAACTACCCAATCTCCTATCCCTAAACCAACTAACCTTCATTCATTCCATCTTCCATCAAACAGACAACTGTCCAGCACTCAAGAGCTTACTGCAGCCCTACTCAAATGGGAGGTCATTAAGATCCTCCAACAAACTACTACTCAAGGTAACTAAATCTAATAATTGTTATGGTAACTTTCTAGCCTACCACCAAATATCTAATTCCTAAAATGCCATGCCTCAGATAATACTAAATTCCAGCAACATATCCAGATTTAGACTACTGCTTAAGGAAAACCTAACGAAAAACTGTCTTTGCTCCTGCAATAATCCAGGCTAATCATTCTGTCCATCCCTGTTCTTACAATCAAAATATTTCTTCCCTTACTAAATTCTAACAACAAAACTGTCCCTACTCTCACGGAGTTCCAATTTCTCTCAATCTATCTCAGGCTCACTAGTGTTCCTATCTTTATCTACCTATCTCACACTTCCTGCAGTTTCATAATATCCCCTCTTTCTAGTACTTCACATCAGTATTGCCTTAGCTATCACAGTTTAGAACAAATAACACTACCATAGCAACAGTCAGCCATAGATTCTTGTTCACATACCATACATATATCTTTTAAATATTTACCACCAAAAACATGATATTTATATACTGATCTGTCATTTCTCTATGATGACACAAGCTATTTTATGCTAGTTTATATGTTAGCTTTCTTTTTTATTCCACTTTATACTGCTCTCTCAAATTTTGTTGTTTATGTGTAAACTATTTACTACCTATATTTACTAAAGTTATGTATTCTTGATTGTTATCAGGTTCTTGCATTGTTTTTAATGTGTTTTTGTAATGGAGCTTTTCTTCCCGGTCCTCAACTGAAAATAGGCAACTGGCAAAGTGGGACATCTTCGGTAAACAAATGTAATATATATATATATATATATATATATATATATATATATATATATATATATACACACACACATATATATATATATATATATATATATATATATATATATATATACACATCTATATATATATATATATATATATATACACACACACATATATATATATATATATATATATATATATATATATATATATATATATATATATATATATAAACATTGTATGAAATAATTTCAAGAAAGAAAAACAATTTCCTCTCTTGATATTAACATTACCACCCCCCCCAAAAAAAAAGCAATACCCTCAAATACTTCTGAATAGTGGCAGTGTTACAGGAAGGTTTTTATGAAGGTAAGATGTTGGGTTAAGGTTAAGGGAAGTGGCAGCATTAGGGTTAGTGTTAGCAACCCTGTTCCATCTTAGTAAATGGAACTAACTCTAAACCTAATGCTTCCTTTTTCCTCAACCTTAACCCTACATCTTACCTTCATAAAAACCTTCCCATAACACTGCCACTATTCAATCAAATTTCAGCCCCCCCTGCACCACCTCAGTAATGGCTGCTAAGACTAATACTGCCTCTTCCCTCAACCCTAACCCTACATCTTACCTTGATAATAGCCTTCCCGTAACATTGTCACTACACAAGACACACTGGGGCATACAGAATTTTAGAAATACACACAAATAACACCATGATTCTCTAACTTAACCTAACTTAACTCTGAACCAAAACCTAAAATACATATAATTACACACAAATATACAATACCTATCTTTCACTCATTCCTGACACTAACGCTAACTTATATACACACACACAAACACTATCACTCCTCCAGCCCAACTTAGCTATAATGACATTACACACCATCAACATTTCCACCACTCAGCTATCAGTACTTTTGACATTAAACCACATCCCCTGCATTTGTTGAAGAACAAAAAAAGAAACCAGTCTGGTGGACCCCTGCCATAAACAAGCTATACAATCGAAGGATGAAACTAGTACAGAAAAGAGTAAAAATCCCAAGAAGGAAAGACATCCTTGATCAGTATCAGCAGGAAACCACGATCCCTCATAAAATTATCCAAGGCTAGCTTCAAAAGAAAAATTGCCAAGGGCTCCAAGTATAACCACAAAGCATTTGTCAGCTATGTCAAGAACCTAAGTAGAAATTCTCTGATCTGCTCTGAGTTAGTGCAGAATGGCGCAACGTACACTGAACTGACTGATATTACCAACATTCTGGCAGACAGGTTTAGTGCAAACTTCACCCCCCTCTCACCCCCTAAAGGGCCCATACCCATACTAGAAGAATGTAGACCCTCGGCAATCACTGACACACAGGTTAAAACAGTCCTATCCAAAGCCAAAAACACAGCTTCAATGGGACTGGACAGTGTCCCAGGCTGTGTCTTACACGAGCTCCAAAATGAACTAACCCCTCACCTAAACACACTGTTAAAACTCAGCCTCTCTACAGGCTACATACCCATAGAGTGGTGCACAGCAACAGTTATCCTGCTCCACAAAGGTGGAGCCACAATGGACCCTGGGAACTATTGCCCTATAAGCCTGACTAGCCTGGTCTGCAAGGCTATGGAGTACATCATCATGCAACTCTTTAACAGAGACATTGGGAACCTACAAACATTAGACCCTACCCAGTTTTTCTTTGTTAACAGCAGATAATGCCTCCTAAACCTGGTGGACTTCTTTGAGACAGTTACCAAGGCTTTAGACAAGGGAAAGGAAGTCCACACAGCCTAGCTAGACCTCGCAAAGGCTTTCGACACCATTCCCCATTCTGGTATTATAGACAAGCTTACCAGCCTGAACATAAACCCCTACATCAGAAGATGGGTTGCCAATTGGCTCATGGATAGAATCCACACGGTGAGAGTTGCAGACTCTAGGTCCGACTCTAAACCGGTTGCAAGTGGCATCCCCCAGGGCTCAGTCCTAAGACCCCTCCTGTTCGGTATATACTTCCTAGAGGTACAGATAAGCACAGGAGGACTATGGCTGACCAAGTTCACAGATGACTGCAAACTGGGGGCCATCATTGACTCTCCATCTGATACAGACATCCTCCAGAAGGGTCTCACTGAGACGGATACCTGGTGTCAAAATCATGGCCTCAAGCTAAATGCCAAAAAGTGCATAGTCATCCCCTTTGGAAAAGATAAAGTACCCATGAACTGCCACATACGTGGTAATCCCCTAAATACAGAAAATGTAATAAGGGATCTGGGGACCCTTTGATAATCATATTGCCAAGGTGGTTAGAAAATCCTTCTATGTGGCCCACCTAATCACAAAAGGGTTCGCATCTAGAACAAAAGAGGTTATTGTGCCCCTCTACTCATCATTCATCAGACCCATCATAGAGTACAATGCCCCATTTGGGAAGTACCTCACAAGACACTTCCAACAGCTGGAAAGACCACAGAAGTACTTCACCAAGGGGATTACTGGCCTCAAACAGATGCCCTATGGAGCCCAACTGAAGAAACTCCAGCTGTACTCGGTTGCATTCTGCTTACTCAGAGGTGATCTCTGCCTGACATACAAGGCCATGTCCAACCCAGAAATGATGGACATGCTCCACCTAAAAAAAAAAAAAATCCTCGAGAGCCACACGCTCTAGGGATCTAAACCTCACCACAACGATAAATAGGATGTGCTGGAGGGATAGATTCCTGTCCCAGAGACTCCCCAGGCTTTGGAATAGGATTCCAATCTACATTAGGCAGATCCCCTCACTAACACTCTTCAAGGGAAACCTTGATGAGTGGATAGGAAACAGAAAATTTACCCTGGGGATCACTGCAGTGGCTCTGCTGGACAGAGGCACAGGGAACTAATGGCTCTCCTGGACAGGGGCACAGGGAACTAATCTAAGGGTGCGGCAAAAGCCAACACATTCTGGCTAGGCGTATAGATGCCCTCAGGCAGATAGCCTAGTACTTACTTATGAACCTGTGAAAATGTGGGGGATCCATATCTATTTTTCTGGTGTGTGTGTGTGTGTGTGTGTGTGTGTGTGTGTGTGTGTGTGTGTGTGTGTGTGTGTATATATATATATATATATATATATATAACATACACACACACACACACACATATAGATATAATATATATATATATATATATATATATATATATATATATATATATATATATATATGTATTACTGATATATATTTTCATGAAATATATCGGATTTTTACTTCTGATTTTGTAACGTCTCAGAAAAGAAGTGTTTAGGCCCTTACTGTTTTCTGTGTACTCAGTAGAAGTTAAAAACAACAGTCTCAATGGAAACATTGTACAATGCAAACTGTCAGACTCCGGCAGTGAACACTGTTAAGCATACAGATATAGCACCTAATTATTGAGTCCATATTTTAGTTCCACGTTCTTGTTTCATTATGAAGCCTTCAGGAAGTAACAACAGGAGGTGATCTTTTGTGAAAAAATCAGTTAAGAATCTTATTCTTCTCTTACAAGTTACAGTGAAGCACTGCATTACATTTGCCCTAGCCTCATTAAACAATTAAGCATGTTATCAATTATCTGTGGCATAGTGCAAATGAATATCTACCTATCTATGTATCAATCTATCTATCTATCTATCTATCTATCTATCTATCTATCTATCTATCTATCTATCTATCTATCTATGTGTGTGTCTACATTTTATTTCCAGAGTGCTGAGAAGTTAGTATAGATATATTTTGGACATTAGTTTCACTCACCCTTTTGAGCAGATGTCAAATATTTTCAGATGGATACCATGTATAGTATCAAAACTTTATTAACATAGATACACTAAAATACAATGCATTTGCTCATTCAAACCTATAGTTCCTTCTTTAGTATACTTCTAGTTCACAGACATAGCTCCCTATGGTACTCTGAACTTTTGTGGTGCTGGCTTTATTTACCAACTGACTTAGCAGCTGTTAATAAGCTATATTAGAAAAGGCATGGAGCCATTATCAAAACAACACATTTTGTTAATTGTAAGGTGTCCTGCAGTAGAGAAATTAATCATTGTTCATCACATATTTATGTTCATGTTTTCATAATTGGGAGCTTTGCATGTTATTGTGAGGTATGGTGTGATATACCATGGTAGGAGACAGGAAACTTTGTTGTCACTGTCCATTTCTATCACATTATACCGTATATATTGCTAGTTCTTTGTTAGTAATTATGAAAATAAGCATAGTTCCATATGTACTTAATATTTCAAGAAACAAGGGACTTACAAATTATTTGATGACATCACTTCAAACATTGGCTGCTGTTGAAGAAATTTGCCTTTCAAATTTGCACTGTAAGTTGCACATCATGAGAAATATTGTGTTATTTTTATTCGTAATTATAAAATTAATCATATATTTTGATATTTATGTAACTGTCTCAAAAAACACGCAGTCAGCATATCTTGACAAAAATGTTCTAACATTATATATCTAGGTTATACAGTTTCCAAGATATGACAAATTGTTTGTGTGTGTTTAGCAAAAAATATAATTTGGGGGTTGTGTGCATTATAATGCATTACATTATTCATGGGAAAACTATGACTGTACTTATTATCCTTGCAAAAAAACATACTTTTTAACTGACAACAATGCAATCTGTACATGTTTAGTAGCTTTTATGTTTCACAAAACATTTTCTTTTATTTATCTTATCCTTTTTGAGTTTATTTTTCAGAAAATGTTCTGGAATGCTGTATGTGAGTATGGTGCTAGAGGTCTGACATTCAACACCACTTAAGTGTTAACAACTTAAGTGCCCACATGGCAGCTCCCTTAAAGCAGTGAATAATAAATATTCAGACTTCATTGCACCCACTCCTGTCTGAAAAGCCAGCTCATTTGCAGTTGTCAATCAGTAAATGGGATAACAAAATGCTCCTTTGGCTGATGAGGTAAAAATGATTTGTGAACTTTGTTCTATTAACAATTTATTTATTTATTTATTGCATTTGTTTACCGGGAAGGTCCACTGGGCCTAAGTGAGCCCATTTTCAGTGGAGGGCCGGGGAGAAAAGCTCCACATATATTACCAAAGCATACAAGAAAAATAATACACAATATACAATAAAATACAATTACAATAGAGTAAAATATCAGAAATTAACACTAGTACAGAGTACATACAGCCACACTGCATTGAAGGTGATATGATCTCAACAGTTCAAGTATTATATACATTTTTATACACTTGTACATTACGTAAAATTATTAACATTGATAGTGGAGTTATATGACTAAATGTTATTGGTTTGTGGGTGTTAGTAGCTGACATTTTTCAGGCAGGGTAAAAGCTCATACAGTTGGTATCCCAAGATGGAGTGGAACAGCTATATGAGTATAGTGATGGAATGATGAAAGGATTATAGTGGAGGAGGCAGGTTTTTAGGAGGTTTTGTGTTGGCACATGTGCAGTGTCATAGAGAAGAAGGATGTTTTCTGAGTGATGTCTTGAAGATAGCAGGATTACTGATGCTTCTGATTGAAGGTGGGAAGGCAATCCAGAGTTTAGAGACAGTAAAAGAGTACAGCATTTGACCATCTGAGAGATTTGGTTTGTCAGCTTTCAGCAACAATTTGTTTTCAGATCTAAGCGGTATGTTGGGGTGATACGTGGTTACTAAGGAGGAAAGAGAAGGGCACATTGATGGTTTGTATATAAGTTTATGTGCAGTAGTAATTGTAGATATGTCAGGTAATGTGGCAGTTCAAGCCAATCTAGTTGACATAGAGATAAGCAATGATGGGATGAATTATTTTGAGTTTGTTACAAATTTGATCTTATTGTAGCATGAGTCAAGTTTGATTTTCAGGGAGGACTGTAAATTGGTGAGGATGGGATAGCCATTTAGTACAGATGGAAAGAGAAAGGAAGAGGCTAGAGCTTTCTTTGCAGTGAAGTTAAGGAAGGGATTATGTTTATAACAGATACCTAGTTTCTGATGTGTTTTTTTGATGTTGTTATGGATATGGAGGTTGAATGCTAGATTTTCTTCGATGGTGACTCCTAGCTGTTTAGTACTTGGAACAACTTCAATGATTGTATTAGCTAGGGACTGGACAGATAATTCATTTCTGTTGAGAGAGTTGTTTTCTGGGAGGTGAATATTAGAAGTTTAGTTTTACTGGGGTTTAGAGCAAGATGGTTGTTTGACATCCAAGATTCGGTAGTTGCAAAGACATCTTTGGTAAGATGTTGCAGTTCAGTAATGGATTTGGCAGTGCAGATGATTGTGGAATCATCAGCATATTGGATGTCAGTGCCATGGGTAAGAGTGGTATGGAAGTTATTAATGAATATACTAAATAGGAGGGGACATACTATCGATCCCAGGGATGCACCTCTAATTGTCTTGAGAAACACTGAGTATGATAGTTGCCATTTGGTGGACTGCTGCCAGTCTTTGAGATACCAATTTAGGAGGTGGGGTGAGATGCCAAAGTTGGAGAGCTTGGTAAGTAGAAGGGGATGGGAGACCATATGAAAGGCCTTTGAGAGGTCAAGGAAGAGTGAAGAAACTGAGTAACTGGCATCACAAGTCCTATTTGCTTTGTCCATAAAGGATATGAGAGCAGTGCAGATATTATGCCCGGGTCTAAAGCCATTCTTAGTGGGGGATAGGATTTGATTGTCAACAAGATATTTCAGAAGCTGAGAGTGAATGCATTTTTCTAATACTTTGGAAATGGGGAGAGGATAGCTATGGGTCAGAAGTTAGAGATATCAGAGTTGTTGTCGTCTTTGTGTAGAAGAAAAACAAATGCTTTCTTCCAGATGTGTGGTATGATGGACTCCTTAATGGATGTATTGAGGAGTATTCAGATAGGGTAGGGAATGGAGCTTGCAGATAGTTGTAGAAACTCAGCAGGTAAAATGTCTGGTGTGTTAGTACAAGGTTTGAGTTTCTGAAGGAGTTTTTTATAGTAGAGGTAGGTCTAGGTGTGAATGAGAAGTAGTGAGAGAGGTAGTTGGGGAGAGTGATGATGGAATATTAGGTGGGTTGGAGTTTAATGGTGGGAAGGTGGAAGTGAGCTGTGGAATGCTGTTAATGAAGTTAGAATTAAAGAGAAAGGCTATCTCAGTGGGAGCTTTGTCTGGATTTGGGCAAGGGTTACTGTTTGTACCTGGATGAAGTAGGGACTTGATTGCACCCCAGAATTTTTTAGGGTTTTGTTTGTGTTGGTCTTGAAGACTTCGGAAATGTTATTTTTTTATTTTTAATCACTAGAGGTTTTGCTTGATTCTGTAGCTGTTTATATAGAGTCAGGTCGGATGGATTTTTATATTTATGACAAGCTTTCCAGGCTGTATCTTAAGCAGACATAAATTGCTTTGTGTGTTTGGTAAGTCAATTGGCATGTTTAGCCTTAATTTTTTTTTAGTCAAGCTGGGGTTACATTATTTAAGATCTTAAGAAATGTTGAAATGAAAAATTCAACAGCATTATTAAGAGGAAGATACTTCAGTGGTGCCCAGTTCATACTTTGTAAGGTTTCAATAAAGATGGTGGGCGAGAAATGAGATAAGTCCCTAGTATGCTTGACTTGGTGCTGATTTAGCATTGGGGTGGTCTTACATATTACAAAGGCTGGTGAATGCTCACTAATACTATTTGGTAGTGTGCCATAGGAGGAGATTTTGTTGGGGTCAAAAAACAGAATCCAGTCAAGGATTGAGCCTTTGTCATTTTTGCAGTTGGGTCTGGTTATATGGGTGATTAGCTGTGTACAGTTGTACAGATTAATACTGGTAGAGGGGTCTTGAATTGAAATGTCATGCCAATTTTTATTTTGTTTATTTATTTATTTTACATTTGTTGACTGGGCTAGTCCAACTCGATATATGTCCATTTTCAGTAGAGACCCGGGGAGAAAAGCTCTAATGGATTATTACAAGTTTATACAGCAATAGGCAATACAAGATTAAAATTTAAAAACAAAGTTAGGCAATATATGTAATGTATATCTCTGATAGGAGAAACACAAAAGAGAAATAATAAAATGCCATAAAACAAAGAAATACATTTTTTTTACAATGGTCGTGCAGTATATATGAGATAACATTTCTCTACATAGATATTATGTAAAGGAAAGTTATAAAGGGTATAGGGAGAAGAGAATGAAGGTATTAAGGTATAAGAAAAGAGAGAGAGGAAGAGGGAAAGTTAATCTGGGTTGGTACAGGGGCAAAGCCATTGATTATTGAGATGCATTTTCAGTTGTCTTTTAAAAAGTGAAAGTGTGAATGAAGATGTGATATCAGAGGGTAGTCTCTTCCACATTTTTCCAACAGAATTGGCAAAGAGGCAGTCCCCTGCAGAGTTATTAGGTTTGGGAGTATAAATCAGTAGTTTGTTTGAGGAGCGTAGGTGTTTCATGTTATTGTAAGGTGTAATAAGGTTAGAGAGTATTGATATTTTAGTTGGTTGGTATAGAAGTCTGTGAGCTATTAAGAGCTGTTGAAGTATTAATTTGTTGGAAAATTCAAGCCAACCTAGTTGTCTTAGGTTCAGGCAGTGGTGAGCTCTAAACTGGGATCCTGTTGTGAATCTAGCAATATTATAGTAAGATGTAGCAAGTTTCTTAAGGTTGCTTTTGGAGAGATTAGTATAAATGGGGGAAGCATATAGAAGAGTAGAGATAATGTGAGATCTGGCTAAGGTGGTTCTTGTTTCATGTGTAAGGAAGGGTTTAATTCTGTAAAGGGATCCAATTTTTTTGTTAACTACTTTTATTGTGTTGTTGATGTGAGAGTCAAAGCTTAGATTATTGTCAACAATTATTCCTAGTAATTTTGCAGTTGAGTCAGGAGAAATGAGAGTGCAATCAGTGGATGTGAGAGTGAAATTAATTGGGGTAGATTTACGGGTAGGTGAGAACAGTAACAGTTTGGTTTTCTTGGGGTTGAGGAGAAGGCAACGATCAGAGAACCATTGTTCAACAGTAGAAAAGGCTTTTTGGGTAAGAGTCTGGAGTTCATTTTGAGAGGTGGCACTGCATATTATAGTAGAATCATCTGCATATTGTATGCAGGTGGTGTTAGGGATGGCTGATTGGAGGTCATTATTAAAGAACAAAAAATAAAAGGGGGCCTAGGATAGAGCCTTGAGGTACACCTAAAGAGATAGGAAGAAGATTAGATAGTGAATTTTTCCAGAGTACTGCCTGCTGTCGGTTTTCAAGGTAAGATGTAAACCAAGTTAAAGAAGGGGTATCAAGTGAGAGAGATTTTAGTATGTGCAGGAGAAGTTTATGATTAACCATGTCGAAAGCTTTAGATAAGTCAATGAAGACTGAGGATGATAGATAATTATTGTTGCAGTTGTAGTTGATGGTGTTGGTAAAGGAGAGTAAACCAGTGGTAGTACTGTGGGAAGGTCTGAATCCATGCTGGCAGTTAGCAAGTAGATTGTTTTGGAGAAGGTGGTTAAGAAGTTTTTTGTGGATACATTTTTCCATGATTTTAGCTAGAGGTGATAGAAGTGCTATGGTGCGATAGTTTGAGAAGTCATTACAGTTCCCCCCTTTGTGTAGTGGGATAATGTGAGATATCTTCCAGATAGAAGGGCAAATTCTTTCATTAATAGATTTATTTATCAGAATAGAAATGGGGTATGCAATGGCTTTGGCTCCAATTTGCAAGAATTCTGCAGGAAGTTTGCCTGATGTTAACGTCACCTAGGATGATAGCTTAATTTTTAATATAAGTAGTTGTCCAGGTGAGAATATCTTCAAGTGTTGGGATGTTATTGCCTGGGGGATTTATATGACCAAGATACAAAGATTTTTACAGTTATTCAATTTTAGGAAGGCCACTAGTATCTCTGCATTGGCAAATTGTGGGATAGGTTTTGTGTATTGGACTACAGTGAAGGTATTTGGATAAATTAAGGCAATGCCTCCACCTTTTTTATGTGGTCTGTCGGTCCTAAAGCAAATGTAGTTAGGGAGTAGGAATTCAGCCTCTTTGATGCATGGTTTTAGCCAAGTTTCTGTGATTGCAATGAAGCCGGTTTGATTTTGGCTTAACCAGGCATGCAGATGTGAGACTTTGTTTTGGATGCTCTAGATATTAATGGTGGTGAAGTTTATGGATTTTAAGGAGTTTGGGGAATCACAGGGGCTGGGGAGGGGCCAGGGTTAGGATGAACGTCTCCACAACAAGTTAGATTGCAGTGGGTAGAAGGGTTTACAAGTTGTAGCATCTTTTTCATTTTCTGTCAGTAGGGTAGTGAAATATTAGTGTAGAAGGAGTTCTGAAGGGTAAGGATTTACTTTGGTTTGTAAGATTATGTTTGTGCTACATAAGGTGGGGCCTATAGAAGAGTAGCTGAGGAGCGATGGTGTATATATGATTGTTGTAGAAGTTGGATTGTAAAGTATATGGGTCATTTGATATGACGATAGTTGTAGAATGAAATTGAGGTGCAGAGAGAGAAAGAAGAGAATAGTATTGGAGATGAGAGAAATTTTGAAGAGGTCAGCTATGTGTATGATAATGGTGTTATTTGATGGAGAAAAGTTATAAGAGTTGTACAGGTATTAGGAGTGATAGTGTTTGTTGTATGAGGTGTTAGGAGTGATAGTGTTTGTTGTTTGAGGTAATTAGGAGTTAGAATGAAATTGATAGGTGCAGGTAGGAAAGTCACGTATTTATGTAGGGGTAGAGAAATACTGGTTGAATTAGGGGAATGACAGTAAGTTTAGAAGGACTGTATATGGAAGGAGAAATGTATGATAGGAATGTAGATAAAGGGTGGGGTGGATGGGTTAAGAGTTGGTGGGAGGAGTAAGATGAGTAGGGGAAATGTAATTGGAGGAGGAAGTTGGGTGGGTGGGAATGGCTAGGTATAAAGGTGATTGAAATGGGGTGGGTGGGAATGGGGGTAGGGTAGGTGAGCAGAGTGAGCCTGAGCATAGCGAGGGTGAACAGATCGGGTTGTAGTGAAAGCAGAAGTGCTGGGACAAAGCAATCTGTACACTACAGGTGAGCAGGGGAGTCTGTATTACTATTCTGTAGAAATGTTGGCTAATCACCTATTAACAGAGAAAGAAAGGGAGAATAAACACCGGTAGGGTAACTGTCTTATGGAGAGAAAAATTAAGCTATGTAAAGCATTTTAAAGAAACCCAGCAAAGTAGTAAAATAAGAGGAATAATAAAGCAGGGGAAGGACAAGGGCTACTGCAGTACTCGTTTCAGTGATATGCTTGCAGCCTCAGTTACAGGATACAGCTAGAAAGGCAATATTCACTTGCAGTTAACAAAGTTACTGCATGTACATTCTAAACAATACTTTCAGCTAGCAGTGCAAGCAATGGTTAAATATTTCAGGGGGAAAATGTGTCTATTGCCAGACTGTGACCCTAAAAGCTGTCAAAAAGAGACCTTAGTCAGAAGAGGAGGGCTGTTTTGTGGGGTCTTCACTCTACTGAATTTTGGTTTAGTTTAAGCAACATAACTAGTACTATCACGAACACTTAAGTATGCCTCCTGGATATACCTAATCTAGTTGGATTTACTCTTCCACAGAACCTTTCTTTTGTCTCTGCACAAAATATGTAAGATTGGCTAAAACCAGAGACAGATCATTAACAAGGAGACCTAGGCAGCTGCCTAGGGCCAGTTGCTGTTTGGAGTGCATAAAATATTTATAAAAGCAGAAAAAGAAGGGTACTGTCCCTCTCCCCCACATTTACCAAGTATGATTATCTGGGTCTGCTCTACGCTGCTTCATTATTTTTGCTGCTGTCAGCTTTTGTCTCCTTCATTTTCTCAGATGTGAAGCATTTAAGTCAATGAGAGCAGCTTTCTGGAGTTTGTATGATCCAAATGGAAAAGCCAGTACAATGCAATCATTTTGAAAAAGCCGTTGACATGTTATCCATAAGTCATGGAGAGAGAGAGAGAGAGAGAGAGAGTGTGTGTGGGTGTGTGTGTGTGTGTGTGTGTGTGTGTGTGTGTGTGTGTGTGTGTGTGTGTGTGTGTGTGTGTGTGTGTGTGTGTGTGTCTGTGTGTGTGTGTGTGTGTGTGTGTGTGTGTGTGTGTGTGTGTGTGTGTGTGTGTGTGTGTGTGTGTGTGTGTGTGTGTTTCTGTGTGTATGCATGAGTGTATGTGTATGTTACTTCAGATCAGTTTACCTTCCCAGACAGGTGTTTACCTCAAAGGACCTAGGTTTTGTCCATCCTACCTCTGAAACAGGACCTGAAACCTATTTTGTTTACCTCAGAGGACCTCTTATAGCATTTTCAGTACCTCCTTGAGAATTTCAATCAAGAATGCCAGTCATACAAATGAACATTTTGTCTCCTACCTTTTTTCTGTTTATTAACTAGTTATAGAGGCACCTCAGGAGCACTGCCTGGTTAAGTGACTTGCTCAAAGTCACACAGTAGGCAAATAGATGTAGAAAGAATCAAATATTGTATTCCTGACTACAGAGAACAGGTCACTATGAACTTAAAGCCTTAAAACTCTGCATTAACTGCTGCACCTTTATTTTCTACTAAATCTCTCAGGACTGCAGTAAGGCAGAAATAACAATCATTAGAGTTTCATAGTTTATGGTGCCCAGAAAATACATGTGAATGCAAACCTGTTATTCTGCATCTTATCTTTTTCCAGTTTTGCAAAATATCTCTGCCATTATCTTGCATGTTTGCTCTGTTCTTCATTAACTGTTTTGGTAGTTATAGCAGAAGACTGAAGCTGTGAGTTGTTACTATGATGCCTCATTTGACCAGAATACAGGGTTTGATTCCAGGTTACTCCTGAAATGGGGCAATTTGTCCAGTGGACTTACTCCTGAAATGGGGCAACTTGTCCAATGGGCTTACTCCTATAATGGGACAACTTGTCCAGTGGGCTTACTCCTGAAATGGGACAACTTGTCCAGTGGGCTTACTCCTGGAATGGGACAACTTGTCCAGTGGGCTTACACAGTCAACAAATAAGTTAAAAAGCTTCTTTTTCTGGTTAATCACTGAGGATTACAGTCAGTCAGTAGTGCCAGTCATGAAAGTTTCATAGTTTATTGTTCAAAGAATACATGTTTATGCAATACCTGTTGTTCTGTTAATATGATTTAGAGTTGTCTGGCTCATAAGGCTCTGAGCTGATCGTGAACTGCTTCCTGAAATCAAAAGATTATGGGGGGGGGGTAAATCCTCCCACCCACACTTGCCTACTGTGAGACTTTGAGAAAATCACTCAGACAATCCTCTTGGGACATCCCCGAAAAGGGACACTTTCTCCAGTGATTTTGCTTGGTTAGAAAATACACAAAAGAAAATAGTATTTAACAATGGTCTCTTTTTGGGCCTTTGAAACATACCTCTCAATTGTAAAGGTTTTCATAGAATGATCAGATTTATGCCTCATATTTTGGTCTGTTCCTCATAGAAACTGTGTTTTTGACAAATCGATTAAAGTCACTAAATACTGACATGTATCTGAGTTTCGGACTTCATATCCTTCAGAAAATGCATAACACAAATCCTGTTATTCTAGCAACTTTCTAAGTTTATAAGAGCAATATTTAAAATGTGTCCCTACTTTTGGTCCATGTCCACCCATTATGCCAAGCTTTATCGAGATTTCTTGCAGTAAGAGGTTGAGAGGTATGCTATACCACCATCCTCCCATTATTTTGGGTTTTGTACAGAATTCCTGAGCAGGAGCCTGAGAAGTAGTTTGGTTTGTTCTTTGTAAAATGTGTGGCTTTCTGACAAACTGTTGTAGAATGCAGTCAGTAAATAATGACATGCATGAGAGTTTCAAGCTTTGAATCCTTTAGAAAATGTTTGATAATGTAATGCTTATTATTCTAGAAACTTTCTAAGTAGTTCATTTCCTGATTTTGGGGTCTTTGCCTCTGATTCTAGAGCTAAGAAAGGGAGAGGGCAGATTGGAGATGCAATGGGGTGCACTGAAGGATTCTGACATCACTGAGTTAAGATACATTTCTGGGGTATTCATTATCACTTTATTCTTTCACTTAATCTTAAGTATACATCTGAGGTGTGCAGTCATACAAGTGACTTCAGTTGATGTTCACATTTGTACACATATGTGTACAGTTTGAGTAGCTCTCAGCTGCCCTTGATTTTTTGTCATATTTTGGTTTGCTCCTCACAAAATGCATGGCTTTCTGGTAAAGTATTGAACACATTTTTATTTAGTACTACAACTGATGATATTACTGAACTATATACGATACCAAAAAAGGAAATAACCAGTGAATAACAGCTCTACTTTCCACCATACACACTTTAATACTTGAAGAAAACTCTCTTAGCGCCTCAACCACAAACAACCTTTACAGAGTAAAACTTTTTCATACTAAAAAGCACTCCATTTATATCCCAACTTAATATCATCATTTTTCAATTAACCAATTACATATGCTTCAATGAAACATTATTCAATTAGTATTTAAAGTAAAAACAGTATTATATAAAACTATGCCAATTACATTCTTTATTCAACCCATTGGGTTGCAAAGTATTATATTTCATTATAAAGACAGATTCCTTCCTTCTTAGTGCGTATTTCAACATTTCTGTATTTCCATATTGATTAGATACTTGTTCCAAAACAGTTACTTTCATACTTTCCATGCCCCCTTTATGTACCCTATTAAAGTGTTCTGCTACAGGACTGGTAAGCTTATTGTTTTTAATGTCTCTAACATGTTCCTTTATTTTTTCTCCTAGACTTCTTTTAGTTTTCCCTATGTAATATTCATTACATGAACAACTTATGGCATATATTACTCCCTTACATAAGCATGTATACTTGCCTAAAGTATCAAATTCAAATTGTCATGCTTTAGAATATGTTGTTAATTTATCTGACTATGTTTTTGATGAAACAGAGCTGTCAGTTTTATATAAAGGTTTAAAATTCATACCAACAGTTCTGCCATGAATGTATGAAATTAAGGGTGAAATTTTTAATTTAGTACGTAAAATGTATTTGAAAGATTTTTTTTATAATATCAAAGACAAGAAAGTAGTTGTGTCAAATGTAGAGTCTGATTCAGAAGATAGTGAAAATTTCTTTTGTGACTCTGAAAGCGAAAATAATGCTTACAGTCTGTTTGATACTAGTATGATAAAAACATAAAGTACTTTTATGCCACCGTGTAGGAACATACATATACAGCATTTTAACAATGCATTTAATTTGATAACAGAGAAAGAACTCAGTGATTTTGAAGGCAAGAGGATAAAATATAACTTAACCAAAGGGGAATGGATGAAATTGAAACAAATGAGTATGAATGATGACATAATATTTAAACCATCAGATAAAGGGAGCAAGCTGGTAGTAATGAATTCCTTAGACTATTTAAAAATGTGTATGCAACACTTGAATGATGAAATAATTTATAGTAAAGTGGATGGAACCTGTTTAACTATGGATCAGCTGGTCCAGTATCCAACACACCCGAAGGGAATGACCTTTCTTCTAAACTCAATGCCTTTGACCAGAAATTAGTTAAGTTAAGAAAATTGCAACTGGAAGTTTCTTATTTTGGAGAGTGTCAGCGTAGTGGTACCCAAGGGACTGCATTCTTGGCAGTATCCCACGGGTTTAGAGGAGGGATCTAAATTCCATGCGGACCTCCTCACTATGTTTGATAGGCATGGATCTGAATTGAGTGACCTTATTAGTACACACTACCAGGAACAATCTCGTCCCTAACTAGAGAAAATGCAGACTTGGATGAGGTTATTAAGTCAGACAATAATTTTCCTAGATATAAAGTTGACTATGAGAGGATATACTCCAGTATTGATGAGTATATTTCCAAAATTACCTCAACCAAGATTAAAAAATTACATTGAGATATCAAGGCTTATAGAGAGGGGGTAGCTTACCCTAAACCTCCTAAATCGCAAGGCAACTTTAAGGGGTGAGAAGGTGGAGTTCCTGCCTCCACGATTGGCCCTAATACTTTCATGAATCTTGGATCTTTGCCGAGTAGTTCAATACTGGAGGAAGAGACTGGTGATAGGAGGGTTGCATATGTCAACCCCGAGGGAAGACGTGAGCCAGTGACTCCAACTAGCCATTCGGGGAACCCTAGTTCTGGTTTGGATGGGGCAAATTTTTGGGATCCAGCCTCTTCTCCCCAACAGGCTTTGAACCGGAAGACCAGGTTCAGATACAGGACAAGGAGGAATCAAATGTGAGTGGAGTAGGGTGCCCTGGCCCTGAGCAGACCACATTTGAAGTAATTTCCAACTCGGGGATGGACTTCCATATTTATAATTTTTCTCATTTCAAGTTTACCCAGACATTAGTTGATTTCCTGGCTAAAGGAATTTCTTATGTTCCATCTAGAAGAGCCTGTGTGGCCAGATCCATTTTGGATCTTAAATTGTTTGTCAGGAAATTAAACTTATGTTTGTTGATGGGGGACCATGAGTACCAAAAGAATACTTTTTATGTACCTAGTACATACAATCCACCTATCCACCCTATGTTGGGGGCATTTGAGCAAATGTGTGATTTGGATTTTCGACATTTGCTACAGTCTAGGTCTGTGATGCATTTTAATATTACCAAAGAAGAAAGGGCAAATTTTAATGAAATATGTGCCTCTTCAGTCAGTATTATGCAACCCGCCAAGGGAGGCGGCCTGGTTGCAATGGACTAAGATGATTATATCAACAGAATGTCAGCAATTTTGTCTTCTGAAACTTACCAAGAGGTGTCCAAGAATGAGTTGAATGGAAATCTGGCAAGAGTTCGGTCTTATTATGAAGACATGTTCATTAATGAATCCATTGACCAGGAAATTTTCAACTTCATTTACTGTGCATCGCCTCGAGTACCTGTTTTGTTCGGGAACCCGAAAATCCACAAAAACATTAGAGACCCTCCCATGCACCAGTTGATGAGCGCTAGAGGGAGTGTAACATACGCAGCAGCCAAAGTTGTGGACCACATTCTAAAAAAATATGTGGCTAGTGAATCATATATTTCTAAAGATTCATGGTCCTTTTTGGGGAAGGTGAAAAACATTTTGTACAGTCCTGTTTACCACTTTCTGATGGTAGATGTTGTTGACCTGTACTCATCCATTCCACATGATGTAGCGGTGGAATGGATTGAGTTGGAAATGACCACAAAGCAGGCACCAGCGAGTGAAACTTCAATGGTAAAAGACCTATTGGACATCATTTTAACATGTACCTACTTCTCCTTCAATGATAGATGGTTCCATCAGTTAGTTGGAGTCCCCATGGGCTCACCATGTGGGGCGAGTGTGGCCAACTTGGTCATGGCCCATTGGGAGAAGGAATTTGTGTTTACTAACTCTATCTTCCTAGAACGAGTATCCTTATATACCCGTTTCTTGGACGACATTTGTATCATTCTCAAGGGCAACTCTTTGGTGGCCAATGACCTAGTGGAGATATGTTCAACAAGTCCATGGATTTCTTAAAGTTTACCCCTATTTTTGACACAGACAGAATAGCATACCTAGATGTGGAATTATTCAAGGACAGCAACCAGAACCAGTTTTTAAGCAAAATTCATCGCAAGCCCACTTTTTCCAATTCTTATTTGCATTTCGATAGTGAACATCCGGCCTTCCAGAAGAGATCAATAGTAAAAGGCCAATTTGTGAGGGTGGCCAGAATGGTCTCGAGAGATGGTGACTTCCAGGAAGAGTGCTGGTACATATCGAATTTGTTAGTATGTAGGGGCTACCTGGAGGAGTTGGTTGTGGATTTGTGTCTAGAGGTTAGATCCAAAAGGGAAATGGGCTATTTTCAACCCATTTTGGGTCACTCTGTCTCGGAGAATAGCTACCCCAGGGGTGACAGCCAACTTAGAGGTGTATACCATTGCAGTTTCATTACTACCTTTAGCATCGATGCTAGAGCTATAGTGTCCATCATCCAGAAAAAATGGGGTTTGTTGCCAACTAAACTAACAGGACCCAATAATTTAGGGATGGCCCTGAAGATTACATTCAGGAGGGTTCTGAATATCAAGAGCATGTTAGAAAGGAAAGGTGGCAACATGACTCCAAGAGCTGGCATGTATAAGTGCAATATGTGCAAACATTGTAGATATGTGAGGTCGGGCACATATTTCATGATTAGGGACATCAAGTACCTTATCAAAGGGAGATATAATTGTGCATCGACACACGTGGTGTATCTCACTTCTTGTTCGTCATGCCCAGCTTTTTATGTGGGCAAGACAGACAGGAGATTGAATGAACGCATGTACGAACATTTATATGCCATGAAGAAGATTAAACTGGAGAAAGCCCTAGCAAGTCATGTCTACAATCACCCTGGTCATGATTTTACATTTATGATCATTGACCAGTTGAACTATGTAAATTGGGGGGGACTGAATCCCTGAAATTATAAATAAAGGAGCTTATGTGTCAGTTGAGACTTAAAGCCTACCATCACCCCGGCCTCAATAGTATGTTATCTATCAGCTGTGTCCTTAAGCTGAGGAGTTTGAAAAGATGATGCATAGGGGGGTATAACATCGGGTGTGATTTGGACATAGGACTGGCTGAGCAATCTTGATATATAATTTATACCATGTTTGGTAGATGGAATGTCTTTTTATCAATATTTGAAATATTATGGCATCCTTTTTAATTATTTTAATGTGTCAGTCTTATTATGCGTATTTGGTTCAAAGTAAGTGTGCTTTTATAATATTATTAACTTTTGATTGCATTATTTAAGTGCTATGTAAGGAACAATATTAGTTTTACAGTTGCATATTTTATATCACATACAACTTTTTATATTGTGTGTTTATGGGATAGGAACATTTTAGTTAGATTGAAGCTACTTGTGCCTGTTCCTTTAAGGTAATTGGAGGGTGTGTTTTGTAATAGACTCTGATTGCAATGGCTTTAAATGTAGCAGCACTTAAGCGTGAGTTATTATTTTTCAAAGTCTGAAGAAGTTGGTGCAGGGCGCCGATGAAAAGCAGTATCGTGGTGCTTAATAAAATTGAAGTTGTTTGTTTATTGGCGTCTTGTATGCTTATCCCTTTGGAATTTAAAAAGACCTGCTTCAGTGAGTTTGGCTATCTGGCTAAGTTTATCTTTGATGAGTTTCACCTATCTGACTGTGCTTATTGGAGGTGTTTAGTTCTGCTGCTTGGAGTTCTGCTTCTTGGAATTAGGAACTGTGTTGGCTTAGTAGCAGCTTGTTGTTTTTGCCTTTGACTTCCAGAACAAGCATACGTGTGTTTGGGAGGTGTTTAGTCCTGCTGTTTGGCATCAGGAGCTGTGCTGGTTTAGTAGGAGGTAGTAAATCAATCTCAAGTCACCTCGAATAAGAGTCTACCAACACTAAGTAATGCTGATTGCTCCACTCGAATATATCAGTGGATATCGTTGACCAAGGTAGCTCAGGAACTTGACTTAGCTGAAGTGGTTCTTTTTGCAAATACTGTTTAGTACTATTGTATACTGAACAAGAATAAAGTACTTTATCAATGTCTTTTACTAGAAAAGGCCAAAATACTAGTCATCTTACCCTTCATTTGGTAGATTCAGAACCTGGGTGACCAGAATGCAAAATCTGGATATATTCAAGTTGTATTGAAGCAGGAACAACAATTTTAGGACCTTTGAAAATAATGCCATCTTCCATCAACTTCTCATCTCTGGAAGGAAAATAAGTTTGCACTTCAGGTGGTACACTAGATTGCTTTGACAGCCATCCAAAATTAATGTAGTGGTTGAGCTTTTGCAAAATTGGATCAGTCTTTGTATGATCTCTCAGCTCATCTAATCTTGTGGTAGAAAAATTACGCACTTCCATTACATCAAAGTCAAACTTCTCTGCATTAAGCTGTTCCATTGTATTTCTGGGCAATCTGCATAAGGTATCAGCTAGATAAAGAAGTTTGCCTTTTGTAGAGACCAGTTTGAAGTTGTACTTTTGCAATGTGAGCATCATTCTTTGTATTCTCACTGGAGCTGAATGCATAGTCTTCTTTAAAATAGTGAATAGAAGCTGGTGATCAGTTTCAATCTGAATAGCTCAATGATAAATATAATCATGAAATGTTGAACATGCAAATACTATTGTGAAAAGTTCTTCTGCAATTTGAGCATATTGCATTTTGGTTTGGGTAAGAGATGCAGATGCATAGGCTACTGGTCTGCCTTCTTGAAGAATAACTGCACCAAAACCACATTTTGAAGTATCACAGGAAAGAGTTACTGTTTTTTTGACATAATAGTATCTTAATGTAGGTGGGGTGGCAATTTTCTGTTTAAGATTTTCAAATGCTCTCTGGTGCAGTTCCAGCCAAGACCATGTAACATTTTTGTACTTCAGCTCTCTCAAAGGTGCTGTCAGCTCACTGAAGACTGGTATAAACTTGCCTAAATATTTGACCATACCAAGGAAATGTTGCAGAGCTTGAAAATTATCCGGTGCTGGCATCTCAAGAATGGCTGCTTGCTTCAATTGGTTTGGTCACAAGCCAGTGTTGGTAAATAAATTATCTACATATGTAACTTCTGGTAGTCTGAATTTGCACTTCAGAGAATTGAGCTTTATGTTCATTTCATGTGTTCTGTCTAGAACTCTTCTAAGGTTTCTGTCATACTATGCCTTACCATTACCTCCACCCAATGAAACATCTACTATTATGGCACAAGGATAATCAAAAACAAATGCTCCATTGAACGCTGAAAGACTTCACTTGCAGAATTTATTCCAAATGGCATCCCGAGGAATCTATATCTTCCAAATGGGGCAAGCATCATGTGCCAAAATTAACTTTTTGCATCCAAGACAGAAAAAACAGTGGCATTCAGCATTAGGGCTCCAACTTCCTCGACTGTATGCATAGGATGATGTGGTCTCTTTAATGCTTTGTTCAAATCCATTGGATCAATATATATCCTGATTTTGTCTGAGCCTTTTTTGTGGGCTGCTACCATGGACGACACCCATTCAGTCGGTTCTGTAACTGGACAAATTATACCTTGCTGCACCATTTTATCCAACTGAGCTTGGACTTTATCCTGCATAGCTATCAGAACTTTTCTTGCTGGTCTGACCGCTGGACTGACCTCTGGGTCTAACTTCATAGAATACACAACTGGAAGTTTGCCCAACTTGTCATCAAAAACATCTGCATACTCTCAGAAAATAGCTTCAATAAATCTGGAGCTAGGATATGTGCTTATATAATGAACTTTTTTGGTAAATGAAAGCAAATTTATTTATTTATTTGTCTTTTGTCAACCGGGTTAGTCCAACTGGGCTGTTGGCCCATTTTCAGTGGAGACCCAAGGAGAAAAGCTCCACACAAATTCTTTCTCGGACTGTCTCTGAGACCCAGTAATGACTGCACAGGTCTTCGGACTACATAGAATAGAAAGCTGTAACAGTTCCTAGCCAAATAACGAGAAAGCACTACTGAGCCTTCGGTTTGAATTTCTTCATCGCCATAAGCAGCAAGTTTCACACAACTGGCCACATTAAGTTGCTCACCAGCTCTCACCTTAGTAAAAGTGTCTGCTGACATAACATTACACTTTGAACCAGTGTCTACTTTGAGCTCAGTTGTTTTGCCATTAATCTGGACAGTAAAAAACACTTCATTCTTTGCCAACAAATTTCACCAATTACTGACACACCATCTACGTAAAAAGTAGAATTGCAGCTCTCTATGTGATCAACTTACTTTTTTAAGTGACCTTTCTTTATAACTTTGTGAGGTTTACTTGATTTGCAAAACTTTTGAAACTTGTTCAATTTTTTACACTTGTGGCATTGCTGACCAAATGCAAAGCATTTTTCTCTCTTAGTCTCATGATTGGCACCACAATTGTGACAGTTTCCAATAAAGCATGATTTGGGGTTTGCTGACTCACCCTTGTACTGCTCTGAGCATGTCCTTTTCTTAGCACTTGCTGGAAAACTATGGGTTTTATCTGGTGAGCCTGCAGGGCTGGCAGGTGCCATGTGCTTAGGCCAGCTTCTGCTAGCCATGTGTTGCATGTTGTCTATATTTGCTCTGGAGCCTGCTGAAAGCATGCTGTTATCACTTGCAAGCATACATGTGTGCCTTTCTGTAACTTCATGGATTTGATAGATCTCAACAGCTTTGCTCAGCATTAAGTAAATGTCATTAAGCAAAATCTTTCTCACTGCAGCACTATTAATACCACACACCAACCTGTCCTTTATTAACTCATCTTTTAGGTCAGCAAAGCTACACATTTTAACTTTGTTTTTCAGGTCTGTAATATAAGTTGCAAAGGTTTCCCCTTGCTTTTGATCTCTTGTGTAAAACAAATGCCTCTCTAATGTAACAATTGTCTGGGAGTTACACATTTCTCTGCATTAGCATTTCAATCACTATGGGTATTCTCTTGATTCAGCCTGTAGAACAATATGACAGTTTTCACCTTCTCCCTCATAAACTGCTGGTGCACACACAAAGGAACACCCTCTTTCAATGGCCTCTGACTCACCTAGGTTTAGCAAAATGAATGCATGGTGCATGCATCTTTGTCAGAATAAGCTGTTTGTATACAATTATTGTACTCTTGCTCAAATATTCTCCAATTCTGTGCAATTTTCTGATCAAATACAAGTGGTAATGGTTTTCAAAATCCAAATGCCATATTAACACATACCAGTGAAGGCTTTTTCCAAATATGCACAAACATTCACATATATACATATGACAGAAATTGATGCCACTATATTTAATTATGCCCAATAGCACAACAAGCCACTGAATAACTGAACTTTTTGAAATAAGTCTCTCGGGCACAATAAAACTCTTGAAATTACTGTACTGTAAGAAATCACCTCTTATCAGATTAAGATGCATTTCAAAATAACTGTGCTGTGGGAATAAACTGGGCAGAAGAAGCTCAGAATAAGAAACATTTTGAAGTAGCTATACTTAGTGAATAAACAGTACACGGCACACTGAAACTTTCCCGAAATAGATGTACATTGTTAAATGATTCTTTACAGTGCAAAAAACACTCTGTAATGGTGACACTCTGCGAATAGACATACCCAGCACAAGAAACTTTTCAAAATGGCTGTATTTTGACATCACTGTATGAAATAGTTGCACTTTGCACACAAATAAACTCTTCAGAATACATACACTGTAGTAAGCATACACTGTATGCCTTTTTACACACTTTGATGTACATAGGATAAATGTAGTTATGCCCTTAGTAAATTGCGAAATATTAGTTATGCCAAAACACAGTACTTTGCCAAAAAACATGCAGTCGCCTTGCTTTATTTATGCTTAATGCGCCCTTTTTGCACTTATTATATTTGTTTTGCTTGTTTAATCTTTTTTTCATGCCCATTATACTTTTCTTGTGTTCGTTTTGCTCTAAACATGTTCGATTTGCTTTTCCGAGGTAATTCCAAACCCCTGATGTGCTTTCCTGATAATTGTTTTATTAAATATCTTAATTTTAAACATTTCATTTAATTAATAAACTTTTTGTGCATCTGGCTTCTTTGGTAATGTGGTTTGTGCCCTTGTAATGCTCCGTTTTATCTTTTTTTTTTTCAATAATAATTTTTATTATTTTCTTATATGCCATACAAAATTAAAACAAAACAAATAAAATTTAAAAGAAACTACCAACTAAAGTAATTAACAAAAACACAAAACATATATGCAATATTTACATAAATGCTTCCAAGTAACACATTGAATTACACACCAAATATATACAAATGGTTAAGATCAATTCAAGTAATAAACAGTTAGTTTTACAGAGTTTTTTAAAGGTGTAAAAATAATTCTTGTTAAATTCAAATATGAGATGTTACGCTAATATAATATTAAATACTTGTTCCCATATTTTTGGATTGTTAATATTTTTATTATGTTGGTTCAAAAGTAATTTGTGAGCTAGTATATGCCTTATTGCTAGTACTCTAAAATTATTCCATGATGTTTTGGATGGGTCTAACCAATTAGTAGCTATGTATAGCTTCATTAATAAAAAGATATTGATTAATACAATACTTTGAGATTTAGGAAGTTCTTTTGGGGGAATATACAAAATCATAAATTTCCATGACAATGTTGTACTTTGAAACCAACACAGGCAGGTGTCACTAAAACCAAGAAACAATAAAAAGACACCACAGGAACTAGGCAGCACCAAAAGTAATCCCTCGATGTAAAGTATAGCAAACTGCTCACAACCAAAACGCCAACACGTTATTAAAGATCCGTTTTCGTCATCCACTTCATCAGAAATGAACACAGAATACCCAACCTCCTCGTCTTAAGTACTAACTCCAATTAAAATTAATTGAATAGAAACATACTACAATAAATAGCATCACCTAAATGTGAACATTATAAGTAATACAAAGTCACAATAATAAAGCCTAAAAGGTGTTGAATATAATAAAATTAACTTAAACTGTCAATGCTAAAATTAATATAAATCAAAATTTCATGTGCTGTGAATGTATATATTAACAGCATGTTACCAAAACTCATAATTTAGCTGCTCTCATTCTAAGTATTGGTGCAAGGGAGACCATTTCATTGAGACGTTGATTCTAATACAATCTGCCAAAAAGTTCTCTGAATTCAACCCTGGTCTCCTAGCATCTAAATGTACAACTTCCAGCACAAAAAATTGAAATTTAGATTTAGTACAAAGGCAAGAGTGTTTGTAAAGTGCATTGCTTTCTTTACCAGTTATAATCTCGTACAAATGTTCATAGATACATTGTTTAAGCTTTTTTTCACTCTTGCCTATGTAAAATGAACCACAAAACATACATACTGCCAAATAAATAATGCTGTGGGTATTACAATTGGCAAATTAATTTAAAAATAGTCTCCTATCCCTTTCCTTCAAAAAATAACTCTCTCCCACTAATAAATGTTTGCAATAATTACATGCCCCACACTTAAATAAACCTTTCTTGTTAGAGGGCATACTAGATTTTAAATCTGTGTGCCCCATTTCTAAGTAGTTTTTTATTGTTCTTCCTTTCCTGTATACAAATTTCAGTTTGTCAGTAAAAATATTAGTTAAATCAGAAATTTTGGAGAAATTCTCCCATTCTCTCTCCATAATTTTTCTAATAAAACACGATTGTCCATCAAAGGTAGTAACCAGGCTGTTCGTGTAGTTGTCCATCTCCTGTTCCTTGGATGGGAAAGTTGTCTCACTACCACTACCTAATATCGGGGCAAACCTAGAATTTCTAGCCGAAGCCACCTCTCTATAAATTTCATCTATGAGCTCTTCAGGGTACCCTCTATTCTGAAACTGAACCCTTAACCAATCACATTCCTTCAAAAAAACTCCGTCCTCAGAGGACATTCTACTGATTCTCACAAATTGCCCTGTAAGAACCCCTCTTTTTTGTGAAAAAGGGTGTGAGCTACTGAAATGGAGGTAAGAATTCGAAAAGGTATCTTTCCTAAATACCTTTGAGACAAATTGTTTATCTTGTTAGTTAATAGTAATATCTAAATAATTCAAAGTGTCACAGTCAAACTTGTAAGTGAATTTCAAAAAAGTTGTTGTACCACTAAGGTAGTTGACCATATCAACAAATACTGTTTCATCTCCTGTCCATAGAAAACAAAGGTCGTCTGAAAATCTACCATAGAGTACCCAATTGTCCTTGTATAGTGAATTCAATAGAAATTTATTTTCCCAATATGCCATAATGATGTTTTTGCTACACCCCTTACTTGTTGATAATATTCTCCAGCAAAGAAGATAAAATTATGTTTCAAAATAACTTCCATAAGAAGCAACAATATTCTAAATTCATTATTGGTAAGCCCACTGTATTCAACCAACATTTCCTCAAACCAGTACAAACCAGTATCATGAGGTATACTGGTAAAAAGGTCTACTACATCCATTGTTCCAAAGGAAAGTTCTTCTGAAAATAATGAATGTTCTAATTTTCTAAGTAGATCCCAAGAATCCTTTAAAATATTCTGGTTTGAAGAAACCACTAATTTAATTTTCTTGTCTACGTATTTAGCCAAGGGTGCTGTGAAATGGGGCACACAGATTTAAAATCTAGTATGCCCTCTAACAAGAAAGGTTTATTTAAGTGTGGGGCATGTAATTAGTGCAAACATTTATTAGTGGGAGAGAGTTATTTTTTGAAGGAAAGGGATAGGAGACTATTTTTAAATTCATTTGCCAATTGTAATACCCACGGCATTATTTATTTGGCAGTATGTATGTTTTGTGGTTCATTTTACATAGGCAAGAGTGAAAGAAAGCTTAAACAACATATCTATGAACATTTGTATGAGATTAGAACTGGTAAAGAAAGCAATGCACTTTACAAACACTCTTGCCTTTGTACTAAATCTAAATTTCAATTTTTTGTGCTGGAAGTTGTACATTTAGATGTGGGAGACCAGGGTTGAATTCAGAGGACTTTTTTGGCAGATTGTATTAGAATCAACTAAGCCCCCAGGTCTCAATGAAATGGTCTCCCTTGCACCAATACTTAGAATGAGAGCAGCTAAATTATGATTTTTGGTAACATGCTGTTAATATATACATTCACAGCACATGAAATTTTGATTTATATTAATTTTAGCATTGACACTTTAAGTTAATTTTATTATATTCAACACCTTTTAGGCTTTATTATTGTGACTTTGTATTACTTATAATGTTCATATTTATGTGATGCTATTTATTGTAGTATGTTTCACATTTTGAGTCAACTGTTTAAAATGCTTTAATTGATTTTATTATTCAATTAATTTTAATTGGAGTTAGTACTTAAGACGAGGAGGTTGGGTATTCTGTGTTAATTTCTGATGAAGTCGTTGACGAAAACGGATCTTTAATAAAGCGTTAAAATCTATGTGTGTGCTGCCTGGTTCCTGTGGTGTCTTTTTAATGTTGTACTTTGGTAACCCATCTTTTGATGTTGTATCTTTAGTGAGTTCCAAAGTCTGTATATGCATTTGCAACTCCAGAACATATGAAGAAGATCAACAGATTGATCCTTGCAGTATGGACAAACTGGAGAATTTTTTGAATTAAATTTATGCAGGCTAAGGCATGTATAATAAGCATGATTCCATATCAACAACTGGGTATACATCAGTTTTTGAAGAGAAATAGATTTTGTAGTCAAATCAATTACTTTTATCATATGACTGTCTTCTATCTCTGGCATTTTCTCTTTCCAATATTTTGACACAAGAATTGTATCTTGGAATTTAAGCTCCTTTATTAGATTATTTGCTGCTGTTATAAATTTAATATCTTGTTGGAGAGCTTGCCACAAATTTGAACATTTAATTATATTCTCTTCTCGGAGTTTAAAATTGTTAAAGTAACTTATAGAAAGTTCCCTAATTTGTCTTACAATAACGAGATAATTTTTGGGTAAATTTAATTCTTGTCTTATCTGATTAGCCGAGAGTTTGAGACATGTATAAATATCTATTAAAGTTAGATTGATTATTAATGGGAATTCTTTAAGATCAATTCGTTTTTTATTTAGTCTCATGTTAGGGTTTCTATGAAAGGGTTGATAAGCCATCATATATTGAGCAAGATCTAATGATTGAAATAAGGTTTGTAAAGATGTTACATATAATTTAATGTCATCCATTATCCCATACAGTTTCAAAGTTTCTTTATGTAAAAAGGGTATGGATTTAGGATTAATATTTAAATGTAAAATATATTTATAGTTCAGAACTACCCAGGTAGGTATCCATTTAGTCCTAGTTATGTTATAATTAGCAATTCTAAGAAGCCTGTTTGAGTTTACTATAAGATAGTAAGTCTCAAAATTTGGTAACTCCAATCCAATGTTTTGGGGTCATTAAGTTTTCATATGAAATCATTGTTTTCTTTGGCTCCCAGATAAATTTAGCTAATTCTTTCTGAATTCGTTTAAAAAATGTTTTTGAAATTTCGTTTTATCTTTTTTATGAAATAAATCATTTGTAAAAGTTTTATTACCTTTAGTTCATTTCTGACCCTTTTTTGACTCAGTTCACTTAGTTTACTTTCACTGTTAACTCTGTATGTCTTAGCTCTGAAAAGCAATCTCTGGCATCCCGGTTCTGACACCATGTCACTTGCCTAGTCAGGATGAAACAGAGGAGCATTCGTGGGTTCTGTTCAAGCAGCTTTATTATATACAAACACATCAGGATTGAGGCTTAATAACTTTAACTTAGATAAACCTATAAACAAACTAGATATTACACTCATACATGCTCAGTCTCTGGCTGCACTCTCAAAATGGCACTGATGCTAGCATGTGCTTGGTATTTATATGCATATGCTGTCCTTGGAAATGCTTCTTAAAGGTACAACATACACACACTATTCTACATAGAGTATGTGGTTTAATATTAGCATTAGTCTGAAACTCTGAAACATTGAAAAGAAACAGCAAAATGCAATTAATAGGGTATATTTTTGCCTTGGTCATTCCCTGATTTATTTATTTACCTCTGTATTTATTAGCTGACATAGAACATCAATCGACTTGGACTGTTTTCTTGGACACACCAGTAGTATTATCACTTCAGGAAGGTAATCAGTGTAGAATAAACATGCTTTCATGAAATAAAAAATCACTCTATGGTAAATTATAGAATGAGCACCATGATTCTCAAGCAGGGTATTAATGTATAAGTAATGCCCACTAAAAAAACAAGTGCACAGCTTCATGACAGCATATCAAGCTGTCATGGAGCTCAGCTAAAAAGAAAAAAAAAACAATGGCCACTATTACTTTATACTCACTAAGCAGCGCTTTTGCTGTTTATCAAGTATAAAAAAAAATAAACAGAAAAAAGTGTATGTGTGTGTATGTATGTGTTTTGAGTGTGTTTATGTTTCTGTCTGCATGTGTGAGTGAATGCATGTATGAAAGCAGAGGAGATGGTGTGTGAGACATCAAGCTAGAGTGAGAGCGATCTTGTGGGAGTAAATGTGCATATGAAAGCAGAGGTGACTGTGTGTGTGTGTGTGTGTGTGTGTGTGTGTGTGTGTGTGTGTGTGTGTGTGTGTGTGTGTGTGTGTGTGTGTGTGTGTGAAAGATCGAGAAAGAGTAAGAGTGATCTTTTGTGAGTAAATGCATGTATGAAAGGAGAGGAGACTGTTTGTGTGAGATCAAGAGAGTGAGAGAGTACTGACTTGTGTGCAAAGCTCTCAACCATCCATATTTTTGCAGAATGTCCAGATTTTTGCCTCATAATTTTTGTCTATTCCTCATAAAATTTGTGGTTTTCTGAAGTTTGTGGCAAATGAGTGCGGAGTGAATTCACTAAATAATGACAGACATTTGAATTTTAGGCTTTATATCTTTCAGAAAATGCATTGTAATGCAATATCTTTTAATCTATCAACTTTCTAAGTCTATAAAAGCAATATTTAAAATTTGTACCTATTTTTGGGGCATTGTACCTCCATTAGTTTTGACTTTGTCCAGATTTTTTTGTGCTAAGAGGTTTAGAGTTTTGCTTGTGTGAGTGAATGCAAGTATGAAACCAATGGAGACTGTGTGTGTTTATGTATGTATGTGTGAAAGCAGAAGAGACAGTATATGAGAGAGGGAGAAAGGGAGAGAGAGAGAGAGAGTGGTCTTTATGTAAAATTGTTGTGTTTTACTTACTTATTTATTTTTAGTGGAAGCTAGGTTAAGAAGGGATGTGATTATTACTGATCAGCAGTATGGTTTCATGCCAGGAAAGAGCACTACAGATGCAATGTTTGCTCTGAGAGTGTTGATGGAAAAGTACAGAGCAGGTCAGAAGGAGTTGTATTGTGTCTTTGTAGACATAGAGAAAGCATATGACAGGGTCCCCTAGAGAGGAGTTGTGGTATTGTATGAGGAAGTTGGGAGTGTCAGAGAAGCATGTAAGAGTGGTACAGGATATGTACAAGGTAAGTGTGACAGTGGTGAGGTCTGTGGTGGGAGTGATGGATGTGTTTAAGGTGGAGGTGGGATTACATCAAGGATCAGCTGTGAGCCCTTTCTTATTTGCAATGGTGATGGACAGGTTGACAGACGAGATCAGACAGGAGATCCCATGGACTATGATGTTTGCAGATGACATTGTGATCTGTAGTGAGAGTAGGGAACAGGTGGAGGAGACCCTGGAGAGGTGGAGATATGCTCTAGAGAGGAGAGGAATGAAGGTCAGCTGGACTATGATAGCATATATGTGTGTGAATGAGAGGGAGAATAGAGGAATGGTGAGGATGCAGGGAGTAGAGGTGGTGAAGGTGGATGAGTTTAAATACTTGGGATCAACAGTTCAGAATAATGGTGAGTGTGGAAGAGAGTTGAAGAAGAGAGTACAGGCAGGATGGAGTGGGTGGAGAAGAGTGTCAGGAGTGATTTGTGACAGACGAGTACCAGTAAGAGTGAAAGGGAAGGTCTACAAGAGGGTAGTGAGACCAGCTATGTTATATGGGTTGGAGACAGTGGCACTGACAAAAAGGCCGGAGTCAGAGCTGGACGTGGCAGAGTTAAAGATGTTAAGATTTGCACTGGGTGTGATGAGGGTGGACAGGATTAGGAATAAGTATATTAGAGGGTCAGCACAGGTTGGAAGGTTTGGAGACAAAGCCAGAGAGGCAAGTTTTCCTTGGTTTGGATATGTGCTGAGGAGTGATGCTGGGTATAGTGGGAAAGCGATGCTAAGGATGAAGCTGCCAGGTAACAGGAAAAGAGGAAGGCCTAAGATAAGGTTTATGAATGTGGTGAGAGAGGACATGCAGGTAGTTGGTGTGACAGAGCAAGATGCAGAGGACAGGAAGAAATGGAAACAGATGATCCGCTGTGACGTCCCCTAACAGGAGCAGCTGAAAGAAGATTATTTTTTTATATATTTTTGATGTAAAATGCTTCCTCCAACACCATTAACATATACTACAGAAAGTCTGAAACATTAGGTGGAGGAACTATTTTACATCAAAAATATATAAAAAATAATATAGTACTTATGCAGTGGCGGGCCTCATAGCACCCCTGAGCGAGCATTAATTACACATTAACACACACGCTGTAAGGCATTATTGCTTGCATATCTAACAATCAATTTTGCTGCAGTAGATTTTGTGCATATAAAGAAATGCCTATGCTGAAATGGATTCCTATCAAAATGTTGACTTACCATAACACTGAACTGCATATGATTGAGACAGAAACACAGTAAATCCACAAAAGCAAAAGTAAACCATGCCAAAAGTATAAAACACTGAAATGCAACTGTGCATGTGCCACCGGCATCAGTCAAAACCTCTAAAACAATACAAATAAAAAATAAATATTTTAAACAAAATTACACATTTCATAATGGCAGTCCTCTGCACCCCCCACACTTCCTGTAAATTATATATACCAACTCAGAGATCACACTACAGTGGGGTAAATGGTAAATGCCAGCGGGGCATGTGAAGTTACATTTCAATGTTTTACACTTTCGTCAATGTTTACTTTTGCTTTTGTGGATTCCTGTTGTTTCCATCTCGATCATATGCAGCTCAGTAATATGGTAAGTTGATGCTCTGATAGGGATCCACTGAAATATCTAAGCTAAACAAAATTCAGGATATATGTGATAAATCGCATGCTGCAGCAATTAGTGAATTAGATGTACATATACAAAATTCATATGTTGTAACTTTTCTACTCATTGGACCTCCTTTAAAAAGCAGAGATACACCACTTTAGCATTTTTTCATTTATACAAGGCCATTTTGCAACTATTGTTCTTACAAGGAAGGTGCAGCTCTATCTTTGGCAGGAAATAACCCATATAGCTAAGACTCTTTCAGCAGTGATCATTCAAACATCTACTGTTATGGGAAGTTTACTTACACAACTGCATTTTAAACAGTTTTGAATATGCAGATGTGTAATTAGCTTAAAAACTACTCCTTACCTAAAAAGAAGCATTCTTTTAGAACAGTCATACCTCCCAACTGTCCCGAATTACTCGTTTTTTACCAAATTTTGGGGTCCAAATAATGGGGTGCCACGATTTCCGAGTGGCACCCCTTCATTTCCGATTTTTTGTATTTGTTTTTTATTTTTCTCGCTTTGTGAGCTGATGTCATCATGTGCGTGATGATGGCAGCTCTATCAGGGCTACCAGCTTGTCGGAATTGATCTTGCGCATGTATTTCCGGCTCTGGCTTCAAATGCTTTGCGAGTGGGAACTGCTAGAAGGCTCTCCAGGCTGTATCATTGCTCTTGGCTGTTTTGTTTGTGGATGTAATTGGTTTATTTAGAAGGCTTGCTCTGAAGTAAGCTGTGCAAAGGAAGGGTGTGCGATTTTAGGAAGCTGCTACTTTTATGTCTACAAGGGATTATGTCTGCTGTGAGAATGGGAAGGAGTACTGTCCAGTAAGAAAGCTGCTTTATATGGCTGTTTTGTTTGTGGATGTAATCGCTTTATTTAGAAGGCTCACTCTGAAGTAAGCTGTGCAAAGGAATGGTGTTTTGTGGATGTAATCGCTTTATTTAAGGATTTATTTACATTTAGGTTCATAGATTCATAGGTTCATACTAGGCTATCTGCCCTAGGGGCCTAGCCAGAGTGTGTTTGGCTTTCGCCACCCCTTGGAATGAATATACTGTTCCCATTTTAAGGCTTAGTTGACTGTGCCTCTGTCTAGCAGTGACACAGAAGTGACCCCTGGGGTAAACCTACGATCTCCCATCCACTCGTCAAGATTTCTCTTGAAGAGAGTCAGTGAGGGGCTCTGCCTAACATGGACTGGGATTTTATTCCAGAGTGAAGAGAGCCTCTGGGTTATGAATCTGTCCCTCCATCATGTCCTATTTATTTCTGTTGTGAGGTTCAAATCTCTCACTCGTGTAGCTCTGGTGGATTTGGTTTTTCTGTGGTGGAGCATGTCCATTAATTCCGGGTTGGACATGGCCTTGTACGTTAGGCATAGATCTCCTCTGAGTAGGCAGTATGCTACTGAGTAGAGCTGGAGTTTTTTTTAGCTGGGCAGCATATGGCATATGTTTGAGTCCCTTGATCCTCTTGGTGAGGTACTTTTGGGGTCTTTTCCAGTTGCTGCAGGTGTTGGGTAAGGTACATCCCAAATGGGGCATTGTACTCAATTATGGGCCTGATGAGGGAAGAGTAAAGGGGTACAATGACCTCTCCCAATCTAGATGTGAATCCCTTCATGATAAGGGGGCAATATAGAAGGTCCTTCTAACCACTTTGGCAATGTGAGAGTCAAACGAGAGGTTACTGTCAACTTGGGTCCCTAGGTCCCTAATTACTTCTTCCATACTTAATGGATTATCACCTATGTGGTAATTTGTGGGCACTTTCTTTTTCCCAAAGGTTATGACTACACATTTTTTGGCGTTTAGTTTAAGGCCATGGCTCTGGCACCAGTTTTTTGTTTCTATGAGACCCTTTTGAAGGATGCTTGTGTCTGCTGGAGAATCAATTATGGTGCCCAGTTTGCAGTCATCTGTGAACTTGGTCAGCCACAATCCTCCCATGTTAGCCTGTATCTCAGAAAAATAAATACCGAACAAGGGAGGTCCCAGGACCAAGCCCTGTGGGACGCCACTTGTGACTGGTTTAGAGTCTGACATGGCTCCAGCAATTCTGACCTTGTGGGTTCTGTCCTTGAGCCAGTTTGCAACCCATCTTATGACATAGGGGTTTATATTTAAGCTGGACAGCTTGTCTATGATGCCCGAGTGGGGTATTGTGTCGAAGGCTTTTGCAAGGTCAAGGTAGGCTGTGTGAACTACCTTACCCTCATTTTTATTAAGAAAAAATATACAGAATTTTCTCAAGGGCTTGAAGAAAAAAATTGTCATTAATGTGAATCCCCTAGCAATAGCTGATGTTGTCTCACTGGTACAGTCCACATGTTCTTCCAAGAATCTATAGAATCCCACAAGAAGAGAAAATGACTCTCCTGCTTCCAGTACCTCAATATATGCAGTTGGTTGCAGGGGAAGAAACAACTGCTGCGAGCTGCACAGACTTGATGTCTAAACGTACTGTTTTCTGTGTGTTGTGTGTGTGTGTGTGTGTGTGTGTGTGTGTGTGTGTGTGTGTGTGTGTGTGTGTGTGTGTGTGTGTGTGTGTGTGTGTGTGAAAATGCTGTGTAGTGCAACACATGAAAGTTAACACTTTTGTGTGACGACATCGAATACTGCAGAGCTATTTTGGAATTGACTGACTACCAAATGATCATGAGTATAGAGGCCTCCAAAGCAGAATAATTGCACACCAAATTCCTGTGCATGGTACACACAGAGGACACTTTATTATAAAAGTAAACATAAGATGGTTTAAAAATGGTTCCTCTGAGATACCTATACAAGCAAAATTAGACACAGTGTCCTTCCAATGAACTTTTGAACTGGTTAGAAGATGGAGTAAGGGCAATGTGCTATTGATGGAAGTCATAAGAACAGTATTTCAAGGCTAATTGTTTTAAACACCACTTTATATAAAGGTAGGAATGCCAAGGAAGGAAAATTCCTGGATTTAGTGCATGTAATAATATGTTCAAACATACAGAGCATCAATGACAGTGACTACAGACAGACATGGAACATGCATCACTGTTAGGGATACAGCAACATATATACATCAGCAACATATATACGTGTGTGTGTGTGTGTGTGTGTGTGTGTGTGTGTGTGTGTGTGTGTGTGTGTGTGTGTGTGTGTGTGTGTGTGTGTGTGTGTGTGTGTGTGTGTAATCGCATAGAATCATAAAGTCACATATGGCATTACTGTCAATATTTCTGCTAATGTATATCAATGACAAATAAATACTATGTATCAAAACTTGAAGCTAGTTATATTGGTTAGATAAATGGTCAGAAAAAACTCATAGCATCCAACATTTGAAAAAAAACACCTACAGATTAATTAGTCAGTGATTAGTACAGTCGTCATCATTACCATAGGGTCAGAATGACACAACAGAAGATGCACTGGATTAGCTGTCAGCATTACTCTAATACAGTCGAGGGTGCCTGCACATAATGGGCTCACACCACAGTCCTGGCTGCCCCTAACATGTCTAGAAACACTCAACCCAGGGTGCTGTACAGTGGACCTGGATATGGTGACACTAGTATTTTGGGACTCAGTGTGCATAGGAGCTTGCTGAGATGTGAAAGTCTGGGCATGACTGCTGGGCTCACAGTTGAGTGACCAGCAGCAGACACTTGCTCACTGCAGCACAGGCATTGATGTCTGAGGGCCATGTGCGGGTATGATGAGAGGGGGTCTGCCTATCCCTATCAAAGATAATCTGCTTAGTACAGTTAGGGCACATAACACCCAGTTAGTACCATGGCACTGCTCTAGCACTGCTATAACAAGGCTTTCAGCAGAGTGAGCAACAGATAACACATTGTCACATTGTGCAGCCATGACCTCTCCATGACCTCTCCATGTCTGCACTCTTGACCTTCATGTAGCACACACAACTGCTGTTTTACATGATCAGTGGCATGGGTAAGTGCAGAGATCACAGACATGACATCACTATGAACATTTATGTATTTGCGGTAGTAAGCTGACACTCTGATTCATGTCCATGCACATCAGCTATTCTCTCATGTGTAGTCTGAAGGGCAGTAATGGTCCATTGTGGGGAAGAGTCACCATCATTACCACTATATATATATATATATATATATATATATATATATATATATATATATATATATATGTGTGTGTGTGTATGTATGTGTGTGTATGTATGTGTATGTATGTGTATATATATATATATATATATATATATATATATATATATATATAGATATATATATAGATATAGAAATAGATATAGATATACATACAGGCAATAGGTCTCAGTTATCATCATGTCCGATATCTGATGTCCCCACATCATCAGAATGTCCGGTATCAGTGCCCTCCATACTGGAGGCTACACTGTGAACCAAATGACTTTCTTCTTCTGGGCCAGATAATGAACCCAATGTACTGGCCCGTGTGTAATGGGCCATACTTTCATAGCTAGGCACATCACATCCTACCTCAGGAATAATAGATGGTCTACTGGAGGATGCAGGTAGTAGACATGCTACAACAAGAGACAGATAACACATGTCACATGCCGTCACGGAAATCAAATGAAGCAGCACAGTACTGAAATCAGGAACAACTGTATGACTACAATGCTAATGATGATATGGACTTACCAGGACATCATGCCTGAGGTTGCTTCAGTGAACCTTTATAACAGAGATATGACATGTAATTTACATATCAAATATTACAGATGAGGTCAATGCAGACATTAAAAGCAACCTGACATGTCCTACTGCACCTCCACCACTGGAGGCGAGGGTTGAAATGCCACTGTCATGTGAAAAGATAGACAAACACAAATCATCTTTAAGCACATACCAGACATCATGTAACATTCGACCTGAGGTATATCACCCAGCAAATAATACAGAAACATAGCAGATGGTTGAGAATGATGCTCAGATTGCAGGTGTTCTAGGTGGGTGAACAAGACCACAGTAGCCATGAAGGGTACAGATGTTATTATCAGTAGTGAAATGTACCAAACAGATACACTGCATTATCGGGCATGTCCTCCCTGTTTGTAGAATGTATCATCTGTAGTAATGTGGATTCTGTAGTATAACAAGGCATGCAAACATCAACATGTAAATACATTCCACAGTCTTAACAGGAGACAGAGACACACAACAGCAATAAATCACACTAACAGGATAAGGAGACAATTACATGACAAATGATGCACATGTCGGACAGATGTACCTATGTAGGGAAAAGGCAACATTAATACCACAGATCACAGGTGTGCTAAACAGTGCTGCATAATATCAACCAGATGAGGAACCTTATCTGGTCTGTCTGTAGGTGCAGTTTCCTAGCCCATGTTTTGCAAAGATGTATCTGTAGGTAAAAATGGCACACAAACATCAACATGTGAGTATATTCCACAGTCATAATAGGAACAGAAGCACACAAATATGGATCACATTAAAAGGATATGCAGACACTTATGTGACAAAGAGTGCACATGTTGGCCAGATGTACCCATGTAAGGAACAAGGCAACATTAATACACTAATTCACTGGTGGGCTAAATAGTGTTGCATAATATCAACCAGATGAAAACCTTACCTGCTCTGGCTGTACATGCAATTTCCTCACCCATGTCTTGTAATGATACTAGGATATGCAGATACTTATGTGATGTGTGTTGCTGCTTGCAGATGTGGAGGGACTAATCCAACTGAAAACACAGCATTACACATGTTGCTGGGAGTGTTACATATGTACTGTGTTTTAAGATAACAGGATATAACACACCACATAAGATGGGTTTTCACATTTATGGCATACTTCTGCTGCTGTAACTCAAATATAACAATATGGCATTAATTTCCAATTAATGACTTTTAAAGAGAAATGGTGCCCACTGCAGTGTTTGTGATTGAAAAACATACTTGAATGTCCTCGAACACCTGCTTCAATACTAATGAAATGAGTAGACTTATGTACATACATACATATTATATATACATGGGTCTACTTTTACCCATCGAAATTACACTTTACCAAAGCGGAAATAAGTGATCCCACTTCAGCAAAAGTGCATTTAAATTAAAATGCATTTTTGCAAACCTCAGTACACCGAGTAGTTGTTATAGAATGTGGTGCAGTGAGGATAACGGAATATTCCCTTTTCCCCACTATAGTGCAATTTTGGTATTACTATATATATATATATATATATATATATATATATAAAAGGAGTGGGTGTGTGTGAGGTACAGCCCCCTACATGGGAGGTGCGGGGGGGGGGCTTAACCCCCTGCATGAATGTGTTTGTTTTATTTGTGTGTGTGTGTGTGTGTGTGTGTGTGTGTGTGTGTGTGTGTGTCTGTGTGTATGTTTAGGTTTATTGTTTTTGTTCGGTGTACTGAGTTTTGCAAAAGTACATTTTCATTTAAACACACTTTTGCTAAACTGGGATTGCTTATTTCAGTTTCAGTAAAGTGTAATTTTGATGGGTCAAAGTAGACCCATATATATATATATATATATATATATATATATATATATATATATATATATATATATATATATACATATATATATATATATATATATACATATATATATATATATATATATATATATATATATATGTGTGTGTGTGCGTGTGTGTGTGTGTGTGTGTTATATATATATATATATATATATATATATATATATATAGATCTACCTGACAACACCGACGCACTACAACACTGAAATCTCAGAACAGCGTTTTTTTTTTTCCAAGGGAAAAAAAATCACTGTTCCGAAATAACAACAAAAAAAAAACGTTTCCCATTACATAATGTGGGGGGCTGTGCCACCATCACCCTACTAAAATATACCAACTCCGAGATCGCACTACAGTGCCAGGAACAGCAAAGTAATGAAAGCAGCCAAGCGAATTCTTTCCCAGGGAAAGATTTTGTTGAAAAACACTTCACTATTTTGCCTCTGTGATCTGTTAATAGGAACCCATATTTTATATATATATATATATATATATATATATGTATATATATATATATATATATATATATACATATATATATATATCTGTGCATATATATATATATATATATATATATATATATATATATATATATATATCTGTGCATATATATATATATATATATATATATATCTGTGCATATATATATATATATATATATATATATATATATATATATATATATATATATATATATATATATATATATATATATATATATATATACATACATATATATACATGTATATTTCTTTTCTCTAGAGTATTGCGGCTTTTTATTTAGGATTTGTCTTTTTGTACTACATTTTCTTAAATAGTATGTATTGTTTTTAGGCCAACAAAATGTAGTATTATGTTTTGTTCTTTAACTTTTAATTTTTAGTTGCTTTTCCCACTTGTTATACAAACTTGAAGAAGTTCTAGAAGACAAATGCGATCTATGTCAAAAATGTTAAAAATGTTTCTGAATGTTGGTAAAAGAGATTTCTAAGGAATTTTGAAGATTTATGTTAACTTTTTCTTTTTTGATAATACAATGAAATGCTTTCAGGAAGTTTTAGCAAATATTAATGTGTAATTTTCAGTTTAAATTTTAGTTTATTTTATTTGAATATATCCTGAAATCACAGAGCTTAAAGTAGGGCAGCAGTGTGTTGAATATCACATTGGCGTATAGTGGAAGACATATTTAGCTAGTAAGCATGCTTATTGTCTTTTACTATACAGCTATCCCATTAAATCTCCCCCATGCTTTTATGGTGAATTTCTACACTTTATTCTGCTTTTTCAGCTACTATATGAATCACTTGTTTGCGTGTTTTTAATAAAGAAGATTTGACTTGAACTGGCTTGTCCTTTCCTACTTTCATTAGTAGATTTATACTTTGGAATGTTTTTAAAGAAAGTATTTCCATCACCTGTTATTAGGTGGAATA
>NC_056732.1:879724843-879857343 GCF_019279795.1 Protopterus annectens
TATTCTTCTCCTGAAATACACTCTTGTTGGTTGTTAAATGGGATGCCTGAATCATTTGCCCTTTTAAAATAGTCATTTTCATAAAAGTGGGGTGATTACTTCTCAAGTAGACATAGCTATTCACAAAGGTATTTCTCCTATCTATTTGACCATCATATCTGCTATAATCAATGTCTATATCTAACATAATGTCTAAAAAAGTATTAATTTTACCTCTGGTACTGAAATAAATAATTCTATAAAGGAAGCTACATGCTTTAACTGTTGTATAAAATATTACATTCCTTTCCAAATCCACTCCAAATAATAAGAACAAATAATCCAAAAATATAAAAAAAAAAAAAAAAAACTTTGGATACAAGTGAACATTCTTAAGAATAAATAAATAAATAAATAAATAAATAAATAAATAAATAAACACCATCCTAGAACAACATTTTTAAATGAGGAGGCAGCTGTTTTTTACCACAGGCACTTATTTTATTTATTTATTTATTTAGTTATGTATTATGTTCACTAAGTAAGTAGATCGGTCTAGTGACCCTTTTCTGTCTCAACCCAAGTTCAAAGAGCAGAAAATACATCATGGTCTTTTAATCAACAATATTATATACATAATGAGTACATAGCAAAAATTCAGAAAATAGTAAGACTGGATGCAGAAAAAGTACTATTAAAAGATCTAGTCAGAGTGCATTAAAAAAATATGTTTACATAATGCATACAATACAATGCAGTAATACATACAATACAAAAACTTCTATACACATGGACAAGATGCCATATTAAGAGGCTTAAAAAAGTTACCTAGGTATTGTCATGGACACAGTTACAGCTTGGTTGAGTAAAGAGATGCTAATAGTACTTACATTTAAAATCAAAATAAATTGTTCTCCAACAATAGTTCAAGTAAATACAGACAGTATCAACAAAAGAAGAGGAAAAATTAGAATAGTTAGCCAAAAACAACATGCAAAACCCCAAACTCTCTTCATTGGGAATACTGGTAAAGAGAAACCTTATAGATGAGGTAAACATTAGTGTCTCATTAACAGTAAACGATTAATGCTTCAGTTTGTCTTAAAAATCCCATAAATCTTTTATTTAGCTGTCTATTTTTGAACAAAGGGATTTAAAACACAGTGAAAAAAAAAGAACTCTCTTCATTGACACCACCATTGGCTGATATTATCAGCCTAAAAGGAAGGGAAGCAAAGCCCTATGAACTTTTGGTATACCACATACAATTCAAACCCTTGGAAAATTGACTGTCATAAACTCTCTTGAAATCTATAAACCTTGGAATGAATATATCATAAAAGTATATACAGTATACTTATATTTGCTGTGAATCTTATAGAATTCTATGAACTTATATTCATTTTTGTTAGATAACATTGTCTCAATGGCTTTTACATAATCACTTTGTAAAATATTCACAAATCTATCACAGTTGTCAACCTTCATATACCTTAATTTATTCTTCTTAAATTCATTAAAAGCAGCTCTGTCATTGCAGAAGGTTTGAGATTTTGTAAGATGTTTTCACTAAATATTCTATTTTTTGTACTTCTGTAGTTATTACTGTATGTACTTTCTAAATCATTGCTCGAGTTATTTTTTTATTTCAAGTACTATCAGTAAATTAAAGCCGTGGCTATGGGGGCCATGGCTGCTGCCACTTTTCCAATATTTTTCTAGGATGGTGGTATTTGTATTTTTTAAGACCATTTACTTCTATCCTAACATTTGATTTTACAAAAGATTTATGGATTTTTTTAAGTGGATCAGAAAAGGAATGTGATATAAGCTCATTAGCCCAAACAAATCTCATTTGCAAAGACATGAAACATATTATAACTGTCCTGATAAATTATGACATTAAAAATTTCATGAGACTAGAGCTACAGCAGGTTGACTTTACAATATAATGAAGATAAAAGAAATGAAGAAGAAAAATTGAGAGAGGAAGATGAAAAAGTAGACTTGGTAGCAAAAAATATGAATATAATATCATCTTCCAACTCTCCATAATTGATGCAGAAAATATAAATTTGATAATAAGTATTTTTTCCTTTATGGGTTATGTTTTACATATAGATGTAGTAGCAGATGCACTACTTGTAGGAAGAAGATTGCTTAAGTTGGTATATGGTTATTTCAAATGCATGCTCAGACAATAATCATCCTGTGTTCTGTATATGATCTGATAAATATAGTCATAAAAAAGAAGTATAGATAAAGCTAAAGGTATGAAAAGAAGAGAACATAATGATGCACAAAATACATTCTGGAAGGTGCACAGAGCAATAAAAAGACATTAAAAAAAATAGATAATGCTAATTTGATTCAAAATGATAACATGGAATGAATCAAAATTGCAATAAAAGAATGAAGAAATTGATGATAGCAAGTAAGGAGGAGAAAGAAACTAGTGATACCAAATGTACATACACATGGGGCAGGATTCACGAAGCCTCCGCGTAAGAGTTACAAGGCTTACACGGAGGCTGCAGTTAAACAGTGTAACGTCAGCATGTCATGCATATGCATGGGGGCATGCTGAATCACACCTAAGGCTAACACGGTCCATGTAAGACAGTAGGGGGTGTGTCCGTAGGGCGAACCCTGCAAACGGACATGCGCCCAGAAAGTCCCAAAAGTAAACCCCCACAACAGAGTCCGTGTAAATGTGAATAAACACAACACAACACATGCCCCCACAGATTATGAACATAAAATGTAGAAATGAACATCTAATAATTTTTTTTATAAGTTGTAAAGATGTTTGCCCGTGAGTGCGCTCGTTTGCGCGGGCGTGCCCGGTGCTTAGCCACAGTTAGTAGTCAGTGGAAAAGCATATAAGAACTAAATATGCAAAGTAAGCCAAAAAGCAATAGCGTAGTGGTAGAGACGTCAGCTGAAGAGGAGGCATTCATGGTTCGAGCCCCCACAACATCAATTTTTATTTTTAGTGAAATAAGCATGAAACAAGTCCCTGACATATATGTACATATATAAAATTATATTTTATGTAAAATGTAATGAAATGGGCCATGTATTTTGAAGAAATGTGAGATAAAAAAATAAAAATAAATGTGAGATGTGCCCATAGCTGAGCTACAGTCTAACAAGTTGAGGATATCTGCTTGTAGGTGAGCAGTGTTTTAACAGGTGTAAAATGAGTGCCCGTAGGTGAGCAGTGGTTTAATAGGTGTAAAATGAGTGCCCAGGGTTGAACAGCATTTTAACATGCTGAAACTGTGTGCCCATAGCTGAGTTGAGTGTAATATGTGTGCTGACAGCCAAACCATGCGTAAACCAGCGTGATCCGTTTGTGCGGAGCTGCGCACCGTGCCAGCAAGCTAACCAACGGGCAACGTTGAGCAAGCTGTATCAAAACTGCCTTTACACAGACACACCTCCTAGCCTGTGTAGACAGTCAGAAAATATAAGAAAGAATGGCCAGGTTCAAACCCAGGATACCATGCACCATAGTCAAAGTACTGAACCACTAAGCCATGACAGTTGCACTTAGAAATGCAGTAATAGCATATATATAGGAATGAATAGAAAGAGGAGCATGACAAAGCAAGTTTTGTGAAGCTGATACAATTCCAAAATGGCCAATCACAGATAAGTGTGGGAAAAACGGCATATATAAGCCCCATAGGCAGGAATACACAGCATAACCGATTGTAGAACCAACTTGCAGCCAGGATGTCAGGTGTAGGTGAGGGTAGTTGCTTCCGAGCACAGAGGTGGGGTGTTGAGGAGTCCAAATATATGGTTTGGCTCCTCATCCATAATCATGAGGCCCAACTTATGCAGGGCCAGGTCCTGTGGGGAGCATATAGGGCTGAGGCATGGGACCAGTTGGCACATGATCTCACCAGTGCCACAGGAATACCAAGGACTGGTGAGCAGGTCCGTCACCACCATGCGGACCTGAAGAGATGGAAGCAGGACCAACTGAGCCATTGGATCCAGGAGGCCCGGCAAATGCCCAACGCCCCACTACTGAGTATGTTACATGTAATTATTTATGTAAGAAATTAACCTAGCTGATATTATGGAGATGTGTATTCCAATATTACTTCATTTATATTACAGCTGCAGGTGCCTGTTCTGCGAACTGTCGAGCCTATGGCAATAGGCTTGTGCAGTTGCACCACCAGGCAGGTCAGTAATTCTCTCCCTGTAACTGTAAATAAATATATAAGTATGACAGTTAGCAAAAGAGTGCAGCATAGTCACTAATTAATAAAATGTGCAAGTAACACTGTAAGAGGGTTTGCAAATATTGCTTGATTACAAAAGTGTGATGCAGCCTGTAATCCAAACATAAAAATGAAACAAGTCTGAAATAAAGATGTCCCACCTGTAATATAATAGTACATAACCTGCAGCAGGCTGAAAAGTACAGCTGCAGAAGCTGAGTAAAACACGTGTGAAATATATCCCTGTTCAAATACAGAAACATGACATAAGTGAGACTGTTGGAAAGGATTGTTATAACTACAGGTAAAACATGTCAATAAAGCCTAGAATTAAGTACCATCCTGAATTGTAAAAATAAAACAAGTGAGAGAGTGTGAGAAGAGGTATGAATCCACCAATAAAGTAGTAATAACTCCTGAATAAAGTATACTCTAGTCAGTACAGAATGAAATGAATGTGGCAGGCAGAACGAAACAGTAATGTGTTGAAAACAGTACTGCAGCTGGAATGTGTGTCCCAAAATCTGGATATGTTGCTCTCAGTCTGCAATATGCAGATAGTATAGTTGTCTGAAATACCAAACATCCACAGTTGTCTATAGCTATATAAAGCAAATGTAGCAGGATGATGTAGCTGAACAGAGCCAGATATGAATGTGTATGAATAAAAATGAAATGTATATTGATGTAGCAGTAACATTCCTATCACCAACCTGAAGTAGTTATCACATAGGAAACTGTAGGCAGAACTGTAGTGTGTATATATCTGCAGCTAGTAGAAATGTACAGCATATGTATTGGTATTTGAAGTTGTTAATTAAATTTTCTTCACCCTACCCTATAACCACATATAATCCATTCCACATGAAATTGGTATGTGCAATCACAATTAACACCCCTGGACATATGTCCTGTTGGTTCATACATATTTGCATGTACATTGATGCATCTGTCCTGTACATACATCCAAACCTGATGGCCTGTTGCCATCAATCAACCCTGCATGTTGTTGGATTGTGTATTGCTGTTCAAATTATGCATGTGTTATGCTTGCTGTTCAATGGCTTGAATATATGGGTGTTTGGTTAATGGGAATACTAATGCATGCTGTTACAACTAATTGTGAATGGTATTATACATTGCTAACCCAAACTGTCATAACATAATGCAAAACATAGGACAACAGGGAAGGCGGGTTCCAGCGGACCCACTTTTCCCACCTAAGCTGGCGAGTGCACCTGGCAGTAGTTCCCAGGCCGGACACTCCTCCGGTGGCCCTGTGCCATCTGCAGGTGGAAGCACTGCAGGGGATGGGGCTTGTCCCCCCTCTGCAAGCATGGCTGGAGGAGGACATCCACTCACCCTCCGTAGTGTCCGGACTGTGGTGCGGAGGGATATCCGGCACGCTGTGCTTGGGCCCCTATGCCAGCTTGAGGCACGCGTAGCACAACTCACGGGTGTGCATGCTGCTCGGCCTACACAGCCCCCAGCACAGCCCCGTCCTGGGCAGTGAAGGCACAGTGGCAACTGCTCATGGGTGGGGCTCTCAGTTCCACTGTTGCCATCTGTGGGCTCATGGGCTCGAGATATCCAAACATCCATCCCCGTCAATTGTGTAACCCCCCCACGTGTCATACACCGCCCCTGTATGCGTCTTGTTTGTCTTGTCTGTCAACCTACCTCCCCAGCTATACCGACTTCCTGTACCTGACATACCACTCTCACCTGAAAAAAAAAGGGCACTCTGTACCCACAAAAAAATTACGCCCCATACATAGCTGCCCATTTTGCACACATGTCTGCTGGACATGTAAACTGTCAATTACAATTGGCTGTACAACAAGTATTATTGTTGTCCTTACACCTCTCTCAGGGGTGGAAGGTTTCAAATGTCACACCAAATTACAAACATATGCACAGCTGTTGCTGATGAAGAAATGGGCGGCTATGGGCCTTACCTACATCCCTCCTGCAAAACCCGAGCTTGTTTCCCTACTGTCCTACCCTCTTTGTGACCCCTTTTTCACCACTTTCCTATCTCGCCATTTTCTTCTCTTTCAAAGAAAATAGCTGGTGTGTCTTGAGTAAGCACTTTTAAGCAGTAGTAAGCGGGTGTGCGTGAAGCTAAGCGGCAGTGCGCATGTCTGACCTCCGCGCAAACCAGCGCTAACCTGCTTACAACTGCTTAAAAGTGCCTTAGTCACTCTGAATGACAAGGCCTGTAGTTTTTTTAGCAGCAAAATAAAATACCTCTCTCAGTCTCGAACCCAGGACCTTGGAACCACTAGTCTGCATGACTTACCACTAAGCCATGAGTGCTATACAAGAACATTGTGCTGAAAGAAATATATCATAAAATAGTAGGAATTAATTTAAAGGGAATATACAAGTCTAGCACACAAAGCATGTCATGTATATTTTCTGTCAAATCTAGTGGATTTGTAAAATAGTACTGTGTGCTTAGAAACAGTCATGCTAGTTGGTAGCTACTAGGTAATAATGTCACAGTAGCATCTGGCAAGCCACACACATACTCAGAGCAGGATAAACACAGCCATAGTTGAATAGTTAAGAGTGCAGACGTAGCAACTGTGACTGAGTTACAGGGATGTCCCTGATGTGAAAACAAATGTCAACTTTGCCCCAATGACACCCTGCCAAATGTGCTAACAGTAACTTACAGAACAAAATGCATTGCAGTGTCTACAACACAGCCTGAAATATGAGAGACATACCAACCCTTACACTCACAGAACAGTGTCCACAGCAAACCAGCATGGTCCCCACCCTGATAATCTGAAAGGGCTACGCCTACCTAACAGACCTTTTTATAGCACAGGCCTGTAATCACAGTGAGAACTGCAATCACTACACAACAGGCTGCATGCAATTAGTAAATGCTGGCTAACAACTGGTGCAGAGGCCATCACATGGACATGTGCAGATACCTACAAAAGCATCCTGTACTCCCAGTCCACACATGCAATACTGTCATTGCACCCGCTGGAGGTAGAGAGAGAGAGGGAGAGAGAGAGAGAGAGAGAGAGAGAAAACCAAAAAAAAAAAAGAAAGAAAGAAAGAAAGAAAGAAAGAAAGAAAGAAAGAAAGAAAGAAAGAAAGAAAGAGAAAGAAAGAACAAACTGGAAACATCAAGGCAAAGAGGCAGACAGCATGCCAAGCAACTGCAAGCCTACACAAACAGCTGCAACAAACACAGGTAATGTAAAGTACTACTATAATACTCTACATACTGTGAACCCTCCAGATGTGTTATTGGACTGTATCTATGTATATGAGGATGTGCATAGGGACAGGGATATACTGAAACTGTCACTGAAGGCTCCACATACATATGTATGTGATGGTAGCTATGTGCACATAGCAATGTAGGTTGTAGTGCAATGTACAAGTAGGTGGTACAGTAATGGGTGTTCAGCAGTACGTTACTGTGTGTATACATATGTGGACCTAAAAAGGAGTATATATATATATATATATATATATATATATATATATATATATATATATATATATATATATATATATATAAAACATGTGTATATGTATGTATATCGAGATATGTATGTATGTATATATATATATATATATATATATATATATATATATATATATATATATATATATATATAATATGCATATGTGTATACATAGATATACAGGGATGTAGAAATACTTAGACAGATATAGTTTCACAGTGGCATAGTATAGTACTAGGCTATCTGCAGACAGTGTATAGAATAGATTTAGAAACCTCCACCTCTGTATAGTAGTGACAGAGTTAAGATCCCCCTACATAATAGCGTTAGTGTACTGTGCCTCCGTCTAGTAGTGACACAGAGATGACCCCTGCTGTAAACCTATAATCTCCCATCCACTTGTCAAGAATGCACATGAAGAGTGTCAGTGAGGGTCTCTGCCTAACATGAACTGGGATCCTGTTCCACAGTATGGGAAGCCTCTTAGTGATGGATCTGTCCCTACAGTATGTCCTATTCATATGTGTGCTGAGGTTTAAATCCGTAGAAGTTGTGCTTCTGATGGATTTGGATTGTATGAGGTGGAACATGTCCATCACTACCAGATTGGACATGGCCTACTACATCAGGCACAGATCACCCTACGTAGGCAGTATGCTATGGAATAGAGCATGAGTTATGTTAGTCTGGCAGCATATGACAGGTGTTGCAGACCCTTGATCCACCTGGTGATGTACTCATGGGGTCCCTCTAGCTGTTGCCAGTGCCAGGTGAGGTACATACCAAATGGGGCATAGTACACACTCATGGGCCTGATAAGGGAGGAGTATAAGGGTACAATGACCCCTTTTGATGTGGATGTGAATCCCTTCATGATAAGGTGGGCAAGGTAGGAAGTCCATCCAACCACTTCGGCAACGTGGATGTCAAATGAGAGGTCAGCATTGCACAGTGTCACCAGGTCTCCGATTACTTGTATGTACTCAATGGGTAATTGTCTATGTTATAATATGTAGGTACCTTGTCCGTCCAAAAGGGTATGAGTATACATTACATGGCATGCAGTGTCAGGCCATGACTCCACCACCAGTTGTTGGTGTCCGTGAGGCCTGTCAGTAGGATGTATGTGTCAGCAGGTGTATTGCCTATGGCGCCTAGTATGCAGTCATCTTTGAACATTGTCAGCCACTACCCTCCCATGTCTGCTTCCACATCTGAGAATTATATGCCGAACATGAGTAGTCCCAGGACAGAGCTCTGTGGGACACCACATGTGACTGGCTCTGAGTGTGACATGGCACCAGTGAGGTTGACTATAGGGTTTCTATCCATTAGCTGGTTTGCAACTCATCATGTGACATATGGATTTACATGTTAGCTGTTGATCATGTCTATGATGGCAGAGTGCGGTATTGTGTCGAATGCTGTAGGCAAGTCCAGGTAGGCTGTATGAACCGCTATGCCCTCAGTAATGGCTATAGTGACTGATTTGAAACGGTCATCCAGGTTCATAAGGCAGGATCTGCCCTCTACAAAGCCAAACCCGGTAGGAACAGGTGTCTAAGTCCCCAATGTCTCTGTGTATGGGTACCATAATGATCCTTTCCATAGTGTTGCAGACCAGGCTGGTTAAGTGTATGGGGCGGTAGTTACTAGGGTCTGTAGAGGTGCATCCTGTGTGGAGTGGGACTACTGTTGCTGTATGCCAGTGTCCAGGTAAATATGCTGTAGTAAGGCTATGGCTGAATAGCATGTAATGTGCATGTGTAGCTCCTCTTGCAGTTTATGTAGCATGCAACCTGCAATACCGTTGGGTCCCATTGCTGCTGTGTTTTCAGCTCCACTGAGGGTGGTTCCCAGCTGGACATCCGAGATGACAGGGAGGTTACAGTCAGCTGGGATAAGTAATTCCACATGTGTGGGTGAGGGAGTGTAGAAACTTGCACTGAACCTGTCTGCCAGACTGTTGTCATTATCTGTGTGTTCAGTGTAGCGTATGCCACTGTGAACTAACTGTGACACAACTGAGGGTTCCCACACAGGTGTGTCACATAGCAGAGGAAGGCCTTTTGGTTATCTGTAGTGACCATAGCGATGTCCCTCTCATTGTTGGCCTTGCATGTTTGTACGACAAAACCCATCTGTCTACTACTGCTGATGAGAGATGCCATAGCTCTATGGAAGTATGCTCTGCCGTGCAGTAGCTACCATCTGTTGTTATACAACTTGTTCAATGCTGGGGTCCACCAGACAGGATGCCTGCCCTTGGTGGAGAGGGTCATGGTTCCATTTGTGATTGCATGATCCATGCATTCTTGGAGATGTCTGTAGAAGCATATGTGAGGGTGTCTGCATTGTGGGAAGTGGATTACACTGGCCCAGTGGGCATTCAGGATAACAACTCAGTTATGACGTGTAAAGTCGGCATGTGAGAGGTCTCCCACTGTAGTCTGTTGTGTTGTGGGGGAGGTGGGATATGTGTATCCAGGGTGATTAGTCTGTGGTCAGATGTGACTAGTGAGGGGTATCCTTCCAGTGTGTAGCACATTGTCCCCATGTTTGTGATGATCAGTTCTAATATATTATCTCCTATTGTGGGAGAGGTGACTAGCTGTTCTATTGTATTTGACATAGTGAATACCGGGAACCTTTGGGCTAGGGCGTTTGGGGCAGAATAATGCACCCAGTGTATGTTAGGGTAGTCGCACTATCCCAATATGATGCTGTGTGGTGGGACATTCATATCCTCCAATGTCTACAGGAAGGCCGACTGTGGTCCCTGAGATCGGGAGGGTGGTCTGTAACATGCTACCAGTTGTATAGCAGGTTTGCCTACAGTTATCTGCACCTGGATGGTCTGTGATGCTTCATGTGTTGCCACTAACCTGGAGGTGTGTGTGTCCTCCATGAATATGGACACACCCCCTCCCTGTCCATTTTGTCCCGAGTCCTGGGGCCAAAATGCATGATACGGGCTATAGCCTGGTACCGCTGGTGTGCTCTCAGGAGCCTTGAACCAGGTTCTCACGTACTGCACAGACATCGAGATTGGTAGAATATGTATGTACAGATATATGTAATACACACATACATATATAGATATCTGCAGAGACTTACACATATACAGATAGATCTGACTGACAACAGACATCTCTGTATATGACTATCTCTCACTCTCTGTCCCATCCCCTCACACTCACACTCAACCTGTGTCTCTCTCTCACTCTTTCCCCCTCTCTCCCCATATCTAAATGTATATATCTACATCTAGATATACATATGATATATACATATATACAAACAGATATATATCCATATACAGATATACATATATCAATATATATATATATATATATATATATATATATATATATATATATATATATATATATATATATATATATATATACACACACATATATAGACTGTGTGAGGCACATGTGTGCAGATGTCTTGCTACAGGAGCCTGGTGTCACAGGCATGGAGTGAACACCAGTGTGGATACTGGAGTACCATACCCCATTCAAAAACACTGACACCAGTAACCACCACAGTATGTACATGCCTGCCCACCACTGCATGTGTTAGGGGGGAACAGGGTCAAAAAGTGTACAATAGGCTCCACATCGATACACACAGTGGCACACTAGTCCTGTAATACCTGTACATGGAATGTGTCAGCGGACATGGTGTGTCAGCTATGGACATGTAGGTCATTGTACCCCTCCACACCCCACAATGACCTACATGGTATGTACCTCCCATGACAGCTACAGATATGGTGAAGGACACAGACATATGCAAGTAACTGTGTCAATGCACTCAAACACCACAGAGCACACACAGACTACCTACATAGAGGTTACCACTGCTGGATATACATAGTTCGGTCACACCCATGACAGTTGTCTCCCAACCATGGTAACACCTCCAACATCCACAACACAAATTACCTACATCTGTCGTCCTTGTCACTGCAGTATAGAGCACATGGTGGAGGTATGGGACCCTACCCACAGATATGACATATCCTGTAGTAGACCATGCAGAATTAAGAAGCAAGCCTCCCCATGAGTAGATGTCAGACATACCCCTGCTGAATGTTATGCTGATAGGTAACATGCCATATGAGTCACCCTGTGTAACTATTTGTAAGGAGCAGGTACGATCATAACACATGTTTCACAAGGGGCAGGATAGCATAACAGTATGCTGCTGTAGGCCCAGGGCCAAAACCACACTACCTACCTAGGATGCAATGCACACCCATTAACACATTACAAATGGAATATGTGAGGTGGAATGAGTGTGCTAGTGACTGGGTGCATGTTGTGTACTGGTGTGATTGCTCACCATGGCTGTCTGTCTGTCATGGTAATGTGTGTCCATGGTGTGAGGCCAGAGACAGGTGTGTGGGGTATTGCGATCAACACATACTACACTGCCATATGTTGTGCTGTGTTACGTTGTATGTCACTGTGGTGTAGGTAGGGTTATGGCAAGTAAGAGTAGTGTGCAGTACCAGTGAAATATGTAACGTGCATTGTGTGCAGTGCATGGGCTGATAATGTTCCCCATACAGTACCTTGATTCAAACCCCATGTGTGGGGTCGTGTATTGTACCTGAAACAGTGCGTTGACTGCTGCAGTATACTAGTCTGTTGTAAGGAGTGTGCCAGGTACTGTTGCACAGTTGTCAGATGAGCACTGATATCTGGTCATGTACATGTGTATCTCCCAATAGACAGTCAGATGCTATTTATGGTGCCTAAGTTATATCACTGCAGTCAAGTATAATGTGTATTATGTGTGCTATAGTCTGCTGACAGATATTGCTGACATATTTCCCTTCTCCTTTTCAGGGACATGGTTCACCAGCGGAACCCAGTCTACTCCACTGCAGAATAGGAGGAGATACACCAGAGCCTGGTGCGGGATTTTGCTGTACTCTTCTCCCGCACCAGCCAGAACCAGCAGGAGAGGGCTGCACTGTGGCAAGACCTGGTCCATCTGTTAAATGACATAGGCACACATAACCGGACATATGAGCAGGTACGTCATCACTGCAGTGATTTAATTAGAAATGTCCGTCAGCATGCATCAGATATCCACAGGCAGCAGCTTGCCACAGGTGGTGGGGTGGCTAGACATCCCCCCCTCACCAGACTGGAGGGACTACTCCTGAGTGTTGTGGCTCCATTACAGCAGCAACAACAACAGCATACATGTGTAATGATGGAGGCTGGAGCCGCACAGCAGCAGGACACAGAGCATGCAGGTAACATGCCATGTGTATAGTGACCATTCTGTACACTGTTAGGTTATGCATGTGTGGGGTGTGTCCTCAATTTGTAGCTGTTATCTTGGTAATTATTGTGCATTAGTGATAACCTCATTATCTGCAGTACACCTGTGGAAGCTAACTGTTGCACTACTGAACTGTAGCATGCCCACAGTATCAATGGCACAGTTGTGCCCACTGACGATGAATGTCTCTTTTCTGCAGGTCCCTCTGGTGTAACAGCAAGGCAGCCTATCCATGCTGGTGAGTGTGCAATACCATTACCTTCACTACTCTGTATACTAATAGTAGTAATAATAGGCTGAAGCAGTAGTGCAATGTGTTTGATTGCAGGTGTGTTTGTGTCTGTGGGTTGATACCTCATATACTGAGGTGTGTGCATGTGTGCATGTGCCCATGTGCCCATGTGTGCATGTGTGCATGTGTGCCTGTGTGCCTGTGTGCATGTGCCCATGTGCCCATGTGTGCATGTGTGCATGTGTGCATCAGTGGTGGCATTGTGTACACATTGTAAACTGTATTTCCTGTCTTACTCCCACAGGTTCTGGTGCTGCTCTGGTGTCATTCAGCAGGGAACCTGAATCAGCTGCTGTGGATAGTGATGATGATACCTGTGTAATGGCACAGGTAGGTGTGCCAGGGTCCGTCATTGGTCAGCCAATTGACACTACACATCTGTCGACCCCATCTATGCGCACAGTCATCCTGCCAATACATCTTTTGTCACCAATGTCCCTAGGTGATGGACAGGATACAGTGGGGATTGACCAGGGTAATGTGGTACTGGTGGCACATGCATCCCCACACTGCAGCCATGGCCAGGGCCCTGACACGATACCGCACAGGCAGACGTCCATGGGTTCTCGTGGGAGCATCCGTGGGCGTACCGCCCCTGTCAGACGTGCCCACAGAGGTCTTTCAAACCCAGGTATGTTCCAGGCTGTAATGCAGGCACAGTCACGTATGGAATGGTACACCAGACAGGGTCTGAGGGAGCTGAGAGCATGTCGCACAGCCATGAGTGACAGTATGCGTGATGTTGCAGCTGCCATCCGCAACTTCACCGAGGTCATTGACAGACGTTGGGGGGACAAATTAGATCTGTTCCACAACTATATGTCCATGAGCCAGGGCAATGGTGGACGGTTGAGGTGTCAATGTGGCCGTATGCCAGCAACAGCAGCAGCTGGCAGATGTCGCGGACGACAACAGGGCCATGGCCGCTCACATAGTGCCAGCAGCAGCCCCAGCAATGCTGGGTCTGTGCTGTCATCGGACCACCCCAGGAGACCACGTGCACATGGTGCTGGACAGTCCCAACAGGGACCTGTCTCCAGTCAACGAACACCTGCTTCTGATGACAGTACCCAGTCTGGATTGGTACCTGATACAGTCCGTAGCACCCCTGCGAGGCACAGGTACTGTGTCCATGGCCACAGACAGTGATCTGTATGTCCTGGCAGGTACAGTCTGCAGCTGTCCACAAACACCTGTATATGGCAGCCATGAGGTGGGACTGTGTGCATTCATACACACATGCAAAGTGATAACACCTAGGGCTACCGCATACACGCACACACTGCATCAACATTGCCCCATCTTGTACTGCTGTCCCTCACCAACACACACACACAGACATGTCAATTGGTTGTATCAGTGGCAGACTCAGGCATACCAGGTACACACCCTGTGCATATGATGAAACTGTGCCACCTCCTGCAATCTGTAAGATCGGTGCAGGAACAGGTTAACATGGTGCTGATGCACAGGGTGACTACATAGATGTATTGTAATAGTATGATGTTGACAACAGTACAGTGTAATTATAGCATTGTAGGTATATACCAGCATGCCTGATGCAGTTACAGTATGAATGTCATTGTATTGTTTTCTACACCCATACTAATTACCACAGTGTTCTGTCTGCACATCTTTGCATACTGGTGGTGAGGCTGTGAAGGGATGGCCACCTACATAGGTAGCACAGGGGATACAACAATGTACATATTGATACTCACTGATGGCCATGTCAACTGCGAGTTGCATGCTGTCCACACACGACTCTGCAATGCAGATCTTTCAGGATGTTGATATCTGTGCAGTACTACACAGCAGGTTCAGGGCTCACAAGAGCACTCTAGCACTACAAGGTCACACCTCATACCATGCATAACAGCACCAAAACACAGAACTAACTATGACAGGAGGGAGAGTGTCCATACATGTCAAGGATACTGTGGTGTCAGGACAGGTAGCATACATCATACTATGTCTGGAACTGCTGAGTGAGGGCTCAGTGTCTGTTATTTGAGATGTGTATTATTACAGGTATGAGCATTTGGGTATCAGGCCAGTTATTCAACATTACAAAGGTACGTGGTCTATACACTTGTGGGGGTTGTGGCTGGACCCAGCCCATCTGACCTGGGAATGTCTGGGTACTGGCTTGTTACATACTGGAAGTCGTACACCTTGTTTGTTGTAGCATAGTCTACATACAGGTCTGCTGACTGCAGCTTTGTTTGTATGCATGTTTGCCTGTTATGTTCCTGAAACACTGATTCCACCTGCGGTGCAGATATACAGTGCCTCTGTGGATCCCTAGTGACATATGTGTTGCTTACTATACTGATGTCCATGTGTCACTTGACATAACGTCACTGTTTGACCTGTTTGCATGTAGCTTGCCTGTAACACATTGCATAAGATGTACCTCACATTTGCTCAATACAGCATTCATATATGCCAGCACTAACAATTCAGGAGCACTACACCCTCACATAGTCACCTTGAGTACCTTGTTCCCCATTGGCCCTATGTGTCGTTACTTAGTGTGGGAGTCACAATGCTATGGTAGCATGTGCAAAGGTCACCTGTCGATCTACTCTCAGGTCCAGTTGGTTAATCTGTAAGTCATGTGGCAATGTTATAGCTGCCTTATGTACAGAGACAACCCTCTCCCCTTCCCATACATGTACAACACATGTGAGAGATGCAACCACATAGACAAACTGGGGGCTAAGCTCTGTTTACACAGCACTGGCATTCCCTGTCAGGTGGAGTGGGATACTACAGTGAATACAGTACCAGTCTCCCATAGACCTGCCATGACCACAATCCAAACACAGACACACACAGGTATATTACTGGGCTCTCAGAATAGCACCCTGCCTGAGCAGCTGACACCTGCAAAGCAGACACACAAGCAAACATTACGCCAGGGCAGCGCACATGCGACACATAGCTCACAAAGCCTGTGTGCCTAACAGTGTCAGGCCATACTGCTAGACAACACACCTGCTACGGTTGTATGAGGTACCTCTATTGACACGTACATGGTGGCCTTGCTCCCAGGCTGAACAAGGTGGCGGTCACGCTGAGCTGCCCGTCGGGCACTATGATCCACCACATAACACAAGCAAAGCAGTCACTCCAAGGCATGTAGCAGTATGACTCAGTCATTGTCTGTGCCAGTGTGTATGACCTCTGACGCACCTCCCTGGACTACATGTTAGGGGACATGGAGGGGCTCTTTGAGGTTGTGGCACAGGCTGGTATGACCCTGGCTTTGGGTAGCATCTCACCCTCACCATGAATGCTGCCACAATATGTATACAGGATATTCGGTTTCTGCACTTAACGTATCTTTCAGTGACATCCAAAGGGGATCCAATGCCTGTCAGTGTGAGATTACATGCTGGACATGCCACATTGCTTTGCTTGGGACAGCATGCACCTGTCACCCATGGGCCATTGTATATTGGCAGAGGCTGTTGCTACACACATACTGCCTTTGTATGCAAGGCTGACATTACATAGTCACCTACACAGGTAGCACACGGGATGGGACACTAATAGCAATGGTACTCAACAGCAGCAGTGTAAACCTCAAGATGCATGCAGTGGAAACTGTCCTTAGCATGGGGTAAAGCAATATCCGTGCAGTAACAGACTCCTGGTACAAGGCTCTCAGGTGCACACCATCAGTGCCAGGTCATTCCTGATACCATGCTTGTCATCCCCTACACATGCTCCAAAACAGAACGGGGGGATGTATCCAAAGGCACCTCAGATACACACACCCCCAGGTTGGTGGCACTGCACAAAGCATCAGAGCCTCTCCATGTGCAACACACAGTGGGTTAGACTGCCTTCAGATTCATAGCCTGGCAAACACCACACTCCCATACCCAGGAAAGCCACTTGCTCTTCCTGACAACACTGGGAATATGACGGTCTCTACACACACCATTATATGGTTGTACTGCAACTACCCAAACATATAGTGTGAGCATTATTCTAGCTGCAAGACCCTATCTGAAGGTGTCTTATCATTCATTCCCTGCATTGCAATGGAACAACTTGTTACCACTCCCACAAGTGGTGACAACATGCTGCACCTGCTCATCACCAACATGTGGACTATATGCTCCAGACCAATCATGCATCCCTCGCTGGTGGGATGACACCATCTACAGCCCACACTGTATAGTCACATACCACATGCAGCCCCTGCACAGAATACCCCAGTCATACAGTTGTCTGATGCATATTCCATGTATTCACATGAGTCAGGCTTCGGACATGGGAACTCTTGCAGTTCACAGGTACATATGTGTAGGTGGCACACACATACATCATGTGTGCATTGACATTACTGATATAATGTATGTCGTGTAATATTGGGAACAACACCCCACACACGACTCCAAAAAGTTATCCATTCGCAGTACCTGCAAAGATTGACGCAAAGGAAGTGACAGCCGCATATACGAATCAGCTGTATATGCACTAAAATCAGGTGCAAGGGTGATGACACATGTGTCCATGAAATGCAGGACGTATGAACAGATATCCCTAGAGTGGGGAGTGCATATAAGTGCATCCACATCGCAGTACCGCACACATTAACCATGTGTAATGTGTACCGTAGAGGGTTGCAGGCATGGGAACCTGGGTATGTAGAAATGGGCCTAGGTGTTGTTTGGCAGAGATTTCGTAGGCCCGCCGCGTGGGAGGGATGTGGGTATAGCACATGCCTTTATTCTCAATAATGGTGCAAAGCATCCACTGGATAGTGCGGAAAGCAAGTTGGAAATATGTACAGCCCTATATCAGTGTCCTGTAGGCGATTCCCATGGATGGACATGCGTACGACCAAGATGGTACCCATAACTGGAAAACTGTCAGAATAACACAGCTGCAGTAAGGCATAGTACAGGAAATACAGATAGGGACTACATTATAAATACCCCATACAAACTCAGACCGTTGTGTGAATACTGGCGTAGGCATGAATATGGATGTTATGAGTGTCACTAATCATGCAATGGAAATAGCGGTCACTATCACCTACCGCACAGTCCATAATGCCTAGACAGCAATCAGCTAGAAAAGCACATCACTATGTGAAATGTAACAAGGGCAAAGGCCAAACGTCAGGGCATGTACACATAATGACAACAGGTCAAGGGTATGAAGGAGCTAACCTGTCCAAAATACATGTACTGAACTGGTGATATTAGGCGGACAGGTGAGAAGAAAGACAGCAGGAAAAATGGGCAAACATGTATAAGTCATACCCCGGAAAATGTGAATGACAACGTATGCCCTGCGAAGGTCAATGCGGAAGGTAATTAGACACAAAGGTAAAGTGTCCCCCAGGGTGTCATGAAGTGTCAACATAACAATTACCAGACCCCCATAGTCGTACGTGAGCCCCGCCACTGACGGAAAGCGCAAATACAACGCACACTAATGGTACATGAAAGAACAATTAGTGTGGATAATCAGATGTAGACCTGTGTGAGGAATACAGCTGTCTGTGTGGGTGTGTCGTGCAAATACAAAGTAATGTCACGTGGGCTGTCATGTCGCCATACACTGTGTGTGTAATGTAGTCAGACAGTAGGTATGTTGTATCAGACACATACTCTGCAACTGTACAGATGTACGCAGACTGTGTAGAGGTATGCCTCATATGTTTGCTGTGTTCCACGTAACAGTAACAGTCCGGCACCCTCATGATAACTGACGACAGGAAACAACGACAAACATGTGATGAAGACACCAAATCAGACAGAAATGCCATACTCATGCATAACATATCACTGTGATCACTAGCAATGTTTCTAAGAGCAACATGTCATTACTGGCCCTGAGTGTACCACTATCACATAAGGCCTTGTCCAGATATACGCTCCTTGAGGTGGAGTGTTATGAACAGAAACAGATACATGTGTGTGGAAACATTATTATCCACTGCAAGATGATGAAATGTGCTGCAGTAGGAACTGCAGTACTGTCCACAGGTATGTGCTGAAATGCAAATTAAACAGCAGTCTACATGAATCACCTATATTGGCGACACCTGCACAGATGATTATAGTGGGACATACACATGACCATGCACACAGCTCAGATAGACATACACACATCATAAACAGGCAATGATACACAAAGTCTATGGCATGTACGAGTACAGTGACAGTACAGCAAGGATAGCTGTCTGCCAAGATATACAGCGGATGTCTGTAAGGGCGTGTAACACCTCCCGGAACACGGACGTTGCATGGACAATGTTCGGATTTGCATCGTACCACATTGCTATGTGTAAGCTGTGCAAATATGCGATACATGGGACAGACAGCTGTCCATGCAAGAGCAGCGCTATGGGCATAAAATATGTATATGTATATATATATATATATATATATATATATATATATATATATATATATATATATATATATATATATATATATATATCGAGAGATACAGACAGACACATGTGGCAAGGCCGGTAGTGGAACCTACACATCACTACCCTATCACACCACAGCATGACGCACGTAGAGAACATGCTACGGAGGTCGCTAACCACAGCAGACACACAGGCAGTCCACTAGGTGCGTCTCAACATCCGCACACACATCTGGCAGGCATGGGAATTGACCTTACACCTACCTACCCTATCGCACGACAGTATGGCACAATTACAGAATGCGCTACTCAGATTACTGAACACAGCACTGTCAGAGGCATACGTCTAGGTGGGTGACATTATCTGCAAAGGAATAGACGCTGATAGCAAATGTATGTGTTGTGAAGCATCTAAAAGCATCACTGTCTCTAGAGGCAGCTGGAAACACACACACACACGTACTTGAAAGGGCCAGGAGTTGAACCTACACCTACCTACATGAACACACTACAGCATGATGCATTTACAGAACGCGCTACTGAGATTACTGAGCACAGCACTGTCAGAGGCATACTTCTAGGTGGGTGAAATCATCCGCAAAGAGACACTGATAGTAAATGTATGTGTTGTGAGGCGTCTAAAAGCATCACTGTCTCCACAAGCAGCTGGAAACACACACACACACTTGGAAGGGCCGGGAGTTGAACCTACACCTACCTACATGAACACCCTACAGCATGATGCATTTACAGAACACGCTACCGAGATTACTGAGCACAGCACTGTCAGAGGCATACTTCTAGGTGGGTGACATCATCCGCAAAGGAATAGACGCCAATAGCAAATGTATGTGTTGTGAGGCGTCTAAAAGCATCACTGTCTCCAGAGGCAGTTGGAAACACACACACACACACACTTGGAAGGGCCAGGAATTGAACCTACACCTACCTACATGAACACACTACAGCATGATACATTTACAGAACGCTCTACCGAGATTACTGAGCACAGCACTGTCAGAGGCATACTTCTAGGTGGGTGACATCATCCGCAAAGGAATAGACGCTGATAGCAAATGTATGTGTTGTGAGGCGTCTAAAAGCATCACTGTCTTCAGAGGCAGCTGGAAACACACACACTTGGAAGGGTTGGGAGTTGTACCTACACCTAACTACATGAACACAATACAGCATGATGCATTTACAGAACACGCTACCAAGATTACTGAGCACAGCACTGTCAGAGGCATACTCCTAGGTGGGTGATATCATCCGCAAAGGCAAGGATGCCGATAGGGAATGAATACAGAGTGAGCAGTCACACAGCATGTTACTATCCCAAGGTGGACGTACAGTAACACGGCAGTGCTGCACTCGGGAATACTATCTACGGAGCACTACATCACGAAATGGATACGGGCTGCACCACAGACAGTACACCCTTTGAGAGAGCAACCAGTGTGTTTGATGTAGGCATCGATTGTGTCATAGCAACTATATATAATTCGCCTGGATGGCCACCATGGCTATGCAGGATGTCAATGGCCATGGCTACACGCCTAGTATCAGACGTCAGTGCCGAATGTACTGTGTGTCCATGACTGGCGTACTGGGCATGCTCACACACTTAGCATTTGCAAAGTGCAAACATGCATACACATGGAGTGTAATCATGACAGGGCAGAGTGTGGAACGTACTGTGTGTCCATCTACACAACAGCAAACTGGGCATGCTCACACACTTAGCGTTTGCAAAGGGGAAACATACATGCACACGGGGTATAATCACAGAAGGGCACAGTGTGCAATGTACTATGTGTCCATCTACACAACTGCTTACTGGGCATGCTCACACACTTAGCATTTGCTATGCGCCGTCCAGCATGCAGACGGAGTGTACACACAGAAGGCATACACATGGAGTGTAATCATGGAAGGGCAGAGTGTGGAATGTACTGTGTGTCCACTTACACAACAGCAAACTGGGCATGCTCACACACTTAGCAGTTACAAAGGGGAAACATGCATGCACACGGGGTATAATCACAGAAGGGCCATCCAGCATGCAGACGGAGTGTGCACACAGAAGGCATACACATGGAGTGTAATCATGGAAGTGCAGAATGTGGAATGTACTGTGTGTCCACCTACACAACAGCAAACTGGGCATGCTCACACACTTAGCAGTTGCAAAGGGGAAACATGCATGCACACGGGGTATAATCACAGAAGGGCGCAGTGTGCAATGTACAGTGTGTCCATCTACACAACTGCTTACTGGGCATGCTCACACACTTAGCATTTGCTATGCGCAGTCCAGCATGCAGACGGAGTGTACACACAGAAGGCATACACATGGAGTGTAATCATGGAAGGGCAGAGTGTGGAATGCACTGTGTGTCCACCTACACAACAGCAAACTGGGCATGCTCACACACTTAGCCGTTGCAAAGGGGAAACATGCATGCACACGGGGTATAATCACAGAAGGGTGCAGTGTGCAATGTACAGTGTGTCCATCTACACAACTGCTTACTGGGCATGCTCACACAGCATTTGCTACGCGCCGTCCAGCATGCAGACGGAGTGTACACACAGAAGGCATACACATGGAGTGTAATCATGGAAGGGCAGAGTGTGGAATGTACTGTGTGTCCACCTACACAACAGCAAACAGGGCATGCTCACACACTTAGCAGTTGCAAAGGGGAAACATGCATGCACACGGGGTATAATCACAGAAGGGCGCAGTGTGCAATGTACAGTGTGTCCATCTACACAACTGCTTACTGGGCATGCTCACACACTTAGCATTTGCTATGCGCCGTCCAGCATGCAGACGGAGTGTACACACAGCAGGTCACAGTAAGGTAAACCTGCCCACACGCACAGGGTGGTCACACATGCAGTTACTCGTACACACACAGATGACATCACAGGTGTCACGGGTGCAGGTCAAACATGTACACACTGCAGTGAACACTTTAGCTGTCATGCCAGCACCATGTCATCGGTGCAGCAGTAAGCCTCACGGTCCAACAACAGCATGTGATGTATGTCCACAGGTCTGTATAGCAGTGTACACCAGTTGTGCAGAGTACACATGTACTAACAATTATCCAACATGTGTGATGTAGTCCACCCATATCAGTATACATGGACAGGTCGGCTCCACACATACCATGGCCCTGACACAGCTGTGACACATGACTGCTGCTGTACCACAATGAACAAACGTCTGGATATGTCATACATGTGATTGTCTGGATGTGTGCATGGACTGCACACATGGCACATACAAAGCCTGTGATGTACCACATGCATAACACTGGCATACGCAGTGCTACACACACGAATGGAAGGTGGACCCATGTCTGTGGAATGCTCCCACTACAGGGTGTAGCAGTGTTGACTGGGAAACATACCCTTGTATTGTTCGTCTGTGACAGCTGTGATACCATACCACAGTCCATGTTTTATGTATGTCAACACACATGTCAAAAAGTAGCAATGCATACACACATGGCAACAGGAGACACATGTGACATGTGTACTGTGCATGGAGCAGCCATGCATGAGCAGTGGCCGATGTCCATAACATAGTTGCAACAACCTACCACATGCATACCCATCATAGGGGCCATTATACGGTGGCATAGAAACAGCACGTATGGAGGTATGTGTGTACATAATGTGTTTAAACACCTGTCTACATGCATGTGTGCAGGTGGTGGCTCACAGTTGTGTCACACACCATCCTACCCTGCCATGTGCATACAGTATGCTATGTCGCTATTACATGGCAGTGCTGACATAATGCATACCCAGCGGTCAGGTGTTATTGACTGTATGTCACATGGCAGCTGTAACACCTACCACCCCCCAAGTGCATATATCAGCACATCTGCCGGATACAGTGTTGGTACACATAATGCACTACATACCGCTGCATGCCTGCACACGTATCATATGGTGGGTGTAGTATTCCCAGCACTGACGTGTGCATGAATGTGTGCCCATGTATGGCACATATCGGGGGGAATATGTCCCATGTGCTACACATCCCTGTACACCATAGTAGAGATCTGTACATACCTCAGTGTGGGGAGCATGCATTTGGATGGTGCAGTACATGCAACACGTTGTCTCTCTGTGTACACATGTGTGGTCACCACAATGTGTGTGTGTCTACATGTTTGTATGTCTGCTGCTTGGTGTGAGGGTGTATGCTAATATACTGTTGTGAACGAACACTTACCACACATGGTGACTATCCCGTACTGGTGCTGCATTGCACAACCCTGTCAATGCCATAGGTGTGAGCCATACTGGCTACCTGTGCAAGTCCGCTCCCTGTGACATGGCATGTGGGTGCATAGTATTGTGAGGGTGCTGACCATACAGGCAGGTGTCCCCATCTGCACACTATGGGATGTGCATCATAGTGGTGTACACCCCGTGATTGAGACCATGTTCCTGTACTGTTACAGGGTCCTACTGCTGCACAGTGTGCCCCACAGCTGACAGGTGACACCTGAAGTCAGTGGCCATCACGCTGTGTACGACACCTGCACCATGTCACCATACCTGTAGTGTGTCCTGCTACATGTGTGACGTCTCCGTCCACTGTAGCCTGTGGCACTGACCACATGCGTCAGGTGCAGTATATGTGCGGACATGTGTGTCATGTAGGTGGACAGGCAGGTTGCAGGTACATGTAGTATGCTGATATTGCCAGATGTGCCTGTGAGTAATCCACAGCTACACGTGGGGGACTGATAACGGTGCTCCCTGTAGGCACATGCGAGTACACCATAGGAGGGATTCAGGGTATCAGAAGCAACATGGTGCTACATATGTAACCGTCACACATACCGTGAACACATCACAATGCATGCTGCACCTGGACTACATGGTATGTCTGCTGCATGTTGACAGTACACAACCCACGTCACATACGCATCTGTCAGTATTCATACACAACCACTGCAACATACACATCCCACGCTATGCATACACAGGTATCACATACACCTCTCACTATCCTGTCCACCCTGTGCATCAGAATATATTTGCATAACCCTGCACCGATGGTGTGGATGACAGGGATGCAGCAGAGGCTTCATCATATGCAGAGGGTGATATGTTTGCCAGGGGCATAGGCTGCACCAATGGATAACATCATGTGTGTGTGTAAGGGCCGGTGAGTTTACTGGACATGTCTGTGCAGAATGCATGTGGATGTGGTGGAGCCCTACAGTTGCGTCTGCTGTGTGTGGGTATGTGTGTACACAGTTCAGCCATATGTGATGCCTACACGGGGTATAATTGACTGTACAGTGCAGGTTGTACAGCTCACTGTGTCCGTCCACAGCCATGTGACCTGTGCCTGCCTGGGGTTGCACGGGCACTACCAGGTGGAGGTACAGAGTGGCTACTGTCCAATGACACATGTCCGCTGGAACCGTGCCCACGATGGGACCAGCCAGGGCCATGTCCACATGGCCTGCTGTGTCCTGGTGTGGACAGTACAGCACCAGCTGCACTGCTACTGCTACCGGCACTATGTGAGTGGGCATGAGAGATGGCACGCACACGTCGATGTACACTAGGTGGTGTTGCTGGCCTACGCCCATGTGTCCTATGCCTCACCCCTACCAGGTGTTCCAGCACAGACAGCTCATGCTCGCGGATTGCCATGCCTCGGTCGAGGATTCCAACCATTTCACCTAATCGCCTATCCAGTACATTAGCAATCTGCTGTTGAGCATTTGCCAATGACTGGATGTTGTCATTCAGGGTACAGATTGCAGCCCTCTGCAGCCTCTGCCCTTCTTGGTTCTGCCATTCTGCACGTGCCTGTGCCGCCATTACAGTCTGGAACATGCGTCTGGTGATACCAGCTGCTGCGCCCTGTACTGCAGGTGCATGTCTGCCAGAGGTCCTCCTACGAGCAGCACCAGCCACATGCCTGTGTGGCACATCACCAGTCATTACACTGGCAACATGTTGTGTAGTCACAACTTCTGTAGCCACCACACATTCCTGTTCAATGCCAACAGATGCTGACTGTCCTTCCTCTATGGGCAACGGTGATGTGGTATGTGATGGCATCAGAACCGTGTGCGAGGAAGAGGGGGTACATAGGTGGGATGGTAACCAATGGCACAGATTCCGCCCCTGATAACCCTGCCTGTACCTCATGCATATGGTCATTACCGCTAGTATCTGTGGGGACGCTAACATCAGATGGACCGCAGGAGGGTAACGCACCTACACCACCTGTGAATGCAAAGACATACTGTAAGGTACATTACACACAGACACAGACACACACACACAGACACACACACAGACACACACAGACACACACAGACACACACAGACACGCAGACACACCATGCACGTGATATTTCAGATGACATGCAGCATTCCTGCACTACAGCACAGGGAATGCAGCTCAGACATTAATAGTGTTAGTATGCATACCACCCTGGGGTGCACACTACATCAAGCAGGTGTCATATCAGTAGGCATGCAGTACACACAATCATGGTAATTTGCATGCATCACCGTGATACACCATGTGGCCACAAACAGGTTAACAGTACACATGGCTGACGTTACTTTGACATGTAATCCGCTGACATGTGCAGTAACATGTATAAATGTTTGACACAATGGTGTCCTGACACATGCACAGCATCATAATGGGCTTCACAGTGCAGTGTTGTGTGTACAGCCTACAGATAGAATGCATGTTTAGCAAATGTGTATGTGCAGGTGTGGTTAGTGTGAGCCATGTACATAGCTATACAGTGTGGAGTACAGGCACTGTGCCATTGCATGGCAACATGACGCATGTATGTTGCTGTGCAATGCATAACATGGACGCATTGCATTGCCATGACTGCAACACAGTCATGCTGTTCCACAGATCGTATATGGTAGACATCGGTGACACCTCCGGTGGCTGCAGACAGGCATTCTGGCTGTCCGGTGTAACACATCAAATGTACAAGTGGTCCACTATGGCTATGATTGCACTATGTGTGGACAATGTGCAACGGGGTCTATCCACATCAGATGTACTGTGTGGCAACATGCCTGAGGCTATCACCCATGGCCATGTGTGAACGGGTGTTGGACAATTGTGTGTGATGGGCATCTTATACACATGTCTGTCATGTCCCATGTGACATACACCCATACATGTCAGAGGTGTCACAATCCACAGGGCTATGCAGACAACAGTGTGGATGTTTGTTATGTCGGGTGTAGGTCATGTGATGGTGTGACAATATTGCAGACAGAACACCACAAGCTTGGGACATGTCGGGTGGCATGTCACAATGTGTGCACACAATGCAGGGGCATATGTCACAATGGTGACACCTGTGTGCTGCCCAGATCACTGCTCACTGTGTGGTACTGTGTGCATACCACAAATGTTGTTCCAATGCATACTACATATGCATCCATTGTAGAACACCTCCACCATTGTATGCATAGCTGACCGCACATATCACATTGACAGGTACTGTGGTTTCATGCCAGTGTATACTAATGGTGTATCTATTGCACATGGATTGCATGTGTGTGTGTCTGGTGGTGCAACCTGTATAATGTGACTGGAACAAAACCCAGGTGTGCATGTTATACCTGGCCACATGGCAAATAACTCTACACTGTAACATGCCTGATACTGACAACAGTCTCACCTGCGACGGACCCATGTCTGTGTGACATGCCAGAGGTACCTGTATAGGGGCGACACAACAGTATAAACATTATTCATGACTGTATGACAGCCACAGTTCGCACTGTGCATGTGAACACATGTACCTGTGTGATAGCATATGGTATACACACATCTGCATACACAACGTAGCATACTGTAGTATGCAGCTTGTGTGCCCATATACCTGGCATGTGTTGTTACTTTACATAATGTACAGTGACACCTGCAACTACAGTGGATATCATACTCATATGCAGGACTGACTTACGAGGCAACTCCAGGCTCATTGGTTGGGAGACACCCACCTCCACGATGGCGGCTAGTGTTTCCGCATGCTGTTCCCTGGGTGTCCCCAGACTGGCCAGTAGCTCCTCTGTGTGTGTGAGTGGGGGCTGGGTTGGTGGCCCACCACCTGTTCCACCTTGTTCTCTGGCGATTGCAGTGGCACGCTGTTTCGCATGCCGTATCAGGTCCGTGCAGTGTCTGCGTACCTGCTGGTAGGTGCGGTTGTTGCCACCCACGTCATTCACCCTCCTGCGTATATCCTGCCACAGGTCATCCCACTGTTGAGCATGCTGTGGCACATGGCTGAACAGCACGTCATAGGTGTCATGGAGCAATGGTATGATGACATCATCCTCCTGGCGGCTGAAGGCTGGGAGTCGTGAACGTGGCATTATCTGTAAGACATAATGATGGTGACAGGTCACATTCACACTGATGTACTGGCATACTGCTGAACATACATTGCTATGGCATGTATGACATCTGCACAGTAATCTCTGAGAAGCATCATGACACTGACACAGCTGACGTGTTGCTGTCACACCTGTCACACCGTTATGCAGTGGATATCATATCATATCTCTGTGTCAACTCATCACAGTGTACATACTCCATGTAGATGGTAACTTGCTGTGGACATGTGTACTTGCCTGCACCTGTGTTCTTACCAATCTGCACTTGGCCCGATGTGTCCACAGTACTACTGTTCATCTGGATGCTGTGTATATGTCACATAGCATCACAGATGCAGCCGTTATGGACGTCAGCAGTGACATGGCACACATACACATGGACACCTGTACATGCATGTGTTTTGCCATATACATCTACTCAGCACTGTACGGGTGTTGAACATCCTGCCATGGCTCGCCTGTATTGCACATGTGATACACATGGGACAATGTCTATTCATATGACATTTGCAGGGATGGTCAAACATAGCATGTGCCCACACATTTTACACACACTGTTACACAGCAATTGTGACACCACAGGGTGCATCAGTGCCACATTACTGATCCAATCAGTTGATAGTGCATGTACCATGTGGCCATCGCACCATGTATGACTGTGATGACACGTGCAGCCTTGATGGATAGGGTTGCATGGTATGGCAGGGTATATCACATATATGGCACAGGGATGTGTCCAGCCTGTGGAAAACCAGTATTAGGATGGTGGCTGTCCATTCCATATGTCATTTATATGGGTATATGGACATGTCACATGTCCATCATCATGGTGTGGACAATGTCCTTCTGCAAGTTAGGCAGCATGCTGCATGGTGGGGGTGTGTATTGTGCATGCTGGTATCGCACATCCATGCATAAACTTTACCCCTGACAGGTGCTATGTGCTGTACTATTGTTCAACACAGTGCTGTATATGCCCGCATGGTGATATCCCGTGCACATGGATGGTAGCCCGACCTGACATGGGTACCTCATATGTCTACATCCAGTGCCTGCTGTCACCACCATGTGGACGGGTGCACCGCAAGGCACCATCCCTTCCAGAGTGACCATGGTGTTGAGCGCAGCCTAGGTATTCATTTATGGGGACAGGGATGTTCACATAGCGGTGGCAATGCTGGTATCATCCATCAGACCGTACACTTATGACACACACCTCACACACACAGCCCATTCAGTATGTTGTTCGCAACACTGACACAGCTATACTGCTAGGTCAGGTCCATTCCCAGCTGTACATACACAGATGCATAACATTTCTCTCTGTGGCATGGGCTACAATGACGGTGGTGTTCAACACATACCGTGTTCGACTGTAGCTGGCGCTGATGTTCTGTGCACATGTCAACACATTAACCCTGTTCTACTGTAGCCAGCGGTGATGTGCTGTGCACATGTCAATGCTGCACATTGTGTTGATGTCTGTCTGTCAACAGGCCACTGGTGGAACACGCAAAGGTATTTGTAATCAAATATACATGCCACCCTGCACAGCTGTACTGCTAACATCTCAGGTGCTAATGTGTCATGGAAATGCACACCTTACCCGGAAAGGTGATAGTGCATTGCCACCCTTACTCATCACCTCTTGTGGGTTGCTATTATCCAACACCCTATTTGTATTTTATGGTCAAGCTATGCACCTGTGCAGGACATGTGAGCATGTAATGCGCTACTGATTACCTTTGCACCCATTGCACAACATGTCACACAGGTACACTGGCAGTCATACACTTCACAGCTTGCTGAAGGTACGACAGGTGTTGTACACACTTAACACACATATCCTGTGGGACATGGTCATATGTACAGGCATGTCCAACCGTCACGTGCCAGTGCTACCCCTATATGATGGATATGTCATACATGTGGCAATACAGCAACTGTCACATGTACTCGTGCAATGCTCCCCTACCAACGCGCAGCGGTACTGCCTGTGAGAGATGTGCTTCTGCATCCATGCTGTGCCCATAGCTGTCAGTTGTACATCATTATGTGCAACGTACCTCATTTGGTGTTCTAACAGGTGCATGTTCATCAAGGTTCCACATTGGAAGGGTCTGTCACACATTCATTGTTGTACATGGTTTACATGTCAGCCACGGCTTACTAGATGGGAATCATAGTAATTCATTGGGATATCATATTTATACATTAGAGCAGCATATTTCAGCCATCATATACCCTTCCTAGTTGATACTGTTAGTCAGCCAGTAGTAGGTGTTCTACGATCTGCACATTAGTCACACATTACGAGGGCTACTGTTACCCATTCTGGGGACAGGGTGCTGACAGCTGTGTATGGGGGTGATGCTGTTGACAACCATGACTGCACCTGACGGTCACGTCTGGATGTGTAACATTCACATCACACACCTACCATCACGTAGTACCACATTGTCTACAACAATGGACATTCCTGCAAGAACAACGTATGCAATATGTCTGTATAACCACTGTAGGCACCACTGGTGGCCCCCAGCATGGCAGCCAACATCACCAGTGTATATCCCGCAGACTCATGGGTTACAACATTCACAACACACCAGTCACGGATGACTCTGTTGTGAATCACAATGCAGTTCCACACATCATGTTACACAAGGCATCATGCACTGAGATGTTGCAGACGGGTGAACACCTCTGCAACTCAACATACGCACACATGACACATCACCTGGTACAATATATCTCTCATACATCATGTTATTGTGACTGCCCTGTGATGGCAATACACAGACGATGTGTACTGGGGCATGCAATGGCTCACTGGTGTTATAGCCCTCTGGGTGTGTGTCTATCCATGGTGTACATTCAGCAGTGGTCTGGACACAGGAATACTGTACATTGACCTACTGTGTCACTGCAACAGTTGCCTATGCTCCTACTATTATTGTACAGGCATGTGGTATCTGCCCGCTATGACAGTCCAGGTCAAACACAATGCTGTGGCATGCATGACCTGCAGCCATTGGCCTGGGGTGTAGAGCACACATGTACATCTTCACATGCTATACTGCCTCTCTGGCAGTTTCACATAACTGTCACCAGCAGGGCTGTAACTGGCAGGCACGGCATGGGGTCATGTGGAACAATGCTTGCATCTTCCACTGTGATGCACACAAGCGAGGCACACACACTATTGCACCACTCACATATCTCTGCGGTGACTGGGACCTGCCTCCATGCTCTGCACAGAACACCTGCGATTACGGATTGTACACGGACCGTACCTTCCAGGCACATACCTGGACCGGAACACCCACAGATGAGGGGTTCACACATCACACAGTGTTTTGCACACATCCTGGATAATTGCTTAGCACAATGCATCATAGGTGCTCCATGTGCAGATAACCGTGTTTGTGACCGCTATACACATTGTAACATGCAACAGAGTCGACATTGTGCACCACAGGTTACATACCGTCTGTGATGTTATAGTGTACATTGGGCCTCAGACAGCTACTACTGCTGTGTGCTGAGAGTAACCCACACTTCCCTGGGATAGACACCCATGTACCTGCACATGCTTGAGTCATGCACTCCGCTCAGCTGGATGACACAATACACAACACATACCATACCTACACTACCCTTAGCATGAACACTACCTCCATGTGACTGGTGTGTCACACCTGGGGTTATCCCCTCTTTGGTGGGTTCAACACATATGCTACACGGCCTTGCTAGCCACACCCTGGAAACACACCCATCACAGCATACACGGAACATGTGTACTACAACAACTACTACAGATGTCTGCTGACAGCAGTTGTTAAAACCATGACACCTGAGCAGACGGACACTACACATACATATGATGACACATACCACAGTGCGCTTCAATAGCATGTACACAATTGCAGGAATCATGCTATTCCACACAGAGACATGGCGGTACTGACCAGTTCACAGACGCCACTGTGGTGGTTATGTTCCATGCACATATGATGTACAACCACAAGTACAGGCTGTTGCACAGTGGTGTACATTCACATGTGTGGGGTGCATCACTTGTCAGCCATGGTGGGTCCTCAAGGTCCATCATCACATACTCCAAGGCTAGCTACCTAAACATGACTGCCGCACATTGCAGTGTGTGGCCTCAGGCATTGTGGTGGTATGTCAGTATTCTTTGGCAACATCCACATCTGATGTCACATACAATAGTCAACCAAGCATTGCAGACCGAGGTAATGTTGGCAACGTGCCAGGCGATGGTGTACTTACCGACAATACACCCTCTCACTCACTACAGGGTCGCAATCCATACATGCACATCGTAGTGACCCTGTGGTCACATACACAGTACTGACATACACACGATATATCCTGGGACACTGGCCCAATGTCACCTTCCAATGTCCCTGGCTGTAATGTCCCACCAACCTGTTCAGTATATGTCACCACACCAGGCCACTATATTCACTGCTAGCCTTTTGTCGGACATTGTGGACTCTGAGTGCCACACAGTGGCATTTCTTGCACTACACACAGGTGGCACTGCATTGCACGAGTGGGACTATAGTCATACACTCCTGACTGGACCATTCTGCATGACAATGGGGCACATCATCAGGAATGTGATTCCCACACACATTGATGGCCTCCAGTCCTTTCCTAGCACCCGGGTTGGGCTTGTGAATGCCACGGCAAGGCACATACACATGCTGGGCACCTGTCATATAGTTGCTAGGGCAGTTGAGGATAGTACGGAGGCCAACACATTATACGTTGTCCTCACATTGCCTTTCAACACCATTCCACATTCTGGTATTGACAACATACACATCCACCTGCACATCATACCCTGTGTCTCAGGATGTTATGCTATGTGGCTCATGAACAGTACACACAGTGGTGCCAGCATACCATAGTACCTACTACATGTCAGGTACATATTGCATTACACAGTCCTCAGTCATAGGGCCACTCATGTTCACTATATGCTTACATACGGAACATGCTGTCATCGAGTACTGTCCATGCCTAGATTTCCCACACCTACATACCAAATGCCATTATTTCTCCACCAGCTCATACCGATACCAACCATACGGGTGTCAGTGTGACGGATACTTCATATGAGTGTCATGGCATCAAGATGCATGACACACTGTGCATGCACATCACCTTTGCATAACAACATTCACCCAATGACTATCACATGGATAGTGGTCCCCTACATACATATCACATTGTACATGGTTGCAGTACACACATACGCCATACACAGTCCTGTGGTTACCATATTCCACAGTGGCATGGATATCCTTCTGCAAGGCCACACCTATCTGTACTGTGTGTGATGCTGGTACATAGGTGGGCATTGTACCTGAGAACTACACACATCTACACACAGTCAGGGGTACAATACCACATTTATGGTGTACCTTCAACAACAGCTACAGCTTTACATGGCACAACATTGACATGCCATGATGTTTACTGGGCTCAGACAGTTTACATATGCGGCTGTAATACGGACAACACATCTGTACACATCTGCATACCACATACTCAGGGGTGTCTTCCGCTCTGACATGGCCCATGTCCACCACATTATTGATGCATATACTCCTCATACATGACATCTGCGGTGGGCACTGTGAACGAAATACTCCTGGATATGTGCACACACACCACACTGTATGGGCTGTGCTTCTGTGTTACTTCCACAAACCTAACACACACCATGCTGTGGCACATAGGTCCTGTGTACATCCCACAGGGACACACAGTAGCACTGTTCATGTGATACCTCCCTTGCTGTTTGAGTGACACATGTAGTCCTGGTATCACCACAGCAGCTGTACTGTGTAGAGGTGCAGTTGACACCTGCCTCTGCTGTTCACAGGACACTACCATGGAGAGGTGACACTACTGTGTACACTGCACATGTGCTTACACATGGACTTGCCATACTGCATTGTAGCCCACTGTGTACCTGTGCAGCTACTACAAGTCCTTTGTGCATGGTTACTTGGTGTCCCTTCCATTTAGAGTAGCTATCATGTTACTACTATGTCCCATACCTACAGGCCATATGTATCCTGTTATTGTACATACCAATAGGCGATACCTGTGTTATGCATGATATGCCTGTGATACTGTGTATGATATCTGTCATATCTACCTAGACAACTATACATTACACATATTTCACATAGTATCCCCTAATGCAGAGCATACTTGCACATTGGCCACACCTTACATATGTCATCAACGGTATATGCTCATACACATGCGTGCTGTGACAGTATACATACATGTACTATCCCCTGCTATGGCACTTCCTTGTTGGACATCCACTGCCAGCAACAGCGTGTGGTATGGCATTGTTCTCTTTAATGCCCTCCTGTAGCATCCCTTGTGGTGTCTCTGCTGTGTACATGATGTCCCACTGCTGTACACACGGTGTCTACAAGCATTGGTATGCTCAGCAAGACATCACTACATAACTACTTTTCACCACTTTCTGCATTACGGACAAGTGTAATTAATTACAACCACCATTCGCATACAGTACAGCTTATTAATACAGATCATGCGTTACACAACCTTACATATCGTGTGTTCTACATACCTTGTTGGTGTTTCGTTCCGTTTATTGTTTTGCCGTTTCCTTTCATTTTCGGTAGTACAACGCTGTTTCAGTATGAGCATATGGTTTGAATATCCTGAGAGTTATCCTTATATACGTAAATACCTGCAACATGTGAATTCATCCCACCAATCGGTGTTCCTCAGTGAGTAATTACGTGCATATCACCTGTGCATCTACTCCATTCGAAAATTACGCGTCGATACTGGGGTATAATTGGATTCTCCACCTGGGCATTGGCTATTTGCCCTACCTTCGTGGAGATGGTCTGTATTGTGTTATGTTATGTGTAACTGCATCTGCTATGCATAGGGACAAGTATATTTTGAATTCATGTCACCCGTCGATTGTGTGTGACAGGTGTAGTATTTGGTTCAACATGTGGGTATACCTGTCCTGCCAACGAATGATAACGGAGTATTGCATTCAAAACTGTAACATGGCTGTTGATTTCCTTTATACAACGCATGCAATTATGCATCCACCTTTAATTGTGTCTCCCACGCGATATGTTGTGGTTATGCAGATGTCATTGACTGTATGTTTGTGCTGCTATTACGGTTTCTATTCCTTTATTATCTACAGTGGGGGATATCGGTGGTTGTACGTCACTGATACGGTTTGTGGGCCTTGCATCTCTACATACACAGTATAGTTGTCTGTGTGCTCCATCCCTACTTGGAGAGTTAACAGTTAATAGTCTTTTGTTATGGGATTGTAGGTTGGGCTGTTGTTATGTGGTTTCGATATCGTCTGCAGGTGAGCTTGATGCATGTATACCTCTGTAACATATGTGGTATATCAGCGGTTATGTGTACGTGACAACTATCCCTTGTCATTCTGTCCCAGATATTTGCAGTCATTGTGGTCCTGTTGTTGGCATAGCCTGTTTGCCAGTGGTTGCCACATATTCAAATGGGAATTGATTGTTTGACACTTGCGGAACACACAGCAGAGTTTACGGGCCAACACGTGGCCACGGTCAGTACTGGGGTAGCACATACTTTTTTCCGCGATACATACCTATTGCTGTGTGACTTTGCCAACGTATCATATTGCATGTAACATATCAGTGTCGTACATACAGGCATGACTATTACATATGTCCTTTCCATTTCTTATGGGGAATATTCCTGTGCTACCATCTGGAACATATTCACTTTGTATCGTTCTATGTCAGGACACACCTAGCCAGGGTGGGGCTGTCACTACTACTCTGGGACTAGTAGTGAACATATGCCTGAGGCTAGTGTACCGTATGCCTACACCTAATATTCTGCTCTGCCTCTACCTTGGCACCAACATACACATGTTGCAGACACACACACATTACACTCACACAGCGACGCACACGGCACCCTCAACGCACACGTACACATACTACGGCACTCACGGGGATGGTTGCAAACAGTACCTATGTGGACCGCAACCCCGGCAGCAGTGACTACCTCTCCCTTCATATCATCATACTATTACACACACATGTACTATTACAGTACTGTGTTCTGTCGGTCTTTCAGCCTCGCGGTTATGCATATCGGTATGTTACACGTTCCATAGTTGGCGGTATCCTATTATTGTGAACCTCCCGGATGTTCAGATTGTCGTTGCACTATCTATACTATGTACAGATATCGCTGGATACATCTCAGTCACCTTATATCCCTCTGATTCCCTTTCTTATCTGTATTATATATATGTATATGTGTACATATTTATCTATATATATATATATATATATATATATATATATATATATATATATATATATATATATATATATACATATGTATATATATTTATATGTATACATCTTGCGGTGAACGTGGCAGGCACACAGCAACACCATATGCTGTAGGACTCACATACTGTTCAGGTGTTGGCGTTACATGTTCCACTGGCTGTTGGGTTTACAGTGTTTGGGGGCTGCCTATGTTGGAGTCACACATAAGGCCACCCATACATTACACTTTACATGTGGTCATGTTTGTGTGCCATCCATTTCACTGTGTGTGCAGGTGGGGAGGTGTCAGTCCATGGGGCCTACGCTGTCAGAGTATGTGCTATACGTTCCCTCTTTGCCAAGGCATAGGCATATTGGGTACGCCTCCATCTGCCTACTGGGGCTGGCACAGTGTGTTCATGGTCTGGAACCCTCTGTGCCTGGACTGGCCTTGGCAATTGTGGTGGGCTTTGTGGCCCTTCACCATTATGTCCCTGCAGCAGCTGCTTCCGCAGGATCATATTATGTAGCATGGCACATACTATGAATATGTGGGCACATGTGCCTGGAGAGTACTGCAAGGCTCCTCCAGATGTATCCAAGCACCAGAACCATGATTTCAGCATCCCGAACAGATGCTCTATGATTATTCTGGTTTGTGCGTGTGCCTCATTATGGCGTTCTTGCATGTGTGTGCGCATTTCTGATGGGAGTCATCATCCACAGCTCCAGTGCATAGCCAGCATTCCCCACAAGATGGCCTTGTGGGATGTCCCCCCTGACAAATACCTGATACAGCTGTGAGGCATGCCAGATATGGGAGTCGTGGTAACTTCCAGAGCTGCCAGCACACACATCCATGATAATGCCCTGGGCATTGCACACGAACTGGCAATTGATGGAGTGGAATCCCTTGTGGTTTATGTAGCGTCTACCCTGCTCACCAGGTGGTGACTTGATTTGTATGTGCGTACAGTCTATCGCACCCAGTACCTCCGGGTATTGTGCCACACGGTGGAAGTGGCGCATATTGCTAGCCAAATTCTCCTGAGATCTGGGGAAGTATATATGCTCATTGGCATGTGGTAACATGGCATCCAGGAACTGGTGTAGTACCCTGGATGCTGATGCCTGTGAAATGCCCATTATATCTCCAGTTGGCCTTTGAAAGGTACCTGTGGCCAGTATTCGCAAGCTTACACATACCTTTGTGTTCACTGGGATGGGTTCCCCTCTGTTGTTTCTTGTTCTCAGGCGTGGCCGGCACAGCTCCACTATTTGCTGTAACATGTCCCTGTCCACCCTGTAATGCTCTACTATCTCCAGGTCATGTAGCCCCTGGTAGGTTACCCTTGGTCTGAACACTCTCCTTCTCCTCCGAGGCCTGCGATGGTTGTCGGCATCCTCCTCCACAACACCGTCTGACTCTAACACATGCTGATGGATCACAGCTATGGCAGCACCCAACATGTACATTTTAAAAGTTCCCCGTGTGTTTACACCTATGGTGTGGCTTTTGGGAATACACGGCTGTGTGTTGTGTGCATTCACACTTTATACTATTGTGCTGTGCACACCGATGATGTCATAGGGTGTATTTGTACAGCCGTATCTAAGGGTTATCTTCCGTGTTTTACCGATGGAACTACAACGGTGTTGCCTTTGATGTTGAATTACTCTTGCCTGCCATGGATTACCTTTCGACCTTCCCCTACTATTTCTGCACGTTGCACCTACCATTTTCTGGCATGCATCCTGCAGAGCACTGTCATTTGTACTTTCATGGACATGGCATATCATGCATTTTGTGTGCTACTGCCGTTGTGCTGCCATTCTGCTTTGCTCTGCTGTGCCAGGTCTTCTATCTTTGCAATCTGCTACCTCCCCTACTTTCTTTGCATTCATATGCCTCCCCTATCCCGTTTTGCAGGTTTCTGCATGCAGAGTTGTCAGCTGCCATCGATTGGCCTTCGTGGGTTGATTAGTGTTTATTGCTCATTAGTACTCCAATTACACTTCTTCCGCATTTCCTTATATTCTTCACATCACCTTCCTGTTTCCGATATTGTTTGCGGGGCGTGCGTCACATTACTAGGTTCCGGGAACGTTGTCATCCTTGTACACATGCACTTTTGTGCGCATTGTGTGCTCTCAGCTAAACTATTACCCCACACCCCGGTCCTGCAGCTTTAATTTGCGATGTACAGCCCAGGTTTGCTGTCCTCCAATGTGCTTACTGCTACTGTGGCACACCCCTCTGCAGATGTCATGTATTCCCTCTGAGCCACTCCTCGGTGTTTTACCGCTGCGCCATTTGGTACAACCTTACTCCGGTGGGGCATTTGCGATTCAGTATTATCTGCCTCATTTGCATGGCATTGACTACTAATTCATAGTTACCACGCCAAAGACTGCCGCGAGTCCTTGGCAACCCTTGCATCGTGGTTGTGGCGTTCCATGCATACCATGGTGTATTATGCTGTGAACCTGGTGTCTATTACGATGCTGTTTTATAACATTGTTATATTATTTCATTATGTTGCACCTTCCGCACACATGTCCTGCAGTTCTGATGTGAGTTACTGTGGACATGCCATTTAAGTTGTTATTTACGTGTTGTGCATATTTTCTTTTGCCATTGTCTGTGTATTTCACCATTGGCATATGTTAACAGTGTGATACCTGAGCCTGACACTCTTCCATTACTCCGATGTTATGTTTGGGAAAATGTAAACCGTTTTTTTTTGGTTTACATTGCCGTGGGCTTATGCTACGCCTGCACCACTTCGTGAATCGCTATATGCCTTCATTCGCATGGTGACACACCGCACAATGGGTGTTTAGCATACCTACGCCGGGGGCTGCGCAGATCTGGCGTACGCCGGTAGTGCACGTGGAATTGGATCGTACCTGAATCGCTCGGCGGCCATATTTGGCGTTATAACGCCTACGCTATGCGTGCGCCTGGTGCAAGGTTCATGAATCCCGGGGTATGTCTTTTGGTATTGAGAGAGTACATTGTTCTCTTACCACAAGTAATATATCCAACATAACAACAACATAGATCTATCATCGTCAAATTCCTTTCATCTTCCCACAAGGAATTAGTTCTAAAAACTGCATGGTCCAAGTCACCAATTAAATCAAATGAAGCTATAATATGCTTTGACAATGATTATTCATCAGCAGTTATAGCTAAAAGAAAAATATTCCTACCTTTGATAAAGGAACTAAAGAAAGCACAGGTGAAGACTCATCTTTTGTTCCCTGCGAAGCTGAAGAACATTTTCATCAGCGGGTCCCAAAATGTTTGAAGACATGGACTCTGCTCTGCATTATGTAAAAGACCATAAGATCTTGAAAAAAATATAGAAGAGATGGAATGGGCTAATCCTACACTTAAGAGAATGTCATCTAATCCGACATGGAAAACCTCGGAGAAACAAAAAAAGACTAGGAAACAAATGACTTAAATATATCTATTTGCAGTTTGTTATGCTTCTAGAAACAATGTCACTGAGTTAATTATTTGCTGATATTTTTACTTACAAGGTAAGCCTGTTTCTTTTTTTTCACCTTCCCATTCCCATATAACCTTCAGTATACACATAATTTTAGCTTTTACTTAAACTGAGACAAAATGGTATACTAATTACAAACATACAATCTTAAATATTGTTATAAAGATATCTTAAAATTAGATGTTGAATAAATAAATTCATTATGAAAATAAAATAATCACTTCTCATATATAAACATTTTAGATTCCCTCTATAATCTCTATTTAATTTAAACTAGCAGCATTCAGATTAAATACAGTTTACATAGATATAAGTAGATAACACATTCATATATATTTCTCTGTCTTCCTTATTTGACATTATTTTTTATCTCATAGTTTATATCTTAATAATTAATTTAAAGCTTTTATATATGTTAAATTCTTATGTTGATATGAAATAATACATTCTCAACATTTTACTATGATTCACAAGTGCACTCTCTTACAGTTTTAAATATTTTTTTGAGTTATGTGAATGTTAAATGTATTAAGGGGGTTTAGTATTTTATTTAAAATGTTTTTTGCTACAACAGAAGTTATGTGGTACTGTTTAATAATAATGGGTAACACAGGCATTGGCTATACACTCGTGCAGGCTATATAAAGCTTACAGATCTCACGCAAACATGAACTTTCCCCATAGTTAATGAAAGCAAGTACTTACAAGTCATTTTTGGCATTGTTTTTGTATAAAATGGCAAAAGACAACTTCTAGTGACTCTGTGAAGCTCGAGCTTGTTGTCCACAAGCTTATTTCATCTTGAATTGGCTTATTTTCACAAAAAAATCCTCTCTACAAGCTCCACCAAGCTTTACAACATCGCAATGCGAATTGATGATATCAGAGCTAGTCGGTCACCTAACCAGGAAGTCATTACATGTAATTTAGTCATTACATGTAATTTCATTGGAAATCTTCACAAATGTTGAAAACAGCAGTATACACTTTAAAAATGTTTTTTTAAGCCTGCTTAATACAATGTTTTGACAAATCTTGACTTTAAAAAGAAAGGAAATCATTTTTCAACTGTATCTTTTTATTCATGTCTCTGTTAACAGAAAAAAAAGAAAAGTAAGTGTACATTTACTTTAACTAATGAATGCCATAGTATATATATATATATATATATATATATATATATATATATATATATATATATATATATATATATTGCTGTGCCTTGTTTATCCTGATAAAATTAGTTTTATTATAAATTATAACTAATTTTCATTCAGAGGTTGATAGTTGATATGAAAATAGCATGGGTTAAAGTAAGCTAATTTAAGATATGATGGCATGTTCTACTTCAGGTGCTTAAACTGTCATTTGAGCTTTCATGCTAAAGATACATAGACAAATCTGTTTTGAACACTATGACATTTTTCATTATTAGAATGTTGTTTATTTTAGATATCAGAATCCTTTCTTCTGGATGATACCAATAATAATATGTTATAACATTAGATTTGTATGCCAACTTAGTTTAATTCCTCCAAAGGGTCATGTGTTCTACAGATTTCAACAGAGAGTATTAGCAAATTAACTATTGTAACAGCAATTTTCACTGTATCTAACAACATATGGTTTAATAGAAGTTAAAATGCCTTTATTTTTTTTTCTCATGTGGGTTGTTTGCAAGCATAAAGAATGACTTTAATAGAGGATTTCTAACAAATGTCATACTATTTTAGGATATATTTAGTTACATAATTCTCATGAAATTGACTATGGTATAAGCAATATCAGATGAGTTACACTGATTACAACTCTGTTTTACTGGTTTTAATGAATATGTAATCATATATAGAGTTACTGTTTTGTCTGTTTAACATTTATTTATAGTGGAGGCTGTGTTTTGTTGCTGCTGTTTATGGGTTTGATCCGAGTGACAGATGTCACTGGGACAAGAAGTTTACAACTCCAGGTGGGTAGCTACCCCATTTTTTATGATATATATATATACTATGTCTAATTTTCTTAATAAATTCTTCCTGACATCCATTATAATTCAAATGTATATACTTGTAAGTTGCAAGAATCATATAACACATTCTGTGAATTTTATTGTAACAGCCATCGACTATAATTTAAATAAAATATATTTTGAAGAGAATTACATAAAACATATACAAGAAAACATACAAAACACAATAATTTCTTACTCAATTATAATGCTATTATGACCACATTAAAAGGTTTATCAATCAACATAAATGGTATGAATAACCCTATTAAAAGAGGAAGTTTATTTAAATACTTAACTATACATAAACCAAACATAATATTTTTAGAAAAAACACATTTATTAAAAGAAAATATTAATTTTTTGAACACTAATAAATATATAGTTATTGCTAGTTCTGAACATTCTAAAAAGAAAAGAGGAGTAGTAATTCTTTGGAACAGAACTCTTCCTTTACCTAGAATTATTCAATCTTATCAGGATGATAAAGGGATGCTTTGCTTGGTGATAATCAAAATAAACAGAAAACTTTTCACTTTAGTAAAGAACTATGGGCTAGCGGGCATTAGAACTAGCACTATTAAACAACAATTGAACCAAATTGTATCTCAATCTGAGGGTAAAATTATTATGGCAGGAGATTGTAATTGTGTTTTAAACAAAAAGACTCTAGTACTTTAGGGAAAAGGAAGATTACTTTCCAAGCTAAACAACTAATACAATTCATGGATACATATCATCTAAAAGATATACATGACTATATAGATTTGAGCTCACCTCAATTCACATTTTTTTCGAATAGATTCAAAACATACTCCAGAATACATACATCAACACAAATAATAAATGATTTAATAAACACCAAGATTATGTCTTGCCCTATTTCACATCATAATACAATCATATTTGAGCTTAACATAAATACTAATAAATACACAAAGACTCATATAAGAAGAATTCCTGCATATATTACTCAATTAAAAGAATTTCAAAGATTTTTTGAAGAAGAAACACAAAATTTTATAAAAATCAACTTAACATCCATCTCTCATGACATATATATATGAGATGCATTAAAAGCTTACTTATACAGACAAATAAATAAATGGTATTATAACAAAAGAAAGTCTTGGGATGAAGATTAAAAAAAAATACAAGACAAACTTGATAGGTTACACCTCAAAATTAATGACAAGTTCATTCCTAAGAATATTAGAGATGAAATAAACAAAACTAAGGAGGAATATAGTGTATCTTACATCATAAGACTATGATTTCCTTAGAAAAATTAAAATTCCTTGCCTGTTCAGAAAACCCAAAACATTTAACTAACCTTGCAAACAAAACCAAAAGAATCAATAAACAAAATCATATTAAAGAAATATACTCGTTAAGAAAAAAGAAAAAGGTTTATGATATACAAGACATAATAGATGAATTCAGACAGTTTCACACGATTAATCAAACTTCACATATCATTCAATCTATCGATAAAATAAAAGAATACATTAAAAAAAATGTGTATGTTCAACTCTTTGAGTGGCGAAAACGCTGTTTTTATATTGTTTAATAATAAATTTTGCGTTAAGAACACCTATATACCACTGGCTGGCGTGGTCTGTTGGTATCTGTGGAGCTGAACTTGTTTTGAGTGTATGTTCAACTCAATAAACAACAGTCAGAAATTATAGACAAACAAATCTTTTTAGTTGACATACAAACTGAAATTAGTAAGCTTAAACAGAAAAAAGCACCAGGCAATGATGGTGTCATACCTGAGCTATTAAATTATGCCTAAAATGGGTTTTGGCATGTAGCCCGCAAGACATTTCCCTGCGAGCTACATCGCCGAAACCAAATGGCTGCAGCAGCACTTTGCCGTAGTGCAATATGGCTGAAAAGCATAGCCGCTGCAGCTGTAAACTATGAACGGAAATATTATACCTGGTGGCGATCCTTACAGACAGCTGCCCGGCTGTATTCAAAGACAGCTGTACTGGATGTGTAACACATTCCTTATTCTCATTCAAGGAATGCATTTATTTCATTATTTATTTATTTTATTGTCAGACGTCTGACAGTAAAATAAATAAATAATGAAATAAATGCATTGCTTGAATGAGAATACGGAATGTGTTACACATCAGTGGGAGGTTGGCATAATGGTTAAGGTGTTTACCTTACAGACACAAGATGCAGGGTTTGATTCTCACATGGGGTAATTGGCTAGGCTTAAAATGGCTCACAAGGGCACTTAGCCTAGTACTAATCTATGAACCTATGAACCTATCCAGTACAGGTGTCTGCTTGAATACAGCTGGGCAGCTGTCTGTAAGGATCACCACCAGGTATAATATTTCTGTTCATAGTTTACAGCTGCAGCAGCTATGCTTTTCAGCCGTATTGCACTATGGCAAAGTGCTGCTGGAGCCATTTGGTTTTGGCGATGTAGCTTTCAGGAAAATGTCTTGTGAGCTACACGCCAGAACCTGCCTTAAATAGCTATTTCTTTGCTCCATAATGTATTTACTATAGCCCAGAAAGACATAGTATTGCCTCCATCCTGGAAATATACATTTATATCGCCCATTCTAAAATATAGTAAGGACCCTAAATTATGTACTTCATATAGACTCATATCTCTTTTAAATATTGATTATAAAATGTTCATGAATATTTATGCTGATAGATTAAAAAAAAAATTTACCCCAGTTAATTAATGATGACCAGACAAGTTTTGTAACTAATAAAAGTACCTATGATAACATTAAACAGTCTCTTATTTTAAGTGATTATTCACACAGAAAGAAAAGAAAGAAAAAAAAATTGTCACTAGTTAGTCTTGACATTAATTCAGCATTTGACTCAATACATCAGGATTATCTATTCACATTATTACAATATTTAAATTTTTCAGATAATTTTATTAACCTACTAATACATCTTTATAAAGGGACTCTGGCATATATCAAAATTGGATCATCAATTCAAATACCTATCACTAACGGAACAAAACAAGGATGCCCACTATCCCCCTTACTGTTTACCCTTATAATAGAACCATGGGCTAATCATATACAAGGAAATAAAAGCGTAGGAGGTTTGGAAATAAATGATGAATTAACTTCTAAAATTCAGTTATTTGCTGATGATGTGCTCATCACCACTAAGGGAGATAATTCCTCCATAATAGCCTTATTTGAAACTGTTAACACATTTCAAAACATATCTGGACTGACATTTAATGATGATAAAATTAAGAACCTACCTATTTATTCAAACAATAATAACAGAAATATTAACAATGATACAAACAAATTCATCACAGATCAAATCACATACTTAGGTATGATCCTTGATAAAGATATTAAATTAATCACAAAACTAAACTATAATAAATGTTATATAAATATTCAAACCTTATTAATGAAATGGAATACAATTATATTTACAACTGAGGAAAGATTAACTATCATTAAAATGATAATTCTACCTAACATTATCTTTATTATACAATCTATTTCCCAATAAAGTATTCATTAACAAGTTCAGTTCCCTTTTATTAAAATTGTTTTGGTTTCCCAGGAAACCTAGAATAGCACTCAAGCACCATCTTTATAGTTGGAACAAAGGGGGCATAGCCTTTCCTGATTTGAACCTTTATTCTAACACCGCTATTATTAGATCTATAGTACAACTTTTAAATACTTCATATCAGGCCAAATGGAAAATATTCTGGGAATCTTTCACTATGCTACTAATATTGAAACCACAACCTTACAAATTAGAATTAATAAACAATCCAACATTATGGATACTTAAAGATTACTTCACTACACACAGCATACCCAAACATTCATTTAGCTACTTACACAATAGATTATAAATTTTAGAAAATTTATATATAAACACTCTAGATATAAATAACTTTTCTTTATAATTTTCCCAATAGCCTTTACTTAAGAATCCTTACAATCCTCAGATATAAATAAAATCATCTTGTTTAAACAAAAGGGTCTTTTGTATTGGTTCCAACTAATCACAGATGAAAGGGTTAAGGACGTAAATCAGATATTAAGTGAATTTCAGTAAGATAAATCCCTTTGGCTTAATATGTAATCCCTCAGACTATTCTTGCAAAATAAAATAGACCTGTTTACTCCAGCTAACAAACATGACACTAGCATGCTACTAGCTTTTTTAATTCAATTATTCAACATAAACAAACTTATTCAGACAAAATATAATTTATATACAGACTTATTAGAGAAGAAACATATTGTTGTCCAGCTAATTTCTGGAACTACTATTATATAACAAATAATACACTTACAAGGAATTTAGATAGAACAAATATATTAGAATCTGCAGGGAAAACAACACTTTCACTTCAAAGGAAAATATATCCCTGGAGATTTTTATATAGATATTTCTACACCTCTCAACTAATGAACAAAATTAATGGAAAACAAAACATATGTACCAGATGTAAGTCTAATATAAACATTGACTGAACCCATATGTTTTATGACTACCCTGCAATAAGTTTGTTTTGGAAAAGTATCAATGAACGTCTACAATCAATATTCACAGACAATTTCACTTTGACTAAATCTTTAATACTCTTCAATACTCCTGTACCTTGCTGTGTAAAAAAAGTTAAACATCCCTTACTCTGGGCAATACTAGCAGTAGCCAGGAAAACCATAACAAGGAACTGGATATCTGAATCCTCTCCATTTTATAGTGATTTTAAGAAAGTTCTAATGGAAGTTTGCCAATTACAGATTGCAACTATGACATCTAGAACAACTAGAAAAAAATTATAACTATCCTTTATGGGTCAATTTGCAGAATCTGTTGAAAAGAGATTGATAATGATATCGTATAAATTAACTTTCAGCCTCTTAATGTGATATATATATGGAAAAATCAAATTCTAGTCATTACAATAATAATCAATGGATGTCTTTGTAAATAGTTTTAATAATTTCATTTTATTTGTTAAATATTGTTATTTGAATGTCTATGTGATCACCTTTTTGAATTGCAAATTTTTTGTGTTACAAGACCATGTGAATGTCTATATATATATATATATATATATATATATATATATATATATATATATATATATATATATTTACTTAAAATCAATAAAATTGTTTTAAAAAAAAAAAAGAATGCCAAAAAAAAAAAATTCCGACATTGTAAATAGCAAATGATGATATCACCGAAGGATTTAATCAACCTCACGAATATTAATGAGGTCATAAGATCGACAAGCTGACATTGACAAACTGTTTTCAATGTTAATATCGACAGTTGCCACAGTTATATATACTTCATGTCCCTAGACCGTGAAACAAGCAGTGCAATCCATAAAACTCTACCTGTAAATACATTCTACTTGTGACATTCAATAAATTACAATAGGTACATCCTGTTTTGCATCTTGTCTTCCATTGCAGGAAATCCATACACCAATTGTAGAAGAAATCACCCATGAATAAAAACTGCATATCAGAGTGCAATATAATGGATACACATAGTAGTGGTACAAATATTGAACAAATAAACATTGTCTGAGACTTTAAAAGCACACCAGAAACACGTACATGTCATGCTTTAATTCCACCAGCAACATACATTTCAAAGAGCATTGGATATTAGATGCTGCAGTGCTTAGCTACTTGCTCCACAAAGCCATGTGGAGTAAACTCATCCCACTTTCCCAACATTTACATTGTTGTTCAGGTTTCATTTACCACTATATCTCGGCACTTGACTGTAGTCATTATTTGTGTACTATTACTTTTCCAGCTAGTTAGTAGGTGTGCTGCAACTTCATAATGGGCATAATGTTGCATTGCCGATATTCTTATAGGTGAAACTGCCTTATTTCCGATATTTTTAATGTCGACTATTTGTCTGTCAGCATAATCACTATCGGACATACAAAGTTATCACATTTGCCTGCCGGTTAAATGATTTTCAGTATTTTGATAGTAATCCATTTTTCAGTAATGACGCAGCTGTGTATAATAAATATTAAAATACAACTATTTTCACATACACACACACACACACACACACACACACACACACACACACACATACACAAACACACACACACAAAATGTCCTGCCTAAAGCTGCATTGTTTTGTTTGAAATGGAATTTCTGATTTAAATAACAGTATAAAAAAGAAAAAAAGTTATGAAATTTCTAGCATGCAGGAAATGCTGAGCTGGGAGTATTGTATTTTCCTCCTTGCACTATGGACTTCATAGAATTTCAATAAGCCTAAGAACAGCAGAATGAAATAATAGTTAACTTTTCCAGAGTCATGGATCTGAAACTTTTCAGTTTTGGCTGTGCTCCACTTGCAGCTGATGAAAGAGTTTAGAAAAATCAGTAGTATCCAAAAGTAATTTCCAAATAGTTGTATGAGTATGATCAGACACCTATCATTATTATTTTTTTTCTGTTGTCATCTTTTTTTGTTTAAATACCCTAATTTATTATTTTCTGTACAATGACATACTGTTTTTTTATTTTTGTTCACAAACTCTGTTGCCTAATTTTGATTAATTTATGTATTGTAACTCATTTATTGTTTATTAGTTAGTTACAAACACTTGAGAATGGTGATTTATTTTAGTACACGAGGCTGTTGGCATCCATCTTCCTTGAAGAATAACTGCTTTAACCCTAGCTATCAAGTGACTATTTCACACATGGTTCATTTTAAGAATGGACGGCAACTTTGTAGTTGGTGTGCTAGACTGGTCTACCTAGTGACACCATTACCTCAAAGTCTGGAATGAGTTTACTGGTGATAGAAATGTATTATCAGACCATGTTGATGTGCGTGTGTGTGTGTGTGTGTGTGTGTGTGTGTGTGTGTGTGTGTGTGTGTGTGTGTGTGTGTGTGTGTGTGTGAGTGTGTGTGTTTTCAAAAAACAGTTGGGATCAAGTCTCATTTATTGTTGATGAGATTATACTGGAAGGCATTAGGCTGAAAAATAGGTGAGTGTCACACTTTAAAATTGGGGATTGTATCTCTGCTCTGTATAAACCTTACTTAGATATGATAGATGCTGGTCATAATAGGATTATGGACAGTGCAGTGGTGCAGCAGTTTTTTTGTCACCTCACAGCAAGAGGTTCTCTGGTTCAATTCTTGGCTGGGGTACCAGCTGTGTGGAGTCTGCATGTCCTCTATGCTTTTGTGTGGGTTTCCTCTATGACCTCCAGTTTTCTCCCACATTCTAAAGACATGATGTGCCTGGAGTGTTTCTCCCTGGGCCTCCTCTGAAAATTGGCTTGTTACAACTCTGACTTTCTCGGTAAACAAATGTTAAATAAAAAATAATAAATAAATTATATGAATCATGTTTTACAAGGCAATTGAGTCATAAGACCATTTATGCCTTATCAGTACCCGCCCTCTCACCAAGCTTTTTGTCCCAAGAAATGCCAGGCTTGTCAAGCCAGGGGTGAATTTGTGAATATCCATCCAACCATCCAACTATTCTCAATAACCATCCTCAACTCTACCAACCAGTTCCTGTCTGAGGGAAGAGAATGTATCACACCACTGAAAATTCAGTGGAAGTCTATTCCAGAAAGTGGGGAAAATGATTTGTTTAATGAACCTATCTCTTTACCTAGTTTTACTTACTTGTTGCTGAACATTTAGAACCCTGTTTCTGGTATCTACGGGCTATTTGTTTGATGTAGATACAAAAGGTCCATAACTGTTGGGTCTCTAATACCTCAGAAAGCAATACCTAGAGGTCCTTTAAGAGTCAGTGTTTACTATATTTCCTGATAGTGTAGTGTTCTTATGCCTGTCATCTTTTTATGTATACACATCTGTAGTCTCTCCCTTTTTTTATTTCTCCAGATCTTTTAGGTTTCTAATACAATGATGGGAATGGACCCAGTTCCAATGTCAAAGAACAATTAAAGTTCATGAAATTAGTATTGTTTCACTTTTTGATGTCAGCCAAAAGTGCTCTTCGCAGCACCCACAATATGCCAAGTAATGACTCATTCTGCAATTTGTATGGAGTTACATGAATTGGTAGCATATCTAAATATGACTGTAGACTCTTTTTTATAAGACCCATTGCTCCTGCTACTATTGGAACTATCTGGGTATCTTTCTTCTAAATTGCTCTCATTTCTGCTTGCAAATCCTGATATTTTACAAGTTTGTGTCTCTCTGTATGCAGGACACTGTAGTCACTAGGTGTGGTGATTTCAGTGATCAGTGCTACTTTTGTCTTCTTTTCTTGGAGCACTATATCTGGTTTTCTCGCATGTATCTCTTGAACTGTTGGTACTGGGTGATCTCATGTGATATACCCTTCATCATTTTCTATAATGCTTTGTGGCTCATGTTTTCAGTATTTTTCAACCACTTCAATACCATAATGTTTGCACTATCCCAAGTGCAACAGTCTCACCACATTATTATGCCTTTCAGTATACAGTCCTTCTGCCATTAGTATGTCGCAGCCAGCAACGAGGTGTGCAACTGTTTTCAATTCTGTTTTGCAAAACCTACATTTGTCTATTTCTCCCACATGTTCAATGGACTGTGTCAACCAACGTGTATGTAGCCCACTATCTTGTGCTGCCAATAGTAGCCTTTCATCTCTTGGTTTGACCTCACCTCTCCTTAACCATTCCTGCATTCATTCCTGATCAACATGAGGTTCTTTCAGAAGTCTCTATACTTGCAACTATATTTATGTATTTTCCACATTTCTTACCTTCTCATCTCATCCTTCACCTTATATTCTTTCTTTTGTTTTTTGGCAAATTCAGTTTCTGCCTGACTTTTATCGACTTATGGTTTGATTTTCATTCCTGCTTGATGCCGATATGCTTCTGCTGGATTAAGCAGAGAAGTCATCTTAGATTTATTCTCCTCATGTTTCAAAACTTTCACTACTTTTGGGTCTTGTTTGGTCAGCAGATATGTGTTGAGTCTTACAGTTGCAGATCTATGCATGTAATCAGTTTCAAAGAGGCCCATCCTTCTTCAGAATGGGGAATATGTAATCGTGGTATGCACTGATTTTTATAAATCATTTGGGGAGCTCATGTGATCATTTTAGATGTTTGATATTCCTAATGAGATACATCCCAAAAAGGGAACTGTATTCAATGATTGGCCTAATTTATGCTGAGTATAGGGGAACAATGGCCTCTTTAGATCTGAAAAAAATGTTTCTGACAATTAGTTTTGCCAAGTAAAATGACTTCCTGGTCACCATTGTTACATGGTGATCCAAAGATAAGGAATTGCTAAGCAGCATTCCATAGTCTCTAATAACATTTTAATTTTGGATGGAACATTGTCTACATTATATGTTATGATTAGAGGTAGTCTGCCAAATGGTGCGTGTTACATTTTTTTAGAATTTCATTGAAGCCCATTGTCTGAACACTATGTATTTAGAAAAGTAAGTTCTTGGAGAAGGGCTTGGGTGTCAGAGGGCCACACACCAATGACTCCCTGTTTACAGTCATCCACAATCATGGTTAACAGTATGTCTTGGTTTAGGGTTTGGAGATCAGAAATGTAAATTCTGACCGAAAGCAGTTCCAGCAGAGCACCATGATAGGACCGATAATGTGGGACTGCCTTCATACTCTCTGATGATGTTTTTGCTGCTCCCACTGTGTAGAGTCTGTATATTATCCCATTTGCTATTCATCTTGCCACATGCAAATCTATTTGGCTGGCATTTATCTTATTAAAGACAGAAACATCAGGGAGAGTGTCAAGTGATTTTGCCAGGTTAAGGTATGGTAAGTGGACATCATGGTCACTGTCAACAGCTTGTGTTAAAATAGTTTATTATTGTATTGGTATTATCTGCGCCAATATTGGAAAGCTAGAAGATGATATATATTCATATTTTCTACTATTAAGTCTACTTTTTCAACTTCCTCTCCTGATTTTTCATCTTTTTTTTTTATCTTCATTATTTTATTTCCTTTCTTCATTATAAAATTTATTTACATTATTTTGTTTCTTCTGTGTTTGGAGTTTAATTTCTGTTTATCTACATTTACATCACTTCATGAATTCTGTTTCATTTGTTCAACTCCTGTAATTCATTCCCTTTCATGTTTCTTAGTCTCTTCCTCAATTTTATTCTTCTGTATATTTGCACAAAGGCATTTTTTTCTTTGGTTTCTCTTCTCCATTTTCAATGTCAATATTTTTCTGGTATACTGCAGCCATATCAGTTTGTTTATCTAATCTTATTTCAGATTCTGATCTTCTTTAATCGGTTCCCGGTATAATTTTCATAAACATAATTTTTTTCTGCTAGACAATCCTGTGTCACCCATGCATTATACACACACATCATCTTTTATTATTTTTTTTATATCCAGCATTTAATTTTAATGCCTGTATCCCACTTTGCATATTTAAGTTTAATTTGATCTCACTGTGAAATGACTTTGGTATTCAGTGATACAATCCTCCATACATATTACTTGCAATGATCAGGTTTGCTTTTTTCATTATAAATTGTGTAATAATGAAATGTCTTCCTTACCTCATTATAAATTGCATAATCTGGTCTTCTGCGTCATTCTTAGAATTTTTTAGCAAATATTTTTAAGTCTTTTAAACTGTGTGCTAAGAATGTATAACTTACTTCATATAGAAAAGAACTTACATAAGTTTCAGGTCACTTATGAATGTTACTCTAATTAGAGATATACAATGTAATATACTTCAGGAATACATTTTTGGAATAACTGTCCAGTCCAAATAAGGTAAAAAAATGCTATGCAATGTTTATAATTCTCTTCACTGGAGCATATGTGTTTAATGTTTCCATGTTACCATTATTATTTTAGTTCTAGACAATAACCTGGTAACGGCTAACTACTTAAATAAACAATTTCTATTACCACCTATAGTTATAGCCTAGATGGATTTTCAGCTCCTAAAGGCATCTGCCTGTTTGGTTACTATATTTAAGCAATGGTTTAAGTTAAGAGCATCAGTATTTATCTAATTCATATCTTTACTGACACTATATCTACAAAAACTATGCACTCCATTTGAAAGAATTATATTGTTTACGTGTATATATTGTCTCACAATAGTCAAATGATCAAATGTAATTCACATGTACTGCATTTAAGCTTATGCTTTTGTAATAATGCAACTGACAAAAAAGCTATTGTGGATTGAATCAATGTGCCCGTACTTTAGATAATTTCAGTGTGATGGTTTACAACATTCCATTCACTTAAGACCCCCTAAGCTGTTACCCTTGCGTTCTATATCACCACTCATCCACCTATAGTCCTCTGTGGGCATACACTTTTTAGGAGTATTCAAGATGAGTGCACTCGGGTACTCAGTTACCATATAAAGATTTTTTTCAGAATATAAATAAGTAAACAGCCTTCTGTGCAAGTAACTAGCATGACTTGCAAAACAGATGCATACAATTCCAGTCTGACTAATTATAGCAGTATGATCAAAGGCCAATTCACTTTAAAAATCTTCCTTAGCAGAGCAACAGCTCTGACAAGTATTACCTGTCAAACGCTTTAATTGACAGATTATAATGAGTGGGTGTTTTGTAGAAAGTTTTAAAATAATATAGGCAATATGGTTGTTAAATTATCACATTAGGCGATTATTTTTTTTTAAGAAATAGATTGTCAAATACAGTTAAAATTTTAAGAATCTGACAACCATATTACAACTGTTCTACAAACACTGCTTTCTTTAAAAACACTTCTATGAGTGCCTTTAGTTTTTTTAATTGTTTTTCTTATAAAGTGTTAGAATTACCCTCTGTATCTCAGGAAAATCTCCTTTACAGATGTGGCTTTCTCTCTTCTATTACTCTGTAAAGGCTGTGTTGAGGTAATTATATTTTTACCTATTTCATTTTATACTCATGCCAGCTTTCTTTCTTTTTTTTTTGTTTTGCTTTGTCTCACTTTGACTGAATTGCTAGTGTAATTTGACTTCATGGACCTTTTTTATTTTCTTAAACTATCATTTATGGGTGTTAGTGTCATCTGCCATTAAAATATTATCTTTTCTAACATTTCAAGCACCTATCTAGTGTGCAACAGTACAGCAGAAAGTACGTGGGCAGGATTCACAATGGCTTGCATGGAGTCTAAGAGTAGTGTAAGACTCCATGCAGCCATCACGATCCAGGAATAGCCTGAATGTGCGTGTAAGAGAGCACCTAAAACGGCTCCTACATGGACAGGGTGTGGATATGCTAATCACCTCACTTGCAACCAAAAGGCATGCAAATGAGGTAATTTTGCGATCCAGGAAGCAGAAACATGCCCGTGTAAGAGCCGTGTTATCTGCAGAAATGTACTCAGTTGATAACTGAGTACCGTTCTGCAAATAACACAATGGAGCCTTGTCAGCTCCAAATAAAGGTTGCAAATGTCCCAGGCAGCATGCCAATGGCCAACTATGTGGCCACTGGCAATGTACCCCGATGCAAACATAAAATAAAATTTTTTTTTTTTCGGAGATCGCCGATGTTTAAACGTAGCGCAGCGCCGCGCAAACAAGCTGCACTATAAAAAAAACAGAAAAATAAAAAAATTAAGCATGAATTTACAATGGAAGGGAATAGCAGGCTAAAACAACATGGCCACCGAGTAGGGGTTGCTAAGGGGGGAAGCTGAGTGTAAGACATGTAACTAAGCATTAGTAGGCAATCCTATGTAAATGAGTGGTAGGATAGTGAATCGTACTGTTACATAGGAAATGAGCACATTCCGTGCAGTGTAGGAGTAGGATAAGGGGGAATAACAGAGTAGGAGATAGGTGACATCACAGGGGGGAATGTATGAAAGAAAAGCAGCTCATTGGAGCACAGTGGCATGAGAAAGATGTCAGTCACACATCATGGAAAGAGGAGTGTCAACAAGTAGGCATGGGAAAGCCAAGAAATGGAAGGTGTACACTATGGATAACACCAAAGTTTCTTGCAGGGCATGCATGCGCACATGTGTGCGCTGGTAGGCACGAGTAAGCTAGAGTGCGCGCGTGTAAGCGTGAGTGCGCGTGTTTAAGGCAGAATATGCATGTAGGAGCCTGTTTAAACACCTGTAAGCTTGTTTGCGCTGGTGTGCGTTTTAACCCGAATAAGCAGATTCTAGTCCGTCTAAGCATGTGTGCGTGCATGTTAGCTGCTGTGATCGTGTTTTTGCTGGTATGCATGTCACTCCCCCCTGAGGAAACAGAAGGGAAAAAGGAAGCATGAGAAATAGTAGGAAGCTAGCAGGGATTACTGGCAGAGCTAGCAGGTGAAAACAATCAGAAGAAGGCAATTACACAGGCAGAACAGTAGCCCAACCCAGCACTTAAAACTCTGCAAACAACAGTGCAGAATGTTTCTCTCAAGAGACACTGCGACAGAGGACTAAGCTATTAGAAGTGAAAACTGAAAAAGCTTCACTCAGACCAAAAATGCTAGGGGCTGCCATAGCTGTTATAAGGAGACATATGCAACTTGCTGAGGGTGGTGACTATGCAAATGCTGCTGGACAACCCACAGTGAGGAGACGGAGTAGAGTGTACAGGCCCAGGGTCACCTACCAGGGGTTACATGAGCTGGAGATAGTGGAGCACTATAGAGTGGACAGAGACCTCCTACAGCAAATTGTTGAGCTGTGCAGGCCACGCCTCACACACAGAAACAACAGAGGGGAACTCATCCCAGTGGAAACCAAGGTATGTGTTGGCCTAAGAATACTAGCAACAGGTACCTTCCAGAGACCAACTGGTGATATGATGGGGATATCACAGGCATCAGCATCCATTGTACTGCACCAGTTCCTGGATGCCATGTCAGCACATGTCGGTAATCATGTATATTTCCCCAATTCCCGTGAGGTATTGGCCAGCAATATGTGTCTCTTCCAGAAAATATCGGAATACCCTGAGGTAGTGGGTGCAATAGACTGCAAGCATATACGCATCAAAGCACCAGCTGGTGAGCGGGGTAGGGCCTACATTAACCGCAAGGGCTTCCCCTCCATCAACTGCCAGGTCGTGTGTGATGCCCAGGGCATAATAATGAATGTGTGTGCTGGCTGCCCTGGAAGCTACCATGATTCCCATATCTGGCATCTGACGCAGCTGTACCTGACATTTGCCAATGGGGACATCCCACATGGTCACTTAGTGGGGGATGCTGGCTACGCACTGGAGCCGTGGCTGATGACACCCATCAGAAATGCACACACACCTGAACAAGAATGCCATAATGAGGCACACGCACAAACACAAAATGTAATCGAGCGTGGGTTTGGGCTGCTCAAGTCACGGTTCCGGTGCCAGGACACATCTGGTGGAGCCTTGCAGTACTCACCAACTACATGTACCCAAATTGTCATGGTATGTGCTATGCTACATAATATGATTCTGCGAAAACAGCTGCAGCAGGACCAGCATAGGGCTGGGCCAAACAGCCCCCCACCATTGCCAAGCCAATCACAGGTAGAGCGTGACTCGGAGGAGGAACACCCTGAGCCTGCCCCAGTAGGCAGAAGGAGGCGTGCCCAGTATGCCTTTGCCTTGGCAAAGCGGCAAAGCATAGCACATAGACTGGCTCAGTAGGAACCCTGGAAATGATACCTCTATCTGACTCACACATATAGTAAAAGGGATGCCTAAGTTGACACAACCTGCTTTCAAACATGTACAGGGAGTGTAGTATGTGCATCCAACATAAGACAGCCCTGCAGCACCACCTGAGGCATGATTGCCATGTGTTAAGCAATGTAACACCATGTAGTATATGCAAACTTGATGACCCTGACTAACATCCTACCCTCACCAAGCATGATGCCACAATATGAAGACGAGATGATCAATTACAATAATTGGCTTAAGTATTGCTGTTAGTCAAAGGGGATCCAATGCGTGCCAGCCTGGGATAACATGCTGAGCAAGAAACGATGCTTCACCTTCTTCGGATGGCGTGCACCTATCAGTCCTGGCCTTTTGGATACTGGAAAAGGCTGTTGTCACCCCCACCATGCCTTGAATAGGTAAGGCTCAAAACACAAACCCACCTCCATAGGTATCACAAGGGATAAGAACCTAGACGTAATGCTACCCAATGCCAGAAGTCTAAACTGCAGATGCATGCAGTCTAAACTCCCCTCAGCATGGAGAACGTTGATATCTGTTCAGAACCCTTTATAAATGCATTCTATGAACGCTTTCAGGAATGCATGGATTATGCAATCCCAAATAAAACCAAGACCCAATTCCATACACGCAGGCATCTGGCATGGTGGACCCCAGCCATTACCAAACCATGCAAGAGAATGATGAAGCTACTACATGATAGAGCAAACTCAAAAAGGGAAGTAATCTCTGATCAGTATTATGGCAAAAAAATATGGCCACTCATAAAATCCACTAAGGCCAGCTACAACATGTTGAATCTGTGAATCTTGAGGCAATGTTACACCTGCCCCATGTACACAGACAACCCCCTCCTCCCCCCAAGAAATGCAAATATATGTGAGAGATGCATCCATTTATCAAAACTGGAGGCTGAGCTCTCTCAACTCAGTACTGTCAAAACTAGTCAGGAGGAGAAGGTAACAACACACACCACAAACACAGTCTCACATAGACCTATCACAACTGCAAACCAAAAACATAAACACACAAAAACATTCCCGGAGGCTCTAATTAAAAATCCACCAAATCAACAGAGGTCTCCAAAGCAGACACCCAAGCAACCACTACCTCCAAACATAGCACATGCAACACATAATACACAAAGTCGGTGTGCCAAACAGTCACAGCCCTTAAGGACAAACAACATGCCTGATACACTTGTAATAGGTGACTCCATAGTCAGACACACTGATGTCCCGCTCACCAGACTGAACAAGGAAAAGGGTACAGTAAGCTGCCTGTAGGCTGCTACAATCTGCCACATAACACAAGCATGCAGGTCACTCCAAAGCAAGTACAAATATGACTCAGTCATTGCCCATGCTGGTGTGAATGACCTGAGAAGTACCTCCCTGGACTACATGAAAAGATACATAGAGGAGCTCTCCGATTATGTAACCCAGGCCGGTATGACTCTGACCCTGAGCAGCATCCTACCCTCACCAAGAATGATGCCACAGTACAAACACAGAATGATCAGCTTTAACAACTGGCTCAATTACTGGTGTCATTCCAAGGGGATCCAATGTCTGTCTGCTTGGGATGACATGCTTGACAAGCCACGCTGTTTTGCCAGGGATGGCTTGCACCTGTCACCCCTGGGTGTCTGGATATTGGCTAAGGCTCTTGCCACCTCCATAGTGCCTTTTGTAGGCAAGGCTGAAAAGACAAACCCACCTCCCTAGAAAACATAAGTGGAAAAAACATAAGGGTAATGCTGCTCAACGCCAGAAGAGTAAACCTCAAGATGCACGCTCTCAAGGCCCTCTCTAGTATGGAGAACATCGATGTCTGTGCAGTGACGGAAACCTGCATCAATGCTCCTGAGAGCACCCCGGCACTAATAGGTTATACCTCATATCATGCTTTTCGGCCCCAAAACATGGACCAAACCACAAAAGGAGGGGGAGTATCCATATTCAGCAAAGATACCCACACGTCCAGGTTACTGACAATGCACGAAGCATTGGAGACCATCCATGTGCAACTAACCATAGGCAAAACTGCTGTACAGTTTGTAGCATGCTACAGACCACCCTCTCAAACCCAGGAACCCCACTCAGCCTTCCTGAAGACACTGGAGAGTATGAATGTCTCTCCAAATACCAAACAAGGTACTCACAAATTACCACATAGGTGGTAATCCATTACGTATGGAAGAAGTAATCAGGGACCTAGGGACACAAGTGGTCAGTAACCTCTCATGTGACACTCACATTGCCAACGTGGCTAGGAAGACCTTCTATATTGGCCACTTTATCATGAAAGGATTCACATCTACATCAAGAGAGGTCATTGTGCCCCTATACTCTTCTCTTATCAGGCCCATAATTGAGTACAATGCCCCATTTGGGATGTACCTTAGCCGACACCTGCAGCAGTTAGAAAGACCTCAAAAGTACCTCACCAAGAGGATAAAGGGTCTCAAACATTTGTCATATGCTGCCTGGCTGAAGACACCGCAGCTGTATGCAGTCACATACTGCCTACTCAGAGGCGATGTATGCCCGATGTACAAGGCCATGTCCAATACAGAATTAATGGACATGCTCCACCTCAGAAAATCTAAATCCATCAGAGCCGCAAGAGCGAGAGATGTCAACCTCAACACATAAATAAATAGGATGTGCTGGAGGGACAGATTCATAACCCAGAGGCTCCCTACACTCTGGAACAGAATCCCATTCCATGTTACGCAGAGCCCCTCACTGACTCTCTTCAACAGGAATCTTGCCAAGTGGATGGGAGATCGTAGATTTACACTGAGGGTCATCACCGTGTCACGTCTAGACAAAGGCACAGTAAAGTAAACCCTAAATGGGCATAATATTCACATAGCAAGGGGTGGCAAAAGCCACACACACTCTGGCTAGGCTTATAAATGCCCTAGGGCAGATAGCCTAGTATGAACCTATGAACCTATGAAGATACAAATTGTACAGGACACTAAGGATAATCACAAGGCTTTCTTAACTGATGGTAGGAACCTTGGTGGGAATTCACAGATATTCTCTGAATTACTCAAATATTACAAACAATACACCAAACCCACACACATTGCCAACATCCAACCTGACAAGTTCAGTGCAAGCCCCCCCCCCCCCACCAAAATGCCAAATATCTATCCCAGCAGAGTGCTGGCCCCCTGACATTGCAGATGCTGAGGTAACAGCCAGCATCTTCAAAGCAAAACACACAGCATCAATGGTACAAGATGGTGTCCTGGGCTGTGTCCAACATGAACTCCAAGAAGAATGGAATGCCAAATAACACTACTGCTCAATTTCAGCCTTACCACAGGATATGTACCCAAAGAGAAGTGTACAGCAACAGTGGCCCCTCTCCACAAAGGTGGTGCCTGAATGGATACTGCAAACTATCACCCCAGAATCCTGACAAGCTTGGTCTGCAAAGCTATGGAAAGGATCATCATGGACCTCAGAAATAAAGATATTGGGGACCTACAGACACTGGACCCTACCCAGTGTGGCTTTCTTAAGGGCAGATCCTGCCCCTTAAACATGTTTGACTCATTTGAAACAGTCATCAAGGCCATTGATGAGGGGAATGTGGTCCACACAGCCTATCTGGACCTTGCAAAAGCCTTCCATACAATACCCCACTTGTTCATTATAGATAAGCTCACCAGCTTAAATATAAACCCCTATGTCAGTAGATGGGTTGCAAACCAGCCCAAGGACAGAACTGACATGGTCAGAAATGCTGCAGCCATGTCAGACTACAAACCAGCTACAAATGGCATCCCACAAGGCTCGGTCTTGGGACCTCCCTTGTTTGGTATATATTTCCCATAGGTACAGGCCAACATGGAAGGACTGTGTCTGAACAAGTTTGCAGAGGACTACAAACTGGGCACCATATCTGACCCTCCAGCTGACACAAGCATCCTACAAAAGGGCCACATAGAAACAGACAACTGGTGCCAGAGCCATGTCATTAAGCTAATTGCAGAAAAGTGTATAGTCATCCCCTGTGGATAAACAGTAAGTGCCCACCAATTATCACATAGGTGTTAACCCATTAAGTACTTTAGAAGTAATAAGAGACCTGGGGACACAAGTTGATAGATATCTTGCATTTGACAACCATGTGGCTGTAGTGGTTACAAAAACATACCATATACCCACCTAATCATGAAGGTAGTCAGATCTAGTTCAGGGGAGGTCATCGTGCCTCTTCAGTCATCCTTCATCAGCCTCACAATTGAGTACAATGGCCCCTGTGGGATGTACCTCAGCAGACACCTCTATCAACTGGAAAGACCCCAAAAGTACCTCACCAGGAGGATCAAAGAGCTCTACAGATGACATGTGTTGCCTGATTAAACAAACTGCAGCTCCACACAGTGCCATACTGCCTTCCCAGAGGCAATCTGTGCCTGATGTATAAAGCCATGTCCAAGCTGGAATCAATGAACATGCTGCAACTTGTAAAATCTGAATGCCAGTGAGCTATGCACACAAGAGACCTGAACCCCAGCACTGACATACATAGGACATGCTGTAGTAATTGATCCATAACCCAGAAGCTCCCTCCACTCTTGAGTAAACTCCCAGTACAGGTTAGCCAGAGAGTCCCTCATTGACTCTCCTCAAGAGGAATCTTGATGAGTGGATGGGAGATGGTAGGTTTACCCTGGGTATCACTGTTATGTCACGGGTAGACAGAGGCACAGTATACTAACCTTGAAATATGTCATGGCAAAATCCAGTTACAATGTGTGTTGAAGGACAAACACACTCTCTGACTAGCATTAGAAACGGCCTAGGGCACATAGCTAGTGTTTGTCAATGTCCACCCAAGTTGTGGAATACACTACCAATGTTGGACAAGCCTGGTTTAAGTAGCCCATATCTGAACAAAATGCAACATGGTCATATGTGAACAACTGGCCCTTAACCAGTCTGGTGTGCTCACTATGAATATTTAAAGCAGTGGTAGGACTGAAACCCAGGATACTGTCCACCACAGTGAAAGTACTGAAGCAGTACACTATACGATATTACAGTGTTTGGTCAGTATGAAAGGATGTTGACAACTGTATGCAAACTATCCCATGGAAACCCTGCAGGCACAGTATAATCCCTGTTGGGTTCAGACACAAAGCAGTTGGGCAGTAAGTACACAACATGACTCCCAACACACAACTATAAATGTGAAATATTGTTGAAGTTCACACACAACCACAAATGTGGTGGACTGCAGATTTCAACATATGGAAAGCTCACACTGAGCATGCTCGCACACTTTGATAAATGAGACATATGTCAGGCAACAAGCCATGGAAAGCCTGAACTGGGCATGCTCACACACTTAGGCCATGTCTCAGTTTGTCTCAGTTTAGCAGTTGGCCACACATATCTGGTATTTGTATGTGTTAATCCAGGAACCTCCCACAATACAGCAATCTGCCCAGTCCACACAGTTAAATGACTACAGAGACATAAGTTAAATAGTGGATCCCTCTCATATTCAAACATCTTCCACAGATACACAAGTTGTTTATAGAAACAGGGAAAGCTATGGCAATAAAGACCTGCAAACAGTTTATCAGCAACAAATATTGTGCATCTGAAAATTAAACATATGGGTGTAGAGGTCAATACTAGGCTGTTTGCCCTAGGGAATGCAAGCTTAGCCAGAGTGTGCTTGGCGTCTGCCTCCCCAGTATAGTAGGCTACTGTGCCTCTGTAAAGTAGGTCACAGAAGGCACCGTTTAAGGCTAGTGTGCTGTGCCTCCGTCAAGCAGGGACACAGTGGAGAGCCCAGGGGTTGAATTTGCAATGTCCCATCCATGTGGCTGGTGTTTGCTGGAAGAGGGTTGGCGAGGACTATAACAGTAATTGGGCATCAATTACAGACTGAGGGGAGCCTTATCTGCAGTGTCTGGACAATTTCACTGTCAACACTTTGACGTGATGATTTTGAGGGATTGAAGTGTTGTGTCAATACTGTTCAGAGATGTCCTCCGTCTGTGGGATATTGCTCTGTAATGTATTAGCTCCCTCCTTCTGTTGTACAGCTTATATATGGCTGGTGTACACCAGACAGGTCTCCTGTTGTGGAGGAGTCTTGGGTTTATTTGGGATAGCATGATCAATGCAAACCTTCCAGATGCTCATAGAATGCAATTGTCGAGGATTATGCAGAGTGGCCTGTATAATCCCCCAGCATGGGTCCTTTGAAGTCTTCCACCCCAGTCTTCACAAGTGCAAAGTCTGCTTTTGATAAATACTTTGTTTGCAGTGACTTCCTTGCCTGGGGGTGAGGATGGGATATGGATGTCCAGGGAAAGTTGGGTATGGTCAGATATTAACAATGGTGGTCTACCTTTGGTGTGGAACATAGAGTCCCCATGTTGCAGATGGTCCGGTCCAATATGTATTCCCTCTTGTGGCTGTGGTGAGTGGTCCTGCCATAGCACATGGATTCACAAATTGTAGTGGCTGTAGGGTGATGTTGTTGAGGCCTGAGTAGTTCCCCCACACAATATACCTGCACCTGAAGTTAACCACTGTAATGGTGTATGTGAACACCTTCATATCCTATTCTGTTCCCAGGGAAGCAAAGTGTGTTTCCTGGATATGGGAGGGGTGGTCTGAAATGGTTGTGTTGTGTGTTACAGGTCCTGTGGTCATGAAGCATGGTATAATACATAACTTGGCAGTACTGATGTGCATATCTGACCCTGAAGTAGGTGGCTGTTAATGTATATATATGCTATCCCCCTAACTGACAGATAGTAATAGATGTACATACCTCTTTATAATTAATGATGTCAGCACCCTATAAATACTGCAGGAGAAGAGCAGGTACCCAGTAATTCGAATAGCGCGCTCTGCTAATGCATCTTTCTCAAGTGTCATAACATAGTTAGGTAGAGGTTTGAATCCTGCAAATGCTGAGTGTGTGTTTGGGTGAGGGGGGTTAATGTGTGTGAAAGAAATGTCCCTTTTGGCAATTAGAAGAACACAGTACATGATGCACATTCCTCTTTCTAAACACTGATGATGTCAGCACCCTATAAGTATAGCAGGAGAAGGTAACCTTCCCAGTAATGCAAATAGTGCGCTTTGCTAATGCGTCTCTTTCAAGTGTTATAAGCTAGGTAGGGGTTTGAATCCTGCAAATGCTCAGTCTGTGTGTTTGGATGAGGGGGTTAGTGTGTGTGAAAGAAATGTCCCTTTTGGCAACTGGAAGAACACACTACATGATGCACATTCCGCTTTCTAAACACTGATGATGTCAGCACCCTATAAGTATAGCAGGAGAAGGGAAACCTCTGAGTAAGGTGAATAGCATGCTCTGCTAATGCTTCTCTTTCAAGTGTCATAACATAGTTAGGTAGGGGGTTGGAATCCTACAAATGCCATGTGTGTTTTTGTCACACAGTTTGTCCATGTGTGTGGGGTGTTGCTCTTAATAATGCATGACATAGATTATATCAGTAATGTCAATGCAAACATGAGGTATGTGTGTGCCACATAGACATATGTACCTGTGACCTTAAATAGTTCCCATGTCTGAAGCCTGGCTCATGTGAATACATGGAATTTACATTACGCAACTTTTTGACTGTGGTTTTCTGTGCAGAGCTTGCATTTGGAGAGGGACCACTGTTGCTGTACGCCACTCTTTGGGTACATAACCTGTGGTAAGGCTGAGATTGAACAGTAGTTTTATGTTTGGGTTTAGCTCATCTTGGAGTTCATGTGGGATGCAGCCCGGAACACCGTCTGGTCCCATTGATGCTGTGTTATTGGCTTTGGAGAGGGTGGCTCTTACCTGAGCATCCAAGATGTCAGGGGGGGTAGCACTCTGCTGGGATAGATATTTGCCCTTCTGGAGGGGAGTGGGGGAGAAGTTTGCGCTGAACCTGTCAACTAGGATGCTGGCAATGTCTGTGGGTTCGGTGTAGTTTTTTGTCATTTTGGACTAATTCTGAGCATATCTGGGAATTCCCACCCAGGTTCCTAACATAACTAAAGAAAGCCTTGTGATTATCCTTAGTGTCCTGTGCATTTCATCTCTCGAAGCTGGCCTTAGACGATTTTATGAGTGCCCATAGTATTTTGCTAACACTGAACAGAGATGCCTCCCCTTTTTGGGATTTTCCTCTATCATGTAGTAGCTTCCTCCTTCTATTGTATAGTTTGTTTATGGCTGTGGTCCATCAGACAGGACGTGTGCCTTTGTAGGATTGGGTCTTGTTTTTATTTGGGATTGCATGATCCATGCATTCCTGAAGGTGTTCATAGAATGTGTTTATAAAGGATTCTGTCGTCTGGGCCGTATTTTCCACAGGCCCGGGGGCTTTGAAGGATTCCACCTTGGTTTTGAGGGGTGTGGAATTTGCTGTAGAGAAGTTTTACACTGTGGTTTTGTGGGCAGGGGGTGGGGTTGGGATGTGAATATCCAGTGAGATTAGTTTATGGTCTGATCTTACCAGTGAGGGGTACACTTCTGGTCTGGAGCATAGAGTCCCCATGTTGGTGATGAACAGGTCCTGTATGTTTCCCCCTCTTGTGGGAGTGGTAACATGTTGTTCCATAGCATTTCAGTGTATAAATGCTAGGAACCTTTGAGCTGGGGTGTTGGAGCTAGAGTAATGCTCCCAGTCTATGTTTGGGTAGTTGCAGTCCACCAATATAATGGTGTTTGGCAAGACCTTCTTATTTCCAGTGTTCTCAGGAAGGCCAAGTGGGGTTCCTGGGTTTGGGAGGGTGGTGTGTGCCAGGCTATGAACTGGAAGGCAGTTTTACCCACTGTTGGCTGCACATGGATAGTCTCTGATGCTTCGTGCTGTGCCACCAACCTGGAGGTGTGTGTATCTTTGACGAATATTGATACTCCCCCTCCTGTTCTGGTTTGGTGCAAGTTTTGGGAACGACAAGCATGGTATGAGGTATAACCTGGCAGTGTTGGGGTGCTCTCAGGAGCCTTGAACCAGGATTCTGTTACTGCACAGATATTGATGTTCTCCATGCTAAGGACAGTTTCCAGTGCATGCATCTTGAGGTTTACACTGCTGGTGTTGAGTAGCATTACTATTAGTTTCCTATTCCCTGTGATACCTATGGAGGTGGTTTTGTCTTTTGAGCCTTGCCTAAAAAAGGCACTATGGGGGTAGTAAGAGCCTTTGCCAATATCCAAAAGCCCAGGGGTGACAGGTGCAAGCCGTCCCTAGCAAAGCATCGTGGCTTGTCGAGCATGTCATCCTAGGCTGACAGGCATTGGATCCCCTTTGAATGATACCGAAACTTAAGCCAATTGTTGAAATTGATCAACTTGTCTTCATATTGTGGCATCATTCTTGGTGAGGGTAAGATGCTACTCAAGGTCAGGGTCATACCAGCCTGGGCCACATGCTCAGAGAGCTCCTCTATGTCTCTTATCATGTAGTCCAGGGAGGTACATCTCAGGTCATTCACAGTGGCATGGACAATGACTGAGTCATATTTGTACATGCCTTGGAGTGACCTGTGTGCTTGTGTTATGTGGCGGATCATAGCACCCGACAGGCATCTCACCATGACCTTCTCCTTGTTCAGCCTGGTGAGTGGGATGTCAGTGTGCCTGACGATAGAGGCACCTATTACAAGTGTATCAGGTGTGTTGTTTAGCCTTAAGGGCTGTGACTGTTCGGCACACTGGCTTTGTGAGCTATGTGTTGCACGTGTTCTGTTCTGGGGTAGTGGTTGCTTGTGTGTCTGCTTTGGAGGTGTCTGCTGCTTAGGCAGATTTTTATTCAGAGACTCCGAGTATGTTTTCATGTGTTTATGTGTTTGGATTGCTGTCGTGGTAGGTCTATGTAAGACTAGAATTGTAGTGACTGTGGTTTCCTTCTCCTCCTGACAGGTTTCACCAGTACTGAGTTGAGAGAGCTTAGCCTCCAGTTTGGCTATATGGTTGCATCTCTCACTTGTGTTGGAATTTGTTGGGAGGAGGAGAGGGTTGTCTGTGTACATGAGGCAGTTGTAACATTGCCTCAAGATTCCCAGATTCACCAGCTGGACTGGAGAGGAGATTGAAAACTGACCATTGGACATGCTAGAATAGTATTGGGAATTCCTTTATAATTGACAACAAAAAGGGCCAATGGGGAACAAGGTACTCAAGGTGAGTTTGTGAGGGTGTAGTGCTTTTAATTTGTTAGTGCTGGCATATATAAATGCTTTAGTGAGCAAGTGCCAGGTAACTCAAATGCAATGTGTTACAGGTAACTTAAATGCAATAATGACAAACAGTAACTTTCTTTCAAGTGAAACAAGGAAATAAGTACAGTAAGCAATGCAGATGTCATTAGGGATCCACAGAGGTGCTGTAAAGCTGCGTTTCAGGTGGAATTAGTGTTTCAGGGAAATAACAAGCAAACAAGCATATAAACAAAGCTACATTCAGCAGGCCTGGATCTAGTCTATGCTACAGCAAACAAGGTGTACCAATTTCAGTAAGAAACAGTTCAAATATGCAGGCACTATAAGCCTTTAGCCAGAAATTCCCAGCTCAGATGGCAGAGTCCAGCCTCTCCTCCCACAAGAGTGCAGACCATGAACCTTCGTAGTGTAAAATAACTGGCCTGAAGCCCAAGTGCTTAAACCAGAACTAATACACATTTAGAATAACAGACACTGAGCCCTCAATCAGCAGTTCCCAACTTAGTAGGATGTAAGCTACCTGTCCTGCCACCACAGTATCCTTGACATTTAATGAGACTCACCCTCCTGTCATAGTTAGTTCTGTGTTTTGGGGCTGTCAAGCATGGTATGAGGTGTACCCTGGTAGTGCTAGCATGCTCTTGGGAGTCTTGAACCTGTTGTCTATTGCTGCACAGATATCAACATTCTCCATGCAGAGTATAGTTTGGACTGCATGCATCTTGCAGTTTACATGTCCATCATTGAGTATCATTACTTCCATTTTCTTATCCCCTGTGCTACCTATGTAGGTGGCCTTCTGTTTTCAGCCTTACCACCAGAATACAAAGATGTGCAGACATTACACTATGGTAATTAATAGGGGTGTACCAAACAATACAATGACAATCATACTGTTAATGCATCAGGCATGCTGGGATATACCCACAATGATATAATTACACTGTACTGTTGACAACATGATAATATTACTACACTTCAATGTAGTCATCCTGTGCATCAGCACCATGTTAACCTGTTCCTGCATCAGTGTTACAGATTGCAGGAGGTGGCACAGTTTCATCATATGCACAGGGTGTGTACTTGGTATGCCTGAGTCTGCCACTGATACAACCAATCGACATGTATGTGTGTGTGTATGTTAGTGAGGGACAACAGTACAAGATGGGGCAATGTTGATGCAGTGTGTGCATGTATGTGTTAGCCCTAGGTGTTAGCATTATGCATGTGTGTATGCATGCACACAGTTCCACCTCGTGGCTGCCATATACGGGTGTTTGTGGACAGCCACAGACTGTACCTGCCAGGTCATACAGATCACTGTCTCTGGCCACAGACTCGGTACCTGTGCCTGGCAGGGGTGCTACGGACAGTATCAGGTACTAAGCCGGACTGGGTACTGTCATCAGAAGCAGTTGGTTGATGACTGGAGACATGTCCCTGCTGGGACTGTCCAGAGCCATGTGCACATGGTCTCCTAGGGCGGTCTGATGACAGCACAGACCCAACATTGCTGGGGGTGGTACTGGCACTATGGGAGCGGCCGCGGGTTTTTTGTCGTCCGTGACGACTGCCAGCTGCTGATGTTGCTGGCATACGTCCACGTCGACGCCTCAACCATCCTGCATTGCCCTGGCTCATGGACATGTAGTTGTGGAACAGATCTAATGTGTCCCCCAACGTCTGTCAATGACCTCAGTGAAATTACAGATGGCAGCCACAACGTCACGCATAGTGTCATTCATAGCAGTGCGATGTGCTCTCAGCTCCCTCAGACCCTGTCTGGTGTACCCTTCCATACGTGACTGTGCCTGCATTACAGCCCGGAACATAGCTGAGGTTGAAAGACCTCTGTGGGCATGTCTGACAGGGGCAGTACAACCACGGATGCTCCCATGAGAACCCCTGGACATCTGCCTGTGTGGTACCATGTCAGGACTCTGGCCATGGCTGCTGTGAGGGGATGCATGTGCCACTGATACCACATTAGCCGTGTCAATGCCCACTGTATGCTGTCCATCACCTAGGGACATTGGTGACAATGGATGTATTGGCAGAATGACTGTGCACATTGATGGGGTTGACTGCTGTGTACTGTCGATTGGCTGACCAACAACAGACCCTGGCACACCTCCCTGTGCCATTACACAGGTATCATCATTATCACTATCCCCAGCAGTGGATTCAGGTTCCCTGCTGCACACCACCAGAGCAATACCAGAACCTGTGAGAGGAAGACAGGAAACACAGTTTACAATGTGTACACAATGTTACCACACATGCACACATGGGCACATGCACACATGCACACAATCACACATGCACACATGCACACAACACATGCACACATGCACACATGGGCACATGGGCACATGCACACATGCACACATGGGCACATGCACACATGCACACATGCACACATGCACACTCCTCAGTACGAGATGCAAACACACAGACACAAACACACCTGCAATCAAACACATAGCAATACTGTTTGAGGGTATTATTACTATTATTATCATTAGTATTAAAAGTATTGTTATCACACACTCACCAGCATGGATTGGCTTCCTTGATGTTACACCAGAGGGACCTGCACAAATAAGACATTTATTGTCAATGGGCACAACTGTGCCATTGATACTGTGAGTATGATACAGTTCGGTAGTACAACAGTTGGCTTTCACAGGTCTACTGCTGATATTGAGAATATCACTCTTGCACAATAATTACCAGGATAACAGCTACAAACACAGTACACACCTCACACATGCATAAACTACCAGTGTAGAGAACAGTCAACTATAGATATGGCATGTTACCTGCACGCTCCAAGTCCACATGATGGGTGGCTCCAGCCTCCATCATTACACATGTCTGCAGATGTTGTTGTTGTTGGGCTGGAGCCACAACACTTAGGAGGACCCCTCCAGTCTGGTGAGGGGGGGTGTATAGCCGCCCCACCACTTGTGGCAAGCTGTTGCCTGTGGATATCAGATGCACGCTGACGAACATTTCTAATTAAATCACTGCAGTGATGGCGTACCTGCTCATATGTCCGGTTATGCATGCCTATGTCATTTACCCGACGTATAAGGTCTTGCCACAGTGCAGCCCTCTCCTGCTGGTTCTGGCTGGTGCGGGAAAAGAGTGTGGCAAAATCCCGCACCAGGCTCTGGTGTATCTCCTCTTCCTCTGCAGCAGAGTATGTGGGGTTGCGCTGGTGCACCCTCGCCCTGGAAGGAAAAGAAAAATATGTGAGCAAGTGATATGGCACACATAATACTCTACTGTAGTGATATCACTGAACTGCCATATATAGCCTCTGTCTGTCTGTTGGGGGATACACATGTAAATGACCACATATCAGTGCTCAGCCAACAACTGTGTGACAGTGCCTGGCACACTCCATACAACAATCTAGTATACTCCAGCAGTCGGCACACTGTTTGAGGTCCAATGCACAACCTCACACTGGGGGTTTGTATCAAGGTAATGGATGGGGAACATTGTCAACCCATGCAATCCATGCAATGCACAGTAAAAATGTCACTGGTAATGCACCCTAGTCTTTGTTGCCATAACCCTACCTACACCGCAGTCACATACAGGGAACCACAGCACAACATATGGCAATGTAGTATGTTTGTATCCCAATACCTGACACATCTTTCTCTGGCCTCACACCAAGGACACACACTACCATGACAGACACAAAGTCATGCTGAGCAATCACACCATTACAGACCTTTCACACAGTCAGTGGCACACTCATTCCACCTCACATAGTTGGTATTGCAATGAGTACATGTGTGTGTGCATTGTGTCATAGGTAGGTAGTATGCTATTGGCCCTGGGCCTACAGCAGCATACTGTTATGCTACCCTGCCCCTTGGGACACATGTAATGTGATTGTACTTGCTCCTGTCAAACAGTTACACAGGGTGACTCATATGGCATATTACCTATCTGCATAACATTCAACAGGGGCATGTCTGACATCTACTAATGGTGAGCCTTGCTTCTTAATGCTGGGTGGTCCACTCCAGGGTATGGCTTATTTGTGGGTAGGAAATTGTACCTCCCACCATGTCCTCTTTACTGCGGTGCCAAGGATGACAGACATAGGTCATTTAGGCTGCGGATATTGTGAGGTGATACCATGGTTGTTGGACAAAGGTTATGGGTGTGACTTAACTATGTATATCCAGCAGTGGTAACCTCTGTGTAGGTAGTATGAAAGGCACTCTATCTGTGGTTTTGTCAGTCACTCTGCATAGTTAATGTGTTTGAGGGCATTATCACTGTTTGTTAGATATGACTGTGTTCTTCTCCCTTTCTGTAGTTGTCATGGGAGGTACATACCATGTAGGACATTGTGAGGTGTAGAGGGGTACAGTGACCTACATTTCCCTAGCTGACACACCATTTGTGCTGACACGTACCATGTACAGGTATTACAAGACTAGTGTGCCACTGTGAATATCAAAGGGGAGGCTATTGTACACTTGTTTCCCATGTTCCCTCCTGACACATCCAGTAGTAGGCAGGCAACCACCTATGTGGTGGTTAGTGGTGTAAGTGTTTTGGAATGGGGTATGGTACTCCAGTATCCACACTGGTGTTCAGTCTATGCCTTTGTCACCAGGCACCTGTTGCAATACATCTGCACACATGTGCCTCTCTCAGTATATATATATATATATATATATATATATATATATATATATATATATATATATATATATATATATATATAGATACATATATATATATATATATATGTATATATATATATGTATATATATATATGTATATATATATATATATATATATATAGAGAGAGAGAGAGAGAGAGTGACAGAGAGAGAGGGAGGGGGAGAGAGAGAGAGAGATATTCATATACATACATATCTCTAGACATTCATATCTGTCCATATATGTGTATGTATCTATACATATCTATCTATGTATGTGTCTATTACATATATATGTATATACATATTCTATCTATCTATATATGTCTATCTATTTATACATCCCTCTCTATCTATGTATGCATATATGCATATTATATATATATATATACATATATAAATATACATACGTCTACATATAATATATAAATATATATATATATATATATATATCTATATATATATATATATACCTTTTTATTTACACATACAAATACACACACTAACTTACTGCTAAACATCCATTACTGTACAACCTACATTGTACGTTGCACTACAACCTACATTGATATGTGCACATAGCAACCTTTAAATGCATATGTATGTCCAGCCTTCACTAACAGTTGCAGTATGTCCCCTGCCCTATGCACATCTTCATATATATATATATATATATATATATATATATATATATATATATAGATAGATAGATACAGACTGCTAACACATATGGAGGGTTCACAGTATGTAGGCTATTAGATTACTAGTTTACATTACCTTTGTTTGTCACTGCTGTTTGTGATGGCTTGCTGCTTGGTGGTCTGCTGCTGGTTAGCTTGCTGGTTTTTATTGTTTTTTTTTTTGGTGCCTCTCTCTTTTTCTCTTTTTCTCTTTCTCTCTTTTTCTCTTTGTCTCTCTCTCTCTCTCTCTCTCTCTGTCTCTCCCTCCGGATGTTGCAATGAAAGTATTGCATGTGTGGACTGGGAGTACAGGCTGCTTTTGTAGGTATATGCACATGTGCATGTGATGGCCTCTGCAGCAATTGTTAGCCAGAATTTACTAATTGCATGCAGCCTGCTGTGTGGTAATTGCAGTTCTCACTGTGATTTCAGGACAGTGCTATAAAATGTTAGGTTAGGTAGGCGTAGCCCTTTCAGATTTTCAAGGTGGGGACCATGCTGGTATGCTGTGGACACTGTTCAATGAGTGTAAAGGTTGGTATGTCTCTCATATTTCAGGCTGTGTTGTAGGCACTGAAATGCATGTTGTACTGAAACCTGACTATTGCTTCCTCCAGTTTATTCTTCTCAGTGTGTATGTTAACTGACACCTAATAATACTAATACTGTTTAAATGGGAGTATGTGCTTTCCTGTGGGACTTGTGGAGTAACTGGTATACAGCAGTGGCTCTTGCAATTTGTTGCTATGGCTTCACTATTTGGCCTTTACAATCACTCCTTGAATGACTGCTAGGTGTCTTTACTGGAATGTGTTGCTATGGCTTTCCTATGTTCCATTTAAATTCACTCCTTGTAATGCTTGCTATATTTCTTTCAGCAGCAATTCCTTATATGTTTGTTGTTGTTTGGTGGTACTGCATGCAGTCTGGTCTGGCCAAGGTGTGGGGCTTGACACCTACAAGGGTATTTTATTTTGCTGATGAGCAGTAGTGGGGCCTTGTACTTTGTGCTAACAGTTATGGATAGCAGACGCATGCAGCACTTGTAAACTGCTATACTGTCCTTATTTTATTAGTTGGCTACATACTTTGATATTTGTGGGTTGTACACCTACATGCGGGTGTGCTTGTGGAAGCTATTCTACAGCTATTCACAGAGTGTGTGACAGCAGACAGAATGATATGCCTGTGAGTTTGTGACACTTGCAGGCCTCAGATACTCTCAGGTGTATCTTTTATCAGCCTCAAGGAATGGTACATATCAGTGGGATACACCCGTGATACATTTCAGATATTCTGCAGTTGTGACTGTGGGATAGTTTGAGCATATGTATTACTACACCATTTCTGACATGCAAGTAGTGCATACTTTCAGTAATTGACAGTTACCATTACATGGGATAAAACACCTTTCTGCCTATTGTTAGTACATTTCACAGGGAGTCAGTGGGGCACAGTTAACATTTGTTTTCAAATCAGGGACATCCCTGTAAATCAGTCACAGTTACGAGGACTGGCCTCTTACCTATTCAAATATGGCAGTGTTTATCCTGCTCTGATAGTGTGTGTGGTTTGCAAGGTGCTACTGTCACATTATTACCTACTAGCTACCAACTAGCATGGCTGTTTCTCTTCTCACACTAATGTTATACAAATCCACAAGAATTGCCAGTAAAGATACAAGACAAGCTTTGTGTAATAGCCTTCCTATATTTCCTTTACATTCAGTCCTACTATTTCATGATATATTGCTTTCAGCACAAAGTTCTTGTATATCAGTCAGGGCTTAGTGGTAAGTCATGCAGACTACTGTTTCAAGGTCCTGGGTTCGAGACTGACAGAGAAATTTTATTTCGCTGCTGAGCAGACTACAGGCCTTGTCATTCAGAGAGACTAAGGCACTTTCAAGCAGTTGTAAGTAGGTTTGCGCGGAGCTCACGCATGCGCACTGTCGCTTAGCTTCACGCACACATGCTTAGCTAAGCGCACACAAGCGCACACCCGCTTACAACTGCTTAAAAGTGCTTACTCTTGTGCACACCTGCGCTAATTTCTTTGAAAGAAAAGAAAATGGGGAGATAGGACAGTGGTGAAAAAGGGGGCACAAAGAGGGTAGGACAGTAGGAAAACAAGCTCGGGATTTGCAGGAAGGATGTAGGAAAGGCCCATAGCTGCCCATTTCTTTATAAGCAACAGCTGTGCATATGTGTGTAATTTGGTGTGAAATTTGAAACCTTCCACCCCTGAGAGAGGGGTGAGGACAACAAAATATGTTGTACAGCCAATTGTAATTACCAGTTCACATGTCCAGGAGACATGTCTGCAAAATGGGCAGCTATGTATGGGGCGTAATTATTTTGTGGGAACAGAGTGCCCTTTTTTTATTTTTTTTCAGGTGAGAGTGGAATGTGAGGTACAGAAAGTAGGGTAACAGACAAGACAAACAAGATGCATACAGGGGTGGAGTATGACACATGTGGGGGGAAACACAATTGATGGGGACAGATGTTCTGATATCGCGAGCCCATGAGCCCACAGATGGCAGCAGTGGAACTGAGATCCCCACCCATGGGCAGTTGCCACTGTGCCTTCTCAGCCCAGGACAGGGCTGTGCTGGGGGCTGTGTAGGATGGGCAGCAGGCACACCCGTGAGTTGCACCACTCGAGCCTCAAGCTGGCATAGGGGTTCAAGTACAGAATGCCTGATCTCGCTACGCACCACAGACTGGACACTTTGGAGTGTGAGTGGACGGTCTCCTCCGGCCACGCTTGCAGAAGGGGGACGAGCCCCATCCCCTGCAGCGCTTCCACCTGAAGGTGACACAGGACCACCTGAGGATGTTCCGGCCTGGGCACTAGTGCCAGGTGCATTCGCCAGCTGAGGAGGGAGAGGTGGGTCCGCTGGAACCCGCCTTCCCTTTTGTCATATGTTTAGCAATATTTTATGACATTTTGGGTTAGTAACAAACAATACCATTCAAAATTAGTTGTAACAGCATGCATCAGTATTCCCATTAACCAAACACCCATGAATTCCAAACATTGAACAGCAAGCATAACACATGCATATTTTGAACAACAGTACACAATCCAACAGCATGCAGGGTTGATTGATGGCAACAGGCCATCAGGTTTGGATATGTGAACAGGGCACATGCAGCAACGTACGTGCAAATATGTTTGAACCAACAGGACAAATGTCCATAGGAATTAATTGTGAATACACATACCCAGTTTATTGTGGAATGGCATTATTTGTGAATATACAGTAGGGTGAAGAAATATTTCATTAACAACTTCAACTACCTATACATATGCTGTACATCTCTAGTAGCTGCATATATATATATATATATATATATATATATATATATATATATATATATACCCTAAAGGTCTTAGTACAGTTTCCTATATGTAACCTTAGGAATGCTGGTGATGGGACTGTTACTGCTACATTAATATACATTACATTTGTATTCATACACGTTCATATCTGGCTATGTTCAGGTACAGCATCCTGCTACATTTGATTTATATGGCTCTAGACAACTGTGGATATTCATTATTTCATACAACCATACTATCTCCATATTGCAAGGGTACAGCAACATATCCAAATTGTGGGAGACACATTCCAGCTTTAGTACTTTATTTCAAACATTTCACTGTTTGGTTGTGGCTGTCTCATTTGTTTCATTATGTACTGACTGCAGTATACTTTATTCAGATGTTATAACAGCTTTCTTGGTCGATTCATACCTCTTTCTCACACTCTCACTTGTTTTATTTTTACAATTCAAGATGGTACTTAATTCTAGGCATTATTAACATGTCATACTTGGTTACAACAACCCTTTCCAACAGACTCACTTGTTTCATATGGCAGATTTTCAAAGGTGATGTATTTGACACATGTCTATTGTCTTTAGCTTGTTTACCACTAATTTTCAGGCTGCAGCAGGTTATCTGATATTACAATACAGGTGGGAAATCTCTATTTCAGACTTGTTTAATTTTTATTTCTGGATTACAGGCTGCATCACTTATCTAATCATCCAGTACTAGCAGAATCTTTCTTCTAGTGTTATTTGAACTTTATTAATATGTAATTACACTGAACTCCTTTACAAGCTGTCTCACTTATATTTTATAACAATTACAGAAAAATAATTACTAACCTGCCTGGTGGCGCAACCGCTCCAGCCTATCACCATAGGCTCGCCGATTCGTAGAATGCACACCTGCAGCTGTAATATAAATGAAGTAATATTGGAACATACATCTCCATAATATCAGCTAGGATAATTCCTTGCATACATAATTACATGGATACTTAGTAGTGGGGCGTTGGGCATTTGCCGGGCCACCTGGATCCAACGGTACAGTTGGTCCTGCTTTCGTCTCTTCAGGTCCGCATGGTGGTGATGGACCTGTTCACCAGTCCTTGGTATGCCTGTGGCACTGGTGAGATCATGTGCCAATCGGTTCCACGCCTCTGCCTTGTATGCCCCCCACAGAACTTGGCCCTGCATGAGTTGAGCCTCATGATCATGGACTAGGAGCCAAACCATATATGTGGACTCCTCAACACCCCACCTCTGTGCTCGGAAGTGACTACCCTCTCCTACACCTGCCATCCTGACTGCAAATAGGTTCCACAATCAGTTATGCTGTGTATTCCCACCTATGGGGCTTATATATGCCGCTTTTCCCGCACTTATCTGTGATTGGCCATTTTGGAATTGTATCAGCTTAAAAAACCTGCTTTGTCATGCTTCTATTTACATTCATTCCTATATATATGCTAATGCTGCATTTTTCAGTACAGCTGTCATGGCTTAGTGGTTCAGTACTTTGACTATGATGCACAGTATCCTGGGTTCGAGCCTGGGCATTGCATTTTTTTTTATTTTACTACTGTTTAGACAGGCTAGGAGATGTGTCTGTGTAAAGGCGGCTTTGATACAGGTTGCTCAACGTTGCCCACTGGTAAGCCGGTTGGCGCACTGCGCAGCTCCGCGCAAATGGGTTACACTGCTTAACGCGTTATTTGGCTATGAGCACGCATATTATGCTATGAGAAATGTTGCTCAAATACGGGCACACAGTTTCAGTGTGTTAAAGCGCTGCTCAACTCCAGCAGGCATATTACACCTGTTAAACCACTAGTCACCTGCGGGCAGTTATACTCAGCTTGTTTGAGTGTTGCTCAGCTATGGGCACTTATAAATTTTTTTTTTTTATTGTATCAGATTTCTTCAAAATACATGGCCCATTTCATTGCATTTTACTTAAATTATAGTTATATATATGTACATATATGTCAGGGGATTGTTTTGTGCTTATTTCACTAAAAATAAAAAATGATGTTGTTGGGGTTTGAACCGTGACTACCTCCTCTTTGGCCGACGTCTCTACCGCTACGCTATTGCTACTTGGCTTAATTTGCATATTTAGATCTTATATGCTTTTTCAATGACTGCTGAGCGAAGGGCACTCCTGCGTAAACGAGCGAAATTACGGGCAAACATTTTTGAAATTAAAAAAAAAAATTAAGCTGTTAATTTTTACATTTTACATTACAGTTGGGTTTATAGTCTGTGGGGGCATGTGTGGTGTTGTGTTTCTTGACATTTCCGCGGACTTGCTCGTGGGAGTTCCCTTTCGGGACTGTGATTCTTTTGGGGGCGTGTCCCTTTGCAGGACTCGCCTTGCGGACACGCCCCCTACTTTGCTACACGGACCGTGTTAGCCTAGGGAGCCTAGGGTGTGATTCAGCATGCCCTCATGAATATGCATGGCATGCTGATATCACCCTGTTTAACTGCAGCCTCCGTGTAAGACTTGCTAACTCTTACACGGAGGTTTCGTGAATCCTGCCCTGTATCTATACATTTATTTTTGGCCATACATATTATGCATCTGTTCCTTTCCTTCACCAGTAACCTAGGAATGTTTATGCTAATGTAATTTTCTTTGATTTTCACAATATTCAGGTGCAGGCTGTGGAAATTAGTCAAAAAGACATTGCAAATATTATCTGCATCTTTTAACTTTAATATTGTGTCCTAGTCATACAATATAAGAAAAACATAGAAGGAAAACATCAAGAGGATTGTGCTGGAGGAGGTGGTAGAAGAGGGGTACTATGTTTTTGGAAGGGAAAGATCCCTCATTAAAAAAAAAAAAAAAATGTATATATATATATATATATATATATATATATATATATATATATATATATAATATATATATATATATATAAATATATGTATATATATATACATATATATATATATATCAATATATATATATATATATATATATATATATATATATATATATTAATATATTTATATATATATATATCCACTATATGTTGTGGCAATTTGGAAAGCAAATGGGTTAGAGGATGTAAAAACAAGGATTAAGGAAAGATAGGGTGAACAGAAGTTGTTGAGCTCAGGAAGCATCAGTGCCCAGGACCTTGAATGTTTTCCATTACCTAATGATGTTGCAGTGGCAGACCCTGATGTTGAGAGGATGGGGGACTGTAGTGGCACAGCGATCATTACTGATCAGGGCAGTGAAAAGCATCCTGGACAGACTGAAGATCTCCCTCCACTATGTTCTCCACCACATCCTCAACCAAGTCTCAAAGACCTCAGTCTATGGACTTGTTAGGCTGCACTTACAGAGCCAGTGCCTCTGCCCCAACCTTGTGAGGATATCCCTGGACAGGCAGAGGTTGAACTCTCCCTGACCTGGGAGGTATGTTCTTGGACTGCTCCAAAGGATTCTGGACCTGTGGAAAAATAAGCAGAAACAGGAAAGACAGAAAATAAACAAGGACACATGAATACATAAAGAATAAGGTAAATTTAGAGGGAGGGTAGAGAGGGGAAAACAAGAAACTGAAATGATAAATTGACTCATAATGTAATATATCAGTGCAGTCTTTATTAACAGATATTTGTTATTTTTATTAAAACATCATTTAAAGAAAATAAGATTCTGAGAAATTGTTCTAGGAACATGGGAACAATCTCATGCTCCTATCAAGTGGTGGTGAATTTTACATTTGCAGTATACTGATGCTAATGATATATGCTGGTGTAACATGAAGAATAGTAATACATTTGAAATGTATGGCTGATATGGGTTGTGCTGGAATAGTGTATTAAAACAGTTTACTTCTTTTACTATCTTTTTGTATAAATTACTTCTGCATTTATAGTTACAAAATGAAAAATAAATTAAACCAGAAGAATTGCATGATTTCTTCCAGCTGTTACAATTTTTGTATCTGTGCAGCTTCTCTATTTGAGGGGGTGGGTACTTTCTGCAGCCTCTTTATAAAATTCTTTTGTATTTTCTGCTTTTCACTGTGCTTTACATACTCTGCTTGGAATTCTAAGTAATATCATGTAAATTTTATCAAACCAACTGACTTTTACCTGCCCGTCAAAGAGAGAAGCTGTACAGAAGATGAGCACACATAAAAATGTAACAATTGAAAGGAAGCTATGGCGTCCTTTTAGTTAATCTTGTATTAGACAGAACATACTGTATTTACTTTTACAGATGGATGTACTAGAAATATTTCATGGTAATGAGTGCTTTCAAAACTTGCTGTTTAATAAATGTAAAGTTAGAAGGGTGTGATGTTATGAGATAGTGCCATCTGTGCCAGGGAGAGTAGGGCAGTACGTGTGTACATATGCTAGCATAGCTAGCTAGGGTTTTCTAAAGAATTTTATGTTATTTGACTATCACACTGATATTTAAAGATGTTTGAGTTAAAATACATTTGCAAAGTTACCAAATTCAACCAAAAACTGCTAAACAACTCCAAAGAACAAAGTAAAAATGAAAAAGCAGCAAACCAAAGACTAAGAAGGAACCGGACCACAAAACTTATAAGCTTTTGTTTGTTTAATAAAACACCACGAACTTCATCAGAATAAATACAAAAACTTGAAACCACCCTTTAAATACTTGTCATGTGCAAAGAATCATCCAATGACAAGATGCTTCAAATAAATTATTTAAATAACCACTGTGATGTCATGAAAATTTAAAAATACACTACAAATTTTTTAACATTGCATATGTATAAAAACATGAAATTGTAAGCATATAATAGTCAACAATAACAAACTACTACACAGAGTTTCATCAAATAAAGCCCATTTTGTGAACAGCTTGGCTCACTACATCAAATCCTTTGTAACTGAAGAAAACACTTGATGTTAATAGTTTAATTTAGTGTTGGAGGGTAGTCTGCTCTTAAAGCTATCTGCCATTTACTTTCCCCTACATTCTAATAAGGCTTTAAAATTACCCACCAAAGGACCACAGACTACTTTGGCTAAAACAAAGAATGTAAATTTCTTATAATTGCTACATAATAAAATATGTCATACCAGTGCATTATTCCTGTCTTTGTTTCTCACTGCCAACACATGTTCATAAATCCTTCTACTTATTGACCTGATGGTCTTGCCAACATAAAAACTGGTACAAGAATTACATACTATGAGATAAACAAAACCCACAGAATCACATGTAAACCTGTCCTTTGCCCAAATAACTTTCTTGAAATGTTTCAACTCAACAGAACCTGAATTGGCTATGTATCTACATTGCCTGCAATGACCACAAGCAAAAGTCTCAGCAGGGTATTTGATCCCATTGTGTGATGTCTTAGAAGTACTTTCAAGTATACTTCTTATGTCACATACCTTTTTATAAGTGAACAAAGGTTCATTACCCAGGACTTTTACCAATTCAGTATGTCCAAGCAACACCTTCCAATTTTCCTTAATAATATGCCTAATAATGTCCATTCCATCTGAAATGGGCAATGGGAAGACAAGATCAAACACCTTGTTGTTTTGATTCACCCTACTTGCTACATTGAAATTGTGTCTCAAAATGGGGTTAGCTAAACTGTCTCTGAGAGTTATAACATCAGCAACAATGTTACATAACGAAAACAAATCATATCCACTGGCTGTAAAAAATCCAGTCAGTTTGTTAACTTCACCATCAAAGACAGAATCTTCACTAGTCAAATGGCTCAACCTTATAAGTTGCCCCTTGACAACCCCTCTTTTCATATGTTGGGGGTGAAGGCTGTCCCTGTGCAGGTACTAATTGACAAAGGTAGATTTCCTGTGGATACTACTACTGAAACTAAAACTGTCATCAAGTAGTTCCAAATGAATATCCAGAAAGTCTATTGTTTTCCCAAACCCTCCCAAGGTAAAGTTCAAAAAACTGGTGGAACAATTCAGGTCTTGCAAGAATAATTGGAAACTGTCAAGGTTCCCTTGCCACAAAAAAAAAAAATCATCAGTGTAATGCCTGTAAAATAAAATGTTCTTAGCCAAAGGATGTGTCACAGGAAATTTCATCTTCCACATAGCCATAACTAGATCAGCAAAAGAGGGGGCCATTCCAGAACCCATGGCCACACCAGAGATTTGCTGAAAAATGCTAGTTCCAAACTTAAAAAAATTGCTTTCCAAAATCATTTCCATCAAAGCACACAAAGTGTTGATCTTAACATTGTCAAAGTCAGTATAACCAGTCAAATATTCCCTAAGTAAATCAATTCCAACTTCTTGATCTATACTTGTATAAAGGGACGTGACATCAAGTGTTACAAAAAATATAGCTGACATATCAAAATTTTCCATTTAAATTCATGTAACAAGTCTAATAGATGCCATGAATCTTTTAAATAAAACCTTGAACTTTGAACAATAGGTTTCAAAATGTTATCTAACCAAATAGAAATTGGTTCAGTCTTAGAGTATGCTGCTGACACTATGGGTCTAAAAGTGGGGGCACTTCTGCATTTGTGGACTTTAGGAATACCAAAGAGAACTGCTAACTTCAGATGTTCAACCTGTAAGAACATGTATACCGAGTGCCCAATATTACCTTGACAAAATAAATCAAATAAAGTGTCAATACGCTTGAAACACAATAACATTTAATTTATATTGACCTGTTTGCAGTTTCTATGGTCACTCAAAGGTTGCAGCATAGCATTTTCATAGTCCACAGTATGCATAATAACTAGGGCCCCACCGTTATCTGCCTTCATTACTCTCAGATTATTGTAAGTAGCTAAGTCAATTAATGCTTTCCTCTCTCCCTGACCAAGATTATCAGTACTGTGGGACCATCTACTAATGTCTCTGAAATGCTGTTCACACAGTGTACCAAAAACTTGTAAGGAAGAGCAGAAGCCAGGATTATAAGTACTTCTACATTTACATTGTTCTGTGGGTAAAACAGAAGTAGACAAACCATCAAAAATTAACTTCAAATTCAACTTTCTTAAGTATAACTTAAAATCCACAAACAAATTTACTACGTTCACTTTGTTGGAAGGAATAAATGTAAAGCCACGTTGTAATACCTTATAAGTGTCATCTGTTAAGTTAACATCAGACAAATTTAAAATGTATAGACAAAAATTTAAGTTATTTTTTTGTTGTTTCTGTTCCTGTTGTTCCCTTTCTTCCCTTGTTCTTTCTTGTGTCTGGCCTGAACTTCCTTTGACCACCTCAGGGTTATCTGCACCCCTGATTTGTCCACTAAAAAAGGTCCATTCATTGTGGACACAGCAGTACCAACATTGGGAGAATTATTAACAATATTCATGTTGCCAGCATCACACTGACTAGAAACAGAAGTAGAAGCAACTGCCTTTGTAAGACCATTAGTACTATCAAGTGCATCAGTTGGTTTCACAATTTGTACTGATGGCAAACATTTAGGTAAAGGGGAGGCAATCTTGTCTTTATAGGCAGCCAAGTCCCTCTTCAATTTTCTTTGTTTCCTATTAATAATGGTCATCCCCTGCCTATCTACTTTGATGGACATACCTTCATATAAAGTAGAAAAGCGCTGGAAACATTTGGACCCCCCAACTTTCATGTCCAGAGTTTCCATGTCAGTTTTTAAGTTAGTGATAATACATTTATAATGGGCGACCAATATTTTCATCAGGGCAACACCAGTACTATTAAAAAGTTCAGTCAATTGCTGGTACAAAGTGTCCCTTTGTTGAACACAGTTAGGAAATTTAAATAATCTTAAGCCATAAGGTACACAGCAGAGTCTTACACATTCTTCTAAATAATCCACTTCTAACAGCAAAGAAATAGTTTTTAAGGAAAGTTTTTCTAAAGAAAATATGTCATTTTTGCAAATGTCAAACTCATCTGAGCAGCTACTTTCAATAGTGGCACTTAATTGTATTTCATGACTGCCCAATTTGAAGGGGTTTTCAAACTCACTAAAAACATGAGAAACCACATCTTTATGTGAAATTGTGCTAGCTGATGTTCCACCAGCATCATTAGGATGAGAAACTCCATCACTGGATCCACTGAATGAAGAAACACCTCCATCTTTGTTTCCCCCAGCCAACTGACTGAGGGATTGTTGTACTGAAGTCAACACGCTACTAGCAATACTGCTCTGTAGCTGATCAGTTCCTCCTTGGTTACCTTGACAAAGAGAAAAGCCTTCATGGATAGCAGCAATAATGTTGTCCATAAAGGATTCATTAGATACAAGTGATTTGCTAACACTGAATGGGTGGTTAAGTTCAATAAACAGTCCTGTGTAAGCTCACTTTCAGCCATAATGCTGCCCAAATGCCTCCAAATTCAACCAAAAACTGCTAAACAACTCCAAAGAACAAAGTAAAAATTAAAAAGCAGCAAACCAAAGATCAGGAAAGAACCAGACCACAAAACTTGTAAGCTTTTGTTCGTTTAATAAAATAATATGAACTTCATCAGAATAAATACAAAAACTTGAAACCACCCTTTAAATAATTGTCATGTGCAAAAAAATCATCCAATGACAAAAGCTTCAAATAAATTATTTAAATAACCATTGTGATGTCATGAAAATTTAAAAATACACTACACATTTTTTAACATTGCATATGTATAAAACATGAAAATGTACGTATATAATAGTCAACAATAACAAACTACTACACAGTGTTTCATCAAATAAAGCCCATTTTGTGAACAGCTTGGCTCACTACATCAAAGACTTTGTAACTGAAGAAAACACTTGATGTTAATAGTTTCAAGAAAGCTATTTGGGCAAAGGACAGGTTTACATGTGATTCTGTGGTTATTGTTTATCTCGCAGTATGTAATTCTTGTACCAGTTTTTATGTTGGCAAGACCATCAGGTCACTAAATAGAAGGATATATGAACATGTTTTGGCAGTGAGAAACAAAGACAGGAATAATGCATTGGCACAACATGTTTTATTATATCAAAAAAAGTAAGGGAATCAAAAAAACTTCAGAGGGGAGTTAGATGAATTGCGTCAGAGGTTAGAAGCACGGGATTATAATATCAGTGATTTTGTTAATGGCACAGCAGATATAGGTAATTTGAGGTCTGGAGTAGCTGCCCCTTATTTTTCCAACAGGACTCAAACCGTGGATATTACAGGAGATAGGAGGCCCAGAGATAGAATGGGACCAGATCAGGTGGCTTTTCCGATATTTTTTACTAAGGACATTGGTTTAATTAAGGATGTGATTAGGACTCACTGGCACATACTATCTGTAGATCCAATAATCAAGGAAGTTGAAGGGATTACACCTAGATTTGTGCACAAGAATAAAATGAACCTGAAGAGGCTTCTCTGTTACCCAAAGAGCAATATGCGAGAAGATTTTGCGGGACCCCAAGCAACATTACCCTGTAATCAGTGTAATTTTTGCTTTTTGATTGACTCCAATCCAGTATTTAGACATCCTACTGGACTTGGAGTTTTCACATTTCAAGCAAGGGACAATTGTATGTCCACTGATGTGGTTTATTTGGCATCCTGTGTAGAATGTTCAGCATTCTATATAGAAAAGACCAATAGGTGTTTGAGAGATAGAATGCGTGAACATATGTATCATATTAGGATAGGGTCTATGACTAATGCTCTAGCCAAACATATTGTAGAGAATGAAGAGACCCATAGTTTTAAGTTTAGAATAGTAGAGAAAGTTTCTACAGGTATTAGAGGAGGTGATATTAAGACCTTTACAGAAGCTAGAGAGACAATCTGGATAATGAAGTTTAGATCTGATTCAGCCCTGGATTGAATGGCAAGGTTCCCATTCAACCCTTCCTTAAATTGAGGAAATTGAAGGCTTGAATGATATATTTATATACATATATTTATCTTTTACTGTATAAGGTTTTTTATGTATGTATTCTCCTATACTTTTTGATATATTATATTATTTATATTTGTATTAGCTAGCTACTTTGTAGTTTCACCCTTCCATGATATGGTTCATATAAGATGATTGTTATGTGAAATGTTCTAATGGACTTTTTTATAAACATACATTGTTTATCGTTGCTGCTATGTATATTTTATACACGTTTTTATATTATGTTTTTAAATAGTGAATTTATGTCATATTTTACATGGATTAAGGGAACTATTGCTATATATTCTTATATAGCTTTAAGGTTTTGGACTGACTATTTATAATGTTTATGTATAGTACTTTCACTTTAAGACAAGTTGATTTTCCCACCTATTTTTGTATTTAAACTGATGAATTTAAATGCGTTTATAGGTCTGAGGAAGCCGTATGGTGAAAGCGCTAACCTGCTCATGTGTTTTATACATTAAATTTTGATCCTTATACTGAATTGGTTGCTGCATTTTTGAGTATAATTATTGGTGCACTGGCGCACTGGGACTATTGAAGTATTGAGGACATTTTGATGATATTTTGGAATACCTACTGTGTTTTGCTCTTACCATTTGTGAGTTATTATTTGATCTGATGTTTTATTATATAACAATTTTAAGAAATGTACATTCTTTGTTTTAGACAAAGTAGTTTGTGGTCCTTTGGTGGGTAATTTTAGATCCTTATTAGAAAGTAGGGAAAGTAAATGGCATATAGCTTTAAGAGCAGACTACCCTCCAGGACTAAATGAAACTATTAACATCAAGTATTTTCTTCAATTACAAAGGTTTTAATGTAGTGAGCCAAGCTGTTCACAAAATGGGCTTTATTTGATGAAACACTGTGTATTAGTTTGTTATTGTTGACTATTATATACATACATTTTCATGTTTTTATACATATGCAATGTTAAAAAAATGTGTGGTGTATTTTTAAATTTTCATGACATCACAGTGGCTATTTAAATAATTTATTTGAAGCATTTTGTCATTGGATGATTTTTTGCACGACAAGTATTTAAAGGGTGGTTTCAAGCTTTTGTATTTATTCTGATGAAGTTCGTGGCGTTTTATTAAACGGACAAAAGCTTATAAGTTTTGTGGTCTGGTTCCGTCCTGGTCTTTGGTTTGCTGCTTTTTTATTTTTACATTTGTAAAGTTACTTGTGTTAAAAATGCATCAACAGTAGGTCCAGCTGGACAGAAATAATGTATGCATGTATATTAGGTTGTATTGTTGTAACTGATCAAATGTGTATGTTTATCAGAGAACCCTGGAAGGGTGGAAAGTTTGAAATTTTGTTATAGCTTTCAGATACTGCCACAGATCTTAGCAAAGTTCTGTGTGTGTATTGTACCATAATCAGGTGACCAGAGGTGATGCCATCCTGTAACCAGCATCCATTTTTTCTGGATCTTTCACAGCAGCAATTTGGAACCTGATAGGAAAGAATTCTGACAGGATATATATCTCACACATCCATACAGACAAGAGAGACATCATCTGGCTTTTGCTGTGGTAAGGCACTCAGCAGACATCAACTTGTCTTGCTTTAGTAAGTAGTCAGGGAACAGAAATTCTTTAGTTATTCTGGGATATTTAGTGTGAATAGTTTAGTATTTTTTCTGCATCTGTGAGAAACAATCTACCTGTATTACTTTTTTTATATCTCTGTGGTTGAAGCTCTGTTGTTTATTGTATTCAGTATTCTCCTGTTTACTGTTTTATTACTTATCATTAAATATTTAATACCTTTCACTGTGGGTTGCTTTTTAGAGAATACTTTTAACATCTTGAGAGTACTTAGGCTTGCTTAAGTGACAGTGTGGCCAGTCCTGAAAGCCTTGCTGCTTTGGTCACACCCTACTATTTGTATTAGTATTAATTGTACACAGTATAATTGGGTACCCTTTGTAAGAGCCTTAGGGTAGCTGACTGGTGGCAGAGTGTTTACCTCAGAGTCTGGGCAGAAAGGAGCACAGCCAGTAAATCTGTGCCAGCTTTTCCCAGGTGTGTGTGTGTGTGTGTGTGTGTGTGTGTGTGTGTGTGTGTGTGTAACTCAAATATCCAAGTGTGCGTGTCAGCTAATGGGAACAGGGACACAGAGCTCCAAGGTGGTCAGTTTGGATTTTTGTGTGGGTCTGGAGAGAGAAGGTAAGTCCTGCCCCTGATCTGGAGCTTGCTTCCTGTGTGCTCCTAAGGGAAATGGTGTTTGGTGCAGGGAGCTGCATCTGAAAATACTGTGTGAATCCATCTTTGCTCTTAGTGACCATCCCTCACTGGAGTCAGTTGTAAGGATTGAGTCTCCATGATTGCTGGCCCGGAATAGGGAAGCATCAGATATTGTTGGCAACTGTGGGATATTAAATGAACTTCAGTAGCCAGTGGGCCATTGTCACTGAAGGTGTGTGTACTCTCAGTAGATACAAGGTAAACATACAGAGTTTCATTTTCACAACAGTTTTATCTATTTTTGTTAGTTTAGTCTAGTCTGGGAATGCAGGCAAGGATGTCAGCAGAAGATTATAACAAGCTGACAAAGAACCAGTTGGCCATGATGTGTGAATCCAAAGGTGCATGCCAACCTAACTAAAGAGGAAATTATTTCAGATTTAGTTATTGCTGCATCATGGACCAGCAACCTGGAAGACAACCAGTCCGGTGATGGGGATTTGCATTGTTCAGAAACAGGGCAGTTCACCTTTTCCTCAAAGGACCTAAAAATCCATATGGAGTTAAAGAGACTTGAACAGAAGGCCAAACGACTGGAGAAGCAGATTGAATTGGAATCAGAAAAGAGACTCTGGCATGTGGATGTCAAAGAGAGACTGCAGTATTTAGAGGCTGAAGAAAAGGCAAAACAGATGGAGTTAAACCAGCAGATAGAGTGCATCATCTGGAGATCGAAGAGAGACTGTGCAATTTGGAGGATAAAGAAAAGGAGAAACAGTGCCAACATGAGATGGAGATGCTGATTCTTTGGCAGGGTCATGGAGGTAATGGGGAAGGGAATAACTGAACTCCAGAAACAATAAATGTCAGTAAATTTCTTCCACAGTTTACAGAGGTTAATGATTTGATGGTTCTATTCAAGTATTTGAATGGGTATGTAAACAGTATAATGTTGACCAAGGGCTCTGCGTACAGTTACTGACACCCTTACTCCATGGTAAAGCTGTAACTGCTGTTTCTAAATTGTCTGATACTGATTGTTTAAACTATGATGAAGTAAAACAATGTTTACTGGAATGTTTTAACACCTGAAGCTTACAGTAAAAAGTTTTGTGAGCATAGACACAAGGTAGATGAAAGTGTACATGATTATATTGCTGAGTTAAGCACTTATTTTCATAGGTGGGTGAGGGTGAGTGAGTGTCAGGTCACCACTTTTGAAAGGCTGGCAGACCTTTTGGTGAGGGACAAGCCCTTAGCACTTTGCCTGAAGACATGAAAATCTGGTTGGCAGATGGGAGTATAACTCTGCAGATGAGCTGAGGAGAAAAGGGGCTCTCTACTTAGCAAGCAGGGTACCGCTGCACAAGAAGGAGATACTCAGTGCTGTAGATGGATATAAGGTAACCCATGGTGGCAGCTTAAACAACCCCAACAGAGTACACCAGTAATAGGGGAAGACACTAGTTCACGTAAATGGCCAGGACCATAGGTTAGATATTTTAAATGTAACCAGAGGGGCCATGTAGAATACAGGTGCCCACTGAGGCAAGATGGGGAACAAAGGGTGAAGGAGCCAGCAAGTGGGAATAACAGCATGCCAGTAGTAAGCTGTCTGGAGACAACAGGGGTAGCAAATTATAACCAGAGTTTGTATCCTATTTTAGTGGATGGAAGACAGGCCACTGCTAAGGGAGACACAGCCTTTGACATAACCATTGTGATGCCTGCAGTGGTCAAAGAGGAGCAGTACTTGCTTGGGCAGTCCACACCAATCAGAGCTTTAGGAGAGACCCCATTCCAAATACCTTTGGTCTGGTTTAACTTTGACTAGGAGGGTGGAAAAGGAAGCAAACCGGTAGGTGTGTTTGAGGATATACCTGCAAATGTCTTGATAGGGAATGATTTTGATAATGCAGTACCTTGTGTGCATGCAGTTACAGACAGTCAGACTTGGAGACAGGCATGTGGTTCAGGTAGCCTGGGGTGGAGACCCAGATATACCCCACACCTGATGCTGGGGCTGTTGAGGTGGCTATTTCAGGGAGGGAGCTACCTTATAGCAGTGAGCTTGAAAGTGAGCCACAGCTGCTCATATGTATTGATGTTCCCATGGACAGGGTGACTGTAAGGGCAGAGATAAGTGGCAGTACCCAGACTAACAATGAGGTGCCATTGTCAGAAGAGACTAGGCTTCCATTGGAAAGGGAGCTGGGCAGGGTCACAAAGGTAAAATTGAGTCAGGCTCAGCTTTCTGACCCTACATTAACAAGCTTGAGGGAAGTAGCTAAGGAGGCACCTGATTCTCAAGGAAAAGGGGAGTCTATACACTGGAACAAAGGGTTATTGTATAGAGAGTGGACACTTGAGGGAGGGCTAGAGGGTGAGGTAGTATAGCAGTTGGTAGTGGCCAGACCCTACCATCTGGCACTTCTAGCCATAGCCCATAACATTCCTTTTGCAGGTCATATGAGTATAAAGCATACCAAGAGATGTATTATGAGGACATTTTATTGCCTTGGGATTGCAGGGTACTGCAGGACCCGTGAGCAGTGCCAAAAGGTAGGTAAGGCAGGTGAAGAGGTCACGGCTCCTTTGATGCCATTGCCTGTGACTGAGGAGCCATTTCAGAGGGTAGCTATGGATATTGTTGGGCTTCTGAGTACCCTGAGTTCCACAGGGAAGAAGTATATCCTGGTGGTAATAGATTATGCTACTAGATACTCTGAGGCAGTAGCCCTATCCTCCATTGAGGTAGAGAAGGCGGCAAATGCTTTGCTTGAGATTATCAGCTGTGTAGGTTTCCTGAGAGAAATACTGACCGACAGAGGTGCCAATTTCATGTCAGTCCTTCTGGCTTGTCTGTGGAAGTGCTGTGGGGTAAAGCACTTGAAGACCACCCCCTACCACCCCCAGACTAATGGCCTTGTAAAGAGGTTAAACTCTACACTAAAGACCATGCTATGGGCATTTGCAGACCAGTTTAAGAGACAGTGGGAAAATATTTGCCCCATCTGCTGTATTCATACAGAGAGGTACCTCAGGAATACACATGTTTTTCACCCTTTGAGTTGCTATATGGATACAGTGTGAGGAGGCCTTTAAGTTTGATTTGTGATGAGTAGGAGGGTGAGTAGGAATCTCACAAGCAGTCTGTTGTGGCATATATCCTACACTTCAGGACAAGGCAAGGGAGCTCATGGGCTTTGCCCAGGAGAACCTGGCAGGAGACCAAAAGCAGAAAAAAGTCAGATTTGACAGGAATGCTTGAGCCCAAGAGTATGCTGTGGGAAAATGTTATAATGCTCATTCCTGTTAGACACAATAAGCTATAAGCAGCTTGGGAGGGACCTTTTGAAGTGGTAAGGAAGGTCAGTGATGTTAATTACATGGTAAACCTGGAAGGCAGGAGGCATGGGCACAAATTGTACCATGTTAATATGATGAAACTTTACCATGATAGGCAGGCAGTGGTGTTGAGTATTTGCAGAAAATGGCAGGAGGAGTCTGAGGGAATCTAATGATCACAGACATCATGAGGAAAAACAGGCCATATTGGTTAGTGTGGACCCCAGCTTCAAGCAGACATTCCAAAACCTTAGAGGGGCCTTTGGAGGATCCCCTGTGTTAGAGGGTCCAGATTACAGCAAAAAAATGTTGTGCAGGTGGATGTTTCAAACCATGGGGTGGGGGCTGTACTCAGCCATATTTCCTCTGAGGGAAAAGAGCACCTAGTTGTACATCTCAGCAATAGACTCCCTCCCAGGGAAGAATGTTATTCAGCTGTAGAAAAAGAATGTCTATCCATAGTATGGGTACTGCAGACAACTCAGTCCTATCTGTATGGAAGGAAATTCACTGTGGTTACAGACCAAAATCAATTAACATGGCTACATCATGCCAGCCAGAAAAAATGCAAGTTATTAAGGTGGAGCCTAGGGTTGCAGGCATATGACATGACAGTGCAGCACCATAGTGGCCTCAGCAATGCCAATGCAGATGTGCTGTCAAGACAGTGTATAAGGTAATGTGTTCCCAGATAAGTCCATTTCTCTCAAGCAACATTTTTCCAGGGTCACTTGAAAACCTAGCTTGAGCTTTCAAAGGGGGCAGGGGATATGTGATGTTATGACATAGTGCCATCTGTGCCAGGGAGAGTAGGACAGTACATGTGTACATATGCCAGCATAGTTAGCTTGAGTTTTCTAAAGAATTTTATGTTATTTTACTATCACACTGATTTGTACAAATGTTTGAGTTAAAATTATATTTGTAAATTTACTTGTGTTAAAAATGCATCAACAGTAGGTCCTGCTGGACAGAAAAAATGTATTAGGTTGTATTGTTGTAACTGATCAAATGTGCATGTTTATCAGAGAACCCTAGAAGGGTGGAAAGTTTGAAATTGAGGTAAAACTTTCAAATACTGCCACAGATCTTAGCAAAGCTCTGTGTGTGTATTGTATCAGAGCCTGATGACCAGAGATGAAGTTACCCACTAACTAGCCTCTGATTTCTTTGGAACTTCTACAGCAGCACTTTAGAACCTGACAGGAAAGATTTCTGACAGGGTATATATCTCACACATCCACATAGATAAGCGAAACATCATCTGACTTTTGCTGTAGTAAGACACTCAGCACACATCAGCTTGCCTTTCTTTAGCAAGTAGTCAGGGACCAGTAGTTCTTTAGCTAATCAGGGACATTTAGTGAGAATAGTTTAGTATTGTTTTCTGCTCTGTGAGAAACTATCCAACTGTAGTCAGTATTCTCCTGTTTTTGGTTTTATTATGTATCATTAAATATTTTAATACCATTCATTGTGGCTGGACCTTTAGAAAATGCTTTTAACATCCTGAGAGTACTTATACTTGTTTTATTGGCACTGTGGCTGCTCCTGAATGCCATGCTGCTTTGGTCACACCCTACCATTTGTATTAGTATTAATTTTACACAGTATAATTTGGTACCATTTCTAAGAGCCATAGGGCACCTGAATGGTGGCAATGTGATTACCTCAGAGTCTTGTCAGAAAGAGGCACAGCTATTAAATCAGTACCAGTTTTTCCCAGGTGTGTATGTGTGTGTGCGCGAAACTCATATATCCAAGTGTGTGTGTGAGCTATTGGGACAGGGACACAGAACTCCAAGGTGGTCAATGTGGAGTTTTGTGTGGATCTAGATTGAGAAAGACAGTCCAGCCCCAAGTCTGAGCTATGGTCCCTGTGTGCTCTTAAGGGAAATTGTACTTGGTAGAGAAATTTGCATCTGAATATACTGCATGATTCCATCTTTTCTCTTAGTGACCATCAACTACCAGTGGTGAGGACTGAGTCACCTTGGTTTCTAGCCTGGAGTAGGGACCCATCACAAGCAGTAGAAATAGAAATATACACATAATTAATCAAAAATTACATTTTGAAGTATCCTCAGTGCTGGTCATTCACTTGTTACTTTAACCCTCACCACCAGTCTGATTAGGGTGCAGTGGCTAACTAATTTCAGCCATCTTGTATATGCAGTTAATATTTTGGAAGAAATGGCTGTCTTATATAATGCTCATATTAATAAATAGTCTGTGTCCTACACAAAACAAATGATTTTATTTCTAACAATATGTAAGTGGCAATGCAGTTATATTCTTTTCTTTTTGTATTCATACATACACACACACACACACACACACACACACACACACACACACACACACACACACACACACACACACACAGACACACACACAACATATTTGTATCTACAGTCATGTAGATTTACGTATGTTTTTATAGTGATATCTATATGTGTATATATATATATATATATATATATATATATATATATATATATATATATATATAAGTTCATAGGTTCATAGGTGTGTACTAGGCTAATGGCCCTGGAGCGTTTACGAGCCTAACCCATAGGATTACCCTGACATTGTGCCATCCGACCTTAGTTCCCAGTGCCTCTGTCGAGTAGAGCCACTGGAGTGATTGATGGGGTGAATTTTCTATTTCCCATACACTCATCAAGATTTCTCTTGAAGAGGGCCAGTGAGGTGCTCTGTTTGACATGTATGGGAAGTCTATTCCATAGCATGGGCTATGTCTGGGTTATGAACCTGTCCCTCCAGTTTGTTCTGTTGATTGTGGAAATAAGGTTGCGGTCTCTAGACCATGTGGTGTGGAGGGATTAGGATTTCTTTAGATGTAGCATTACTAACAGAGCTGGGTCAGACATGGATTTGTAAGTTAAGCAGAGATCACCTCTAAGTAGGCGATATAAGACAGAGAATTGTTGGAGTTTTTTGAGTCTGTCCACATAGGACAAGTGTTTAAGGCATATGATCCTCTTTGTGAGGTACTTTTGTGGCCTCTCCAGTTATTGCAGGTGTCTAGTGAGCTACATGCCAAATGAGGCATTGTACTCGATGACTGGCCTAATGAGGGAAGAGTAGAGGGAGACAATGACCTCATTCTTCCTGGATGCAAAACCCTTAGTAATGGGATGTGCCACATAGAATTACTTTCTGACCGCAGTGGCAATGTGGTGGTCAAAAAAGAGGTTGCTGTCAACCTGTGTTCCCAGATATTTTATAACTCCTTCTGTGTTCAGTGGACTACCATCAATGTGGTAATTCATGGGAACCAGGTTTTTCCCAAAGGAGATGGTGACACATTTTTTTGGCATTGACCTTAAGGCCATGGTTCTGACACCAGTCATTGGTCTCAGTGAGGTCTTTCTGTAGGATATCAACATCACTTGGAGAGTTAATAATTGCTCCCAACTTGCAATCATCTGTGAACTTTGTCAGCCAGAGTCCCTTCGTATTGGCCTGGACTACAGAGAAGTAGATACCAAACAGGAGAGAACCCAGGACCGGACCCTGTGGGACTCTACTCGTGACACTTTGGCAGTCTGACTTGGAGTCAGCTACTTTCACACTGTTGGTTCTCTCTGTGAGCAAGTTTGCAACCCACCTAATGATATAGTGGTTGATGCCTAGCTTTGTGAGTTTTTCTATGATTCCTGAGTGAGGAATGGTATCAAAGGCCTTGGCCAGATCAAGGTAGGCTGTATAAACCACCTTGCCTTCATCCACAGCTGTGGTGACTGACTCAAAGAAGTTGACCAGATTTAGCAAGCATGATCTACCCTTCACAAAACCAAACTGTGTGGGATCCAGAGTTTGGAGAGTCCCTGTATCCTTGTTTAATAAGTCCACAATGATGCATTCCACAGACTCGTCAGGCTAATGGGGCGATAGTTCCCAGGTTCTGTAGTTGCTCCTCCTTTGTGGAGAAGGATAACTGTAGCAGTGCGACATTCAGTAGGGACAATGCTTGAAGTGAGGCTGTGATTGAACAGGGTGTACAGGTGTTGTGCCAGTTCACTCTGTAGTTCATGTATGATACAGCCAGGGATATTGTCAGGTCCCATAGAAGCTGTATTCTTGGCCTTGGACAGTGCTTTTTTAACCTGTGCAGCAGTAATACTGGATGCCTGGCAATCTAATGGTATTGTGATTGGTCCTTTGGTGGGGGAGAGAGGGGTAAAGTTGGCACTGAATCTGTTGGCCAGTATATTGGCAATACCTGTTGGCTCGATATAGGAGGTACCATTGTGCAGTAGCTCAGAGTAAATCTGTGCATTGCTGTGGACATTCTTTACATAACTGTAGAAGGCCTTGTGGTTGTCTTTACTGCTGCAATTCTGTTTTCATAGCTCTCTTTGGAGAATTTGATGAGGGATCCCAACTTTTTGTTGAGGATGATAAGGGAGTTTTTCCAGTCTTGGGACTTCACCTTATTCCACATCAGTTTCCTCCTTCTTTTGTTGAGTTTGTTTATGGTAGGGGACCACCAGATTGGCTTTCATTTTTTGGAGGAGAGTGTCTTGGTTCTATTGGGTATGGCAAGATCCATATTTGTGTATGTGTTCGTACAGTGCATTGGCGTATGATTTGGCGGTCATGCAACTATTCTCCATATGCATGGGTGCCATGAAGTTTGCCACCTCTGTTTTTAGGAACCCAGAGTTAGCTTTAGAAAAGTTTTTCATGGTGGTTACCTTTCTGGGGGTGGGGGGTGGGAGGGATGTGGATTTCCAAGGTGATTTGTTTGTGGTTGCATCTAACCAGGGAGGAGTTGACTATTGGTGTCGAGCAATGGTCACCCATGTTAGTAATGACCATGTCAAGGATGTTGCTACCTCTACTGGGGGTAAGAATGAGCTGATCCAGGGCATTGAAATTAATGAATTCCAGAAAACATTGGGCAATTGTATTGGTGCATGAGTAGTTTTCCCAGTTAATAGAGGGGTAGTTGAAGTCACCCAATATGAAAGTGTTAGGTTGGTCCCTAATATTCTCCAGGGTGCTTAAGAATGTGGAGTGTGAGATTTGGGACATGGTTGGGGACCTGTAGCAGGTGATGACCTGAATCACTGTATTACCCAATGTTAACTGCACCTGAAGTATCTCTGATGTGTTATGCTGGGCTACTAGCCTGGAGGTGTGCATATCTTTTATGAATATGGGAACACCACCATCTTTGGAGCTTTGGTCCAAGTTCTGAGGCTGAAAGGTGTGGAATGAGGTATAGCCTGGTAGTGGAGGGGTGCTTTCTGCTGCCTTCAACCAGGTCTCTGTTACAGCACAAATGTTGATGCTCTCAATTTTAAGGAGTGCTTCGAGCGAGTGCATTTTGAGATTTAGACTTCTAGCATTGAGCAGCATGACCCTCAAATTGCATTTGTTTGTAGCTGTTATGGTGGTAATTTGGTCTTTGGAACACTGCCTAAAAAAGCCACTATAGGGGTGTCAAGAGCCTTAGCCAGTATCTGGAAGCTCAGGGGTGACAGATGCAGGCCATCTCTGGCAAAGCACTGAGGTCTGTCAATCAAGTCATCCCAGGCAGACAGATACTGGATCCCCTTAGAATGACACTAGAAAACAACAAACAGTTCCACTATACTGATACATTTAAAGTATATCAGCAGCAGAAAGGCTCCAGATGATGATGATGACAGTTATATTTTCAAGTCAGCCTGAGGAAAGTGGAGCACAGTCGCCAAGTTTAATGACTCTCCCACCTCATAACATTTTATTAACAGTGTAGGAAGTGACACTAAATCACAAAGTCAAGTACATGGTGACTTAACATTTCAGGTTGTACAGGAAGAAAACCCATGCACCACTACACCAGTATGTGCAAACTCATCAGGATTACCTTCTAAATGACGGCAGAAATTCAGAGGAAATGGTATCCACAGTGACACCTTTACAAAGGGGTGCCAGTCATAGACAATGGTAACAACTACCTAATAAATCAAGTAAGACCTTTGCTGCCCTGGGCAAGATACATTCTGCTTTTACTCGGGGATTTATGACTGTCTGCTCCTGAATGAAAAAGTACAGCATAAATATGAGACTGTTAGTGGAAGGACACAAGTCTATTACCAAATTGCTTGGAATAGTACAATTAATGTTTTGCAAAGTTGTTCAGATTGCTATAACAGATCTTTAACTTGCTGGAGTGTAACTTTGCATGTGGATATGAACATAGGTGTTGTGTCACCAAACATGGATCTCTTATTGTGATGAAAACACATTACTGTGTTGTTTGGTTGATCAGTGGATCAAAAGTTTCAGTGCATGACTTTGACATGCTGTTTTACTCGAATGATGGAGCAGCAGGGATCAAGGCAGAGAAACACAGTGCAATAAGAGGGCCAATGGTATAGTAGGGTGTGCCAGAGCGAAGGCAAGGCTGTGATGTTGCTATCCATTCTGATGTGTTTCTATGTATTAAAGCATCTAATTGAAATACCCCACCTGCTTGTCATCTATGTGAGAGAGGCAGAGAGAGACAGATGAGCGACATGGTGTCAGACGTGGCATATCTAAAGGGCATGATGTTAGACACAGCATGGCTAAAACGACTTAAGGCACTTGCTCGGAGTGGAGGAATATACAGGAGTGAGTCCTCCCTATAACGTGCATACTTTGCAAAACAGGTCAGAAACAAATTTCACATATTAAAACTTGCTCACCACACTTTTTTTTGTAAAATGTGAAATGGGGCATACAGAATGTTCTAAACAATATTTGCATAAACCGATATGTACGATATTGATAAAATATACAAATTACTACGGAAAATGATTGAAATAAAGTCCAAATTGCATAAAATAAAGGGAAGCAATTGCATTTTCACCAAGCATGAATTTTTCATATTAAGCAAAGATATCCAAGCTATCAGAATTGTATAAAGTGTTTGCATGTTTGTGCAGTGTTACAGTAAAGTTAGTTCACAGAATACAGCAATTACAGAGCATATTTCGCAACGTACAGTATTTTGAAGAGTTTAGTGTGTATTTGAATGTTGTTACAAGCTCACAAAACAGTTTGTTTGTACATAAAGGGCCATATTTTCAGTGTGTTTGTGGGCATGGCAGAAGGATTTTTAAAACCCAGTGCACTTGTGTCTGACAGCAATATTGCTGTGAACTTGAGAGTGAGCAAGAGTATGACATTTTCATACAGTCTGCATTTTCTGATAAAGTTGACTGTACAAAGGCATTTATTCTGCTTAATTTAGCTGTGTCAGAATCCTTTGAAAGAGAATGTTCATTTGTGTATGTTCCCACTAACTATTCAGGACAGGGGAAAAAACATCATATTGTTGTACAGGCTGAGTCAAGTGAGGACCCAGAGTGCTTAAAGCATATATTTAGAGAAACATGCAATCCCCAGACAAATGTTACAATGGAAAGGCACTTATTTTATACAAGGGATCAAAAGCCTGGTGAATCTTTTGCAGCATACATAACTGACCTGAGAAACAAAGCTAAAACATGTAGATGTGATGATTTAATGGAACTGTTGATAAAGGACAGACTTGTGTGCGTTATTAAAGATGATGCTGTGAGAAAGATTTTGCTTTGTGACAGTGATTTAACTTTGAATAAGGCCATTGAGATTTGTCAGATATACAAAGTCACAGAAAAGCAGACAAATATGCTTACAAATGAGAATAGTTCTAGAAGGCACAGTGATAAGGCTCATGTTGATAGTATGCAGCACATAGTTAAAAGAAACAGGCCCAAGCACATGGCAACCGCTACAACCCCTGCAGCACTCACTGGTAAACCCCAGAGTTTTCCAGCAAATTCCAGAGTTTGCACAGTCTCAGTGAAGCATAAGAGTGAGTCAGCAAACTCAAAACATGGGCCCCAACACAGTTTCATTGCCAATTGTCATAACTGTGGTGGAAATCATGAATCTAAATGGGAGAAATGTTTAGCTTTGGTAAGCAATACCACAAATGCAATAAGTTGAATCATTTCAAAAGTTTTTTTTTAATAAAAAGGCCCACATTCTTTTATTAAAAGGGAACAATTTAAGAAATGAGTTGATCAATTAGAAAGCTGCAACCCTACTTTTTATGTCGATGGTGTGTCAGCGCTTCATGAAATGATCAATGTAGTAGATTTAAGGGCAAAGAATAAAGTATTTTGTACTGTTCAGATAAATGGTAAACCCATAGAGATCAAAGTTGATAGAGGTTCCAAATGCAATGTTATGTCAACAGAAACATTTGCTGGAGAGTGTCATGGTGAAAGGCCTGATTTGGCAAGTTGTGCGAAACTTGTTGCTTATCGAGAGGAAGAAATTCAGACCAAAGGCTCAATAGTATTTTCATGTTACTCTGCTAGAAGAAGCTATAACTTATTATTTTATGTGGTTAAGAGTTTATATCACAGGCATGAAACTTCAGTTCCCTAATATATGACTGAAGATGCATTTCTTCGAATGCATCTTTATTGAACTTGAAAGCACGAAACGGCAAAATACCCAAATGGCATATAAGAGAATTCTTTCCCTGGGTAAAAAATCACTTGGCCTCCATTATTTTGCTGTTTTTGTTACTGTAGTGCGATCTCAGAATTGGTATATTTAAGTAGGGGGTTGGGGGCCACAGTCCCCCCATGTCAGGGGTTGTGGGGGGCGAAGCCCCCAACTTTATGTAATGTTTTAAAGTTTTTTTTTTCTTTTTTGGAACAGCGATTTTTTTCCCTGTGAAAAAAAATCACTGTTTTAAGTGTTCGGGATTGTAAGCTTTCACTTACATGGGGTCGATAAATCAGCATTCTCTTTTTTAAGAGTTTGCTGATTTAATATAGACCAGAAATTTCATATGTGTAACTACATATACTTTGACACATAAAATGTAAACAGCGAATCGCCATGTCCTCAAATTTTTTCCTAGCAAAATAACTTAAATGGCTGTTCGCAAAAAAAAAGTTAAAAACCCGAATCAGGTAGAGAGGCTTTGTCCTCCACATCCCCAATATGGGAGCTGTGCCCCCCACACCCTCTCTAACTAAATATACCAACTCCGAGATCATACCACAGTGAAGGAAAGGGCAACACCATGTAGCTGTACTTGCCCTGTGACATATTCATTGAATCGCTTAAAAGCATTTCAATGAATATGTGTCACTCATTACGTGTTCCCTTTTCAGCCATTTCATGCTTATGATATAGACCCGTCAAGAGGCACGTCCAATCATTATTAGGACTCAGAGACAGTTTGAAAATGGGATGGCTTTAATTTAATAAGAAAGTCCACCAAGTTAGCTTAAAAGACCATTACTATAATTTCACCTAGTACATTTTTTCTACCTATGCTTAAAGTTTCAAAGACAAATTAGGCAAACTTCCAGTTGCATACTCCATGAAGTTAGACCCAGAGCTCAGTCCAATTATCAGGCCAGCACAAAAAGTTCCAATAGCCATGCAGGACTGAGTCAAAGCCGAGCTAGTTAAAATGATGCAACAAGGTGTGATTTGTCCAGTTGAAACTCCAACTGAGTGGGTATCTTCCATGGTGGTAGCTTAGAAAAAAAGCTCAGATGACGTCAGGATATGTATTGACCCATGAGATTTGAACAAAGCATTAAAAATACCTCATCAGCCAATGTGCACAGTCGAAGTAGTTGCAGCCTTGATGCCAAATGCCACTGTTTCTTTCTGTCTTAAATGCAAAGAGTTCATTTTGGCAAATTCAGCTTGACATGAAACAATCATTGCTCACTACGTTCAGTACTTTATTTGGCAGGTACAGATTTTTGAAAATGCCATTTGGGATAAATTCTGCAATGTAGCAAATTTTTTCTGGGTAACCTTGTGCTATTATAGTAGATGACATACTGGTAGGAGGTCATAGTGAAGCAGAGCATGAGAAAAAACTCAGAAAAGTTCTAAAAAGGGCATGTCAAGTGAATCTCAAGCTCAGTCCACAGAAATGCAAATTCAGGCTACAAGAAGTTACTTAAGTTGGTCATTTATTGACTAGTTCAGGCCTATGACCAGACGCTTCAAAGCAAACAGCCATTATCTAGGTATCAGCTCCAGATAATGTTCAAGCCCTGCAACATCTTTTTGGCATGGTTAACTATCTAGGCAAGTTAATACCAGACTTGAGCCAATTATCAGCACCAGTCAGAGAGCTGACATGTAAAGATGTATCCTTGTCTTGGTTAGAGCAACACCAAACAGCATTTGATGTCCTGAAACAGAGAATTGCTAGTCCACCAACTCTCATATACTATGATGTTCACAAGTCAGTTACTCTTTCAAGTGATGATTCAGAATTTGGTCTTGGTGCAGTTATTCTATGAGGATCAACTTGTTGTGTATGCATCTAGAACTCTTATCCAAATTGAAATGCAATATGTCCAGATCGAGAAAGAGCTTTTGGCAATTGTGTTTGCATGTTCGAAGTTCCATGATTATGTTTATGGTAGACCTATCCAAATTGAAACAGAATACCAACCCTTAGTTACTATCTTAAGAAAGCCTATGCATTCAGCTCCAGCCCAGCTGCAACATATAATGCAGAAATTGCAAATGTATAATTTCAATTTTGTCTACAAGAAAGGCAGACTTCTATATCTTGCTGATACATTATCCAGATCACCCAGAAACACCACAGAACAGCATGGCAATGAGAACTTTGCTTTTGAAGTCATGGAAGTAAGACATTTTTCTTCCACATGCCTTGATGAATTGAAATATCACACAGCCACAGATCCAGTTTTGCAAAGGCTCAACCACTTTATCAGTCAAGGATGGCCAACAAAGCAATCTAGTTTACCTCAAGAAGTACAACCTTATTTTCCATACAGAGATGAGATTTTGTCTGACAAAGGTATCATGAAAGGTCCAAAAGTGATTGTTCCACAGTCCTTGCAACCAGAGTTCATTACTATCTTGCATCATGATCACCCAGGAACTGACTCTACTAAAAGAAGGGTGAGAGGACTACTATTTTGGCCTTGTGTGTCACAAGACATTGAGAGACAATTTTCATCTTGTTCAGTATATAATAGTACAAAGCCACATTAATAGAAGGAACCACTTCAGCTAAACCAGATTCCTGAGCTACCTTGATCAACAGTAGCCACTGACATCTTTGAGTGGAATGGTCAACATTATTTGGTGTTAGTAGACTCTTACTCCAATTAGTTTGAGATCGACCTTCTTCCCAAGCTAGCATCCAGTACTGTCATTAGAAAGATGAAGTGTCATTTTGCAGTACATGGTAGTCCACACAAAGTTATTTCTGACAATGGTATGCATTTTACAAGCCAACAGTTCAAAGGATTTACTGAAGAATGGGACTTAACTCATGTCACAAGTAGTCCAGAGTATCTGCAGTCAAATGGTTTGGCAGAACATGCAGTTCAAAGTGCAAAACAGTTGCTAGAGAAGTCAAAATAAGATAATAGTGATGTTTTCCTGAATCTCATTAATCTCAGAAATGTTCCTCAGGCCTTGTGTAATTTGGAAATGTTAACTATTAAATCTAGATCATCTAGGAATACTACATTATATAATTCATGGAATATCATCTATGAACTTCTAGAAAAATAGTTTATTAATTTATGTAAACAGATGATTTTTTATTAATCCTACAGCTACATTAAGGAATTTTTTTTGCATGATGAATGTCTTTGTACATAGTTTAGTTACATTGGTTTATATATTAGAAGTATTTTTTTTCTTGTTTTTTAACTTTAAAGAAAAAATGTTATAATTTCACAGAAATATTTGTTCATTTTAATAATTATTTAATAAAATTATTTAAAAAAAAAAAAAATGTTCCTCAGGATAAACATCTTGGTTCACCTGCTCAGAGACGTCTGTCGAAACAAACCAGAAATACATTACCAATCAGTAGTCAATTTTTGGCTCCATGTGTCAAGAACAACAGGTCAGTGAAAGCCAGTCTGTTGAAAAAACGCCTAACCCAGAAGTCCTACTATTATAAAACCAGCAAACCACTCATTCCATTATGAGAAGGAGAAGTGGTAAGGATGCAAACCTCCAAAGGTTATGATCAGATTGGTTCCATGAAGAATATTTCCCCAGAGGCAAGATCATACATTGTGCAATCACAAGGAGTAGTTTTTAGTCAGAACTGAAAACATTTGAGACTGGTGTCCAAGCCTGTACCACAGCACATAGCCTGTGAGAAAGACTCTTTATCCCGGAGTGAGTTCTCCAGTATTCCATTTCCTGAGAACGTTCCAGAGGACATTTCCATTCCTGTAATAACGCAGAAGTTCCTGATATGAGTTGTGCACCGAAGACTGTCCCTGTTGCTAAATTTGGTCCAGATTGTTATGTTATGAGATATGTTCGCATCTCTAAACCCTGTAGGAAATATGAAGCAACTTGGACATGAACATTGTGTTTTGTTTCTAATGTACATAGTAATGCATGTCTAACTCTGATATTATTTTTACAAAGGGCAATCTTTTTAAGAGGGAGGATGTAGATCAACGTGTGTATGTACCTTTAAGAAGCTATCCAAGGGCTTGCACAAGTGTATAAAAACTGAGCATGTGCAAGCTGGCTGTTGAGATGTAAGCATGCATGTATGTAAAGTCTGTCTGTTAACCAGTTCATTTGTATTTTGTGATGCTGCTATCCATCCTGATGTGTTTCTAGATAATAAAGCATCTAAATGAAATACCCCCATGCTTGTCATCTATGTGAGAGAGAGAGAGAGAGAAATGAGTGACACCCACACATATCACTGCATGCATTGATTATAATCTATTTTTTTTATAATAAAGGAAATACTAACCTGAATGCCATGGTCCATAGTTCTAGACTGGAAGCCACCTCTTTACCTCTTTTGCCATATGCCATGCATGTGGTCTCTTACTACTGCTGGCAGACTGGAACCCGGAGCTGAAGTGATAACACAGGTCACTTCAACAGACTGATACATGATCATGTTGGGCACAGTGCAACATGCAGTAAACATTCTGCATACAGTAGCTGAATCATAATGGAGGGCACCCCCTAGACTCATCCAGACACCTAAATGTACTTTTCAGCATGCCACTTTCTAGATGACAATGTGGGCCTGTGGAAAGGCTGTATTAAAACTATTTTCCACAGCTTCACTTGGATTTCATACTGCTGTCAGGAGCTGTGGCTAAAATGGATATCCATCATCACCTGAAAAATAAGAATGCAAAAAAGAGAGGGGGGTGAAACAAAGAAAAATTGTTTTAGTAATAATCAATACATTTTATTATGATTAACTATTTAAATGATAAAAAAAGAAAAGTTTTCCACTTACCAAATAAATGGCTACAGGGCATCTTACAGTGCAGGAAGAGGAGGTAGAATGAGCTAGTGTGCCAGATATGGGAACTATGTGCTTTTATGTATTGGAGAGAGTTCTTAAACCCATATGAGGAGGTTCTTGGTGTGCTATTATTGAGCCACAGGAACTCTACTGGCAAATTAATGATGAAACAATGAATGCAACCTCTTCTCCAGGACTTAATGATAAGGCTTCCCTGAATGGTGTACTACAATTGAAGGCAATGGATACTTGGTTTCTTATTATTCAGGTTGATTACAGTTTTATGGTCTATTTATTAATTATATATACTATTGATGACGTTTTTAAATGAATTGCTGTTTTTATGATACATTTTTAACTTTTAGATTTTTACTTTAATGGCTCCTGTTGGAGTTTCTTTAAGTTAAGTTTACTTGCTGGAGTTTTCTTTAGTTAATTGTGCCATTTGCCTCCTATTTTAATTTTAATGGATTTATTTGATTAGCTCCATGATTGGATGGATGGCAGTTCAAATACATGTGTTTTATAAGACTGCATTTCTTTCTGTTAGTTATCTGATGAAGTCCTTGTATGAATATAGGACAAAGGCACTTTTCATTAACTTCCTGTGGCTGACCTCATTTTTTTTTTACTTTTTATTATTTATTTATTTTTTTATTTTTGCCTTATTGTGTTTTTGGTTGAATGTGTGCACTACCAGAATGTTGAGCCAACACACTGGTGATGCATCCCCAGACATCACACACTCTAACTGGCAGTTGATGGGATGGTAATCCTTCCTATTGTGGTACCACTCCCCCCGTGGACTATATGAGGCCATAATTGTAACATGGGTGCAGTCTTTTGCACCAAGCACCTCAGGGAAATGTGCCACCCCACAAATGGCACTTGCAGTCCAGGTTCATTCCTGAAATAACATCAGGAAATAGCTACATGGATCCACATGTGCCAAGCATACTTCTGCTGAAGTATGCTTAAGGCAGAAGCCTGTGAGATTCCCAAAGTGTCCCCAGTCTGTCTCTGGAAGGTCACTATGATAAGTATAATGAAGGATATACATACCTTTGTATCAATGGGAATAGGAAGCTCATGCATCCCCAAATACCCCTGTGGGGGCCATACATACTCACTATAAAACTTACAATATCCCTGTCCATTCAAAATCTATCAAGTATCATCTTATTATCAAAATTATAATGAGTTGTTCCCTGTCTGTCTCCTCACCTTCTTGGTCATTGAATGCAACTGGGTGCAAGTGGCTTTAGTTCACCCAAGACAATCAGCTCATACTGTAAAACAGCAGGGGTGATAGCAAGATAAAGCATCTTCACTATCTGCAAAGTAGATAGAAAAGGTGCGATTTTGCCTCTTATATTGAATCAGCTCATGATGCATCAATACATCAAATAATGACTCTGGATTGCAAACAGGCAGAGAAGAAAATTAACATATGAGGATTTAAATAATTTCTCATTTACACCTCATTATTTGTCCATTTGCTTATGTCTATTCAAGGCCATTATGCATTAGCATAAATGGCTTCTGTGAATTGTGCCTTTGCTGCAGAAATGAACAAACAGTGCTGATTGCCTTCACACAATCATGTAACAACTATGAATGCAACTCTGAGTCAATATTATTCCATGTGTATTTGTAAGCATAATTGTCGATGTTCTGTTTGCAAAGTGCCTGAGCACTAAACTAAAAGAAAATGAGGTTGGTATATGTGAAAACACCATCCCTCATACTAAGACATCATTCAGATTCCCTTCGGTGTCTGTAATCATATAATCTCAAATATCTATTTTAAATATCTTATTAGAATTGTCTCAGGTTTCATTTATCACATACTAATCTAGGTAACAAATAATATGTCTAATGAGCTTTTCCATACATATTTTCTTCAAATCATGTTATTGTCTTTCATTGCACTCTACTGTGAAACTTTTGTTCTATGTTTTCTCCTTGCAAAATTGTTTTCACTTCTATTGTTTTGTAGTGTAAAATGATACTTTTGTGATTTAAAATATCTATAACTGTTTTTTGAAAGATTGTGATTGTGGAGCTTTTCTCCCTACTCCTTTGTAGAAAATGGACACTTTCTGGCCCTGTCAGACTTTCCAAATAAATAAATGTAATTTACATAAATAAATAAAATGTATTTATCATGATACCAAATTTCAAAAGTTGCTATAATGGTTCTGAAAACAGGTTCATCAAAAGTAATGAAATTAACACACAAACCTTTAACCTTACTGATGAAAACACTCCATATACATTTAATTTAATAAAGCCTTTAAATATGTGCAGATTCTCATGAAATAATTAGGAATAATTCCGCTTGAAGCAATAATTAATGTTGCTCACAATTACTTAATTCTATCAGACAAAAACTAAGGCAGGCAAATATGCACTTTGCCACCATTTCTCTGATCATCAGTATATCAAGATGACATCTTTAACAGTACAGTAATTGATCATTCTTTCAGAGTATGACTATCTTAGGGATTCTATGTCTGTTTGTGTGTGTGTGTGTGTGTGTGTGTGTGTGTGTGTGTGTGTGTGTGTGTGTGTGTGTGTGTGTATGTGTGTGAGTGTGTGTGTGTGTCCGCATGTGTGCGAATGTGTACACCTGCCCTTGAGAGAAATTTGTCACTGAAAAACCATTAGCAATGTAGAAAAAACACAAAATGATTGACTAATATTTCATATGATACTTGTTCTCTGCCTTATAGGGTCATAAGTTTATAGGAGGTTACTAGGCTAGCAACCCTAGAGCCTTTATAAGCCTAGCCATGTTAATCCCAAGTTTCCTCAATTGTCCTTGATTAGATGGATGTACTTTACAGATCAGCACCCACTATCCCTCTATTCATGAGGTACATGGGTGGCACCCCCAGAGTAAATTTGTGGTCACCCATCCATCTACCCAGCTGGCTCTTGAATAGCATCATTGAAGAGTTCTGCTTCACATGAGTTGGAAGTTTATTCCAGAGCAATGGCAATCTCTAGGAGACAAACCTGTCTCTCCAGCATGTTCTGTTAATGTCACTGGTAAGTTTGAGATCCCTAGAGTGAATGATTCTAGTGCCATTTGATTTGCGGATTTCCAATCAGGTCGGGATCAGAGACTGCCCTGTAGGCCAGGCACAAGTTGCCTCTAAGTAGCCTATATGATATAGAGTACATAGAGTACAGTAACAGGGCTTTCAGTCTATGTACAGTAGGTCATGGTTCGGAGGCCCTTTATCTTCTTAGTGAGAAACCTCTGTGGTCTGTCCAGTTGCAGCAGGTGACTGGTGGGATTCTTGCAGAAGGGAGCATTGTAATCTATTAATGATCTAATTAGGGTCAAGTAAAGTGGGGTTATGACATTCCTAGACCTGAATGTGATGCCTTTACTTATGACATGCACAATGTAGAATACTTTCTTTACCACCACTTTCTTACAATGGGAAGACCTGTTGGATGTTAAAGGAGAGAATTTATGAGTATTTAAATGACATTAGGAGAGAAAGATCTGCTAATGCTCTTTACAGACACATCTCTTCTTGTGAGGGGCATTTTTTCAAGTTTGTGGTGATTGACCACATGGACAATGATCCAAGGGGTTTCCACACTGAGGACCATTTAAATAAAAATGAACTCAAATGGATTCTTACATGTGATGCTTTATCTCCACCAGGCATTAATGACAGTAGTTCCATCAGCCCCATTATCAAGTTAAAGAGTGTTGAGGGGTGATTATCACAGACACAATGTGGTTTAAATGTTCTGGAGTTTACACATACTTTGTTTTAATTTACATTCCTGAGTTTAACATATATTTGTATTTGTATAATGATGTTATTCATTAGTGAATTCTGTTGGCATTGCATGCATGTATTATCATGCTTGTATCTTGGATTTTAACATAGTTTCTCACACGATTTTTTAAAAATCGACACTGGTGTTACATTGGTCGATTTGATCACATGTGTTGATTTTATGAGCATTTAAGTAAAATAGTGGATGTACTAGTGTTTCTGAACAAGTCTTTGCCTAGCTGAAACACTAAACTGCTACCACTTGCTATTTTTGTTGCTTGTTGATTTTAATAAATTGCTTGGTGATATTTCTTGGCTGTTGGTACTGGTCTTTTTGGGCACCTGGAACTCCACTCAAGTTTTTCATTTGTTTGGTTTGGTTCTTGGTTTGTCAGTGCAAAATTTTATAACTGAAATCTCCCTTGACTAAGGTGTTGTACTGTACGTTCATAGGTTCATAGGTTCATAGGTAGGTACTAGGCTATTAGCCCTAGGGCCTATATAAGCCTAGCAAAAAGGTACCCTGGCTTTCGCCACCCAAGAAAATTATTTTCCTGTGCCCCTGTTGAGCAGAGCCACAGAAGTGATCCCTGGGGTGGATTTCTTATTTCCCATCCAATCATCAAGCTTTTTCTTGAAGAGTGCTAATGAGGAGCTCTGTTTGACATGGATAGGTAGTCTGTTCCAGAGTATGGGAAGTCTCTGGAACAGGAATCTATCCCTCCAGCATGTTCTGTTTATTGTGGTGACAAGGTTTAGGTCCCTAGAGCATGTAGCTCAGAGGGATTGGGATTTTTTTAAGTGGAGCATGTCCAACAGCTCTGGGTTTGACATAGCTTTGTATGTTAGGCAGAGATTGCCTCTGAGTAGGCGATATGCGATGGAGTAAAGCTGGAGTTTTTTGAGACAGTCTGTGTAGGGCATCTGTTTGAGGCCAGTAAGCCTCTTTGTGAGGTATTTCTGTGGCCTTTCCAGTTGTTGTAGGTGTCTTGTGAGGTACATACCAAAAGGGGCGTTGTACTCTATAATGGGTCTAATGAGTGATGAGTAGAGGAGAACAATTACCTCTTTTTTTCTAGATGAGAAACCTTTTGTGATGAGGTGAGCCACATAGAAGGAGTTCCTGACCACTGTGGCAATGTGATTATCAAAGGAGAGACTACTGTCCACCTGTGTCCCAAGGTCTCTTATCACACTTTTGGCGTTAAGTAGACTACCACTTATGTGGTAGTTCATGGGCACAGAGTTTTTACCAAAAGGGATGACAATAAACTTTTTGACATTGAGCCCTTCAGGCCATGGTTTTGACACCAGACATCTGTTTCAGTGAGGCCCTTTGTAGTATGTCCACATTGTTAGGAGTTTTGATTATGGCTTCTAGTTTGCAGTCATCTGAAAAACTTTGTTAGCCAATGACCTTCTGTGTTAGCCTGTACTTCAGAGAAGTAGATATCAAACAGGAGAGGACTCAGGACTGAAACCTGTGGTACTCCACTTGTCACTGGTCTGAAGTCGGATTTGGAGTCTGCTAGTTTCACAGTGTGGGTTCTGTCCATGAGCCAGTTGGCAACCCATCTTGTGACATAGGTTTCTATACTTAGTTCAGTGAGTTTATCTACAATTCCAGAGTGGGGGATTGTGTCAAAAGCCCTGGCGAGATCCAGATAAGCCGTGTAAACCACCTTATCCTCATTTATGGCTTTGGTGACTGCTTCAAAGAAATCAATCAGGTTTAGGAGACATGATCTGCCTTTTACAAACACAAACTTGGTAGGGTCCAGAGTTTGGAGATTACCAATGTCTTTGTTTATGAGTTCCATGACGATACGTTCTATGGCCTTGCAGACCAGGCTCATCAGGCTAATGGGGCGGTAGTTCCCAGGGTCCATCGTGGCTTCCCCTTTGTGGAATAGGATAACCATTGATGTGTGCCATTCAGTGGGCACAAAGCCTGAGGTGAGGCTATGATTGAACATGGTGCTTAGGTAGGGTGTCAGTTCATTCTGTAGTTCATGTAGAACGCAGCCTGGGATATTGTCAGGTCCCATGAATGCTGTGTTTTTGGCTTTGGAGAGTGTGTTTTTTACCTGTGCAATTGTGATTACAGGAACTTTGCATACTTCCAGTATAGAGATGGGCCCTCTAGGGGGTGAGTGGGGGGTAAAGTTAGCACTGAACCTATCTACCAGGATGTTGGCAATATCAGTTGGTTCTGTATATTTAGTGCCATTGTGCTGTAACTCAGAGCAGATCTGAGTGTTGCCATTGAGATTATTGACATAGCTATAGAATGCTTTGTGCTTGTCTTTAGAGTCAGTGGCAATTTTGTTTTCGTAACTAACTTTGGAGGATTTTATGAGGGATCTCAGCTTCATACCGAGGTTGACCAGGGAGTTCCTCCAGTCATGGGATTTTGCTATTTTTTGCAACAGTTTCTTTCTACTGTTTTAAAGTTTGTTTATGGCAGAGGACCACCAGATTGGCTTCCTTTTTTTGGAGGATAGCATCTTGGTTCTATTAGGGATAGCATGATCCATGCACTCATGTAAGTGCTTATAAAGTGCATTTGTGTAGGATTCAGCAGTCGTACCTCTATTGTCCATCTGTATGTGTGTCATGAAGTTTGCCACTTCTTTCTTAAGAAGTGTGAAGTTGGCTTTGGAGAAGTATTTTATGGTAGTTTCCCTAAATGGAGGTGGGGGTGGGATGTGGATGTCTAAGGTGATTAGCTTGTGGTCAGATCTGACCAACGAGGATTTGACCTCTGGTGTGGAACATTGGTTGCCCATGTTGGTAATGACCAGGTCTAGGATATTGCTGCCCCCGGTGGTGGTGTGAATAAGTTGATCCAAGGTGTTGGAATTTATTAATTCCAGAAAATGTTGAGCAAAAGAGTTAGTACATGGGTAGTTTTCCCAGTTAATGGTGGGGTCGTTGAAATTGCCCATTATTAGGGTGTTGTGATGCACCTTAATACTTTCCAGTGTATCAAGAAATGAGGAGTGTGAATCCTGGAGCACGGTGGGGGGTCTGTAGCAAGCTACAATTTGGATTGCGGTCTTGCCCAGACATAGTTGCACTTGGATAATCTCGGATGCATTATGCTGTGCAACTAGCCTGGAGGTGTGGATATCCTTAATGAATATAGACATGCCTTCACCTTTAGTGCTTTGTTCTTCGTTAGGTGGCCGAAAAGTGTGGTATGGATTATAGCCTGGTGCCGCAGGGGTGCTCTCTGGAGCTTTGAACCAGGTCTCTGTCACTGCACAGATGTCAATGTTCTCTATTTTAAGAAGTGTCTCGAGCGAATGCATTTTGAGGTTTAGACTTCTAGCATTGAATAGCATTACCATCAGCTTTTGCTTGCTTCTACCTTTTACAGTGGTGAGTTTGTCATTTGAACCTTGCCTAAAAAAGGCACTATAGGGATGGCAAGAGCCTTAGCCAGTATCCAGAATCTCAAGGGCGACAGGTGCAGGCCATCTCTGGCAAAACATCGTGGTCTGTTGATCATGTCGTCCCAGGCAGACAAATTCTGGATCCCCTTAGAATGACACCAGAATCTTAGCCAATTGTTGAAGTCAATAATTTTGTTGAGTGACTCCAGTAAGTCCAGGTAAGCATTGTTTTTTTTTTGTTCATGGAGGAAGCCCTCTAGCTAGCAATGATGTGGTAGGGTGTTTTGTCTATAGTTAATTTGGCATACAGTAGTTCGAGACAGTCATACTGTTTGACCAATCTGTAGGTGTACATAGCTTTAATGAAGATGGACACACCTCTACCTTTGGTTCTTTCATGCTTATTCTGGGGTTGGAATGTGTAGAAGGCATTGCAACCTTACACAGCTGGGGTGCTCTCCAGCCATGAACCATGTTTCAGTGACTGCACAGACATCACTATTTTCCATTGTGAGGAGTGCTTCTAAGGAGTGCAGTTTCATGTTTAGATTACTAGCATTAAGCAGCAGAACTTTGAGTTTGCCTAGAGTGGATTTTGCTATGTCGGAAATGTTATCATTTTGATATTGCCTAAAAAAGCACTAGGGGCGAGCAAGCACTTTAGCCAATATCCTGAAGCCTAGGGCAGACAGGAGTAGACCATCTCTGGCAAAGCAGCATGGTCTGTCGACCATGTCTTCCCAGGCTGACAAATACTGGATACCTCTGGAATGATACCAGAAGCTAAGTCAATTGTTGAAGTCGATCATTTTTGTTGTTTATAGTGTGGCATCATCCTAGGTGAAGGTAGAATGCTGCTTAGGGCTAGGGTCATACCAACCTGGGAGAGTTTGGTCATGTCTCTCTTCATATACTCCAGGGAGGTATGTCTCAAGTCATTCACCCCAGCGTTGACTATGACAGATTCATTATGAAGTCTTGTGAAAACAGGATGAAAGGGCTTATCATTCTGAGTTTGTCCTTGTTTTTACTCTTGGATTAAATACGTTTTCACAGAACTTGTTGTGAGTGCCATGGAGTTCTTCAAAACTATTTCATGTTTGTTGGTTTGTCTCTCTTCTCTTCTTACCATTTTGAGGTGTTTTGCCTTAGGGGCTTATTTGGTGAGAGACTGATATGTGTGTTATGTGCAGTGGCTTTTAAACATGTTGAGGTGTGTGCAGATAATTTGCATTTGGGAGGTTTCTGATCTTTTGGTAATCTTCAAGTAAGTACCTCTGCATATGTGGGTTTAAGCATTGTGTCATGAACCTGTGTGAGGGGTGAAGCACATGAGCTGACAACTGGTTTGATGTCTTGGTTTTTATTATGTGACAGGATTGTTTATTTATTTTATTTTATTATTTTATTTACATTTGTTGACCGGGAGTGTCCGACTGGACATAGGTCCATTTTCAGCAGAGGCCCGGGGAGAAAAGCTCCACAGTTAAAATAAACAGACAGTAGTTACATTGGATTACATAGTGATTAACAATTTAACCTAGCAATTACAACATATTTACAGATGAAGAATGTAGTACATCACTAGATAACTAGAATCTTTATCTGTGAAGTACATAACAGACATTAACAAATGTTACAATAAGAAGTTCCTGCTGTATAATAAGTACTAGGCTTATGAGCATCTGAGCTTGCTATAATCAAGGTAGTTAGTGGAGTGGAAAGAAAGGTAGTGGTTGGATGGGGTGGGTGATATTAGAGTGGGAGTTGCAAGGGCATAGCCAGCATGTTTTCGGTGAGCTTTTGGTAAAGTTTTGAAGTGGGTGCATTATGGTATGGAGGTAATTGTGGGTGGGAGGGAGTTCCATAATTTGGCTATGGTGCAAGAGAATAGTGCTTCACCAGCAGAGTTATTGGCTTTAGTGATCTGCAAGTGATTTTTATTGCTGGATCTTAGTGGTCTGGTGGTGCGATAGGGTTGGAGTAGATTCTGGAGGGATGGGACATTTAGTGGATGGTTTACTAGTTTGTGGGCGAGTGAGAGTTGATACCATTGAAGGAGGTGAGGGAGTTCAAGCCAGCCCAGTTCAGCAAGTGAGAGACAGTGGTGACTACGGCAGGATGCCCCTGTGGCAAATTTGGCAATTTTGTTGTAGCAGGTCTCTAGCTTGTTTAGATCGCATTGCCTTAGGTTGGTATATATTGGAGAGGCATAAAGTAGGGTGGAGATAAGGTGGAAATTTGCTATTGAAATCTTTGTTGCCCTGGTGAGAAGTTCCTTATTTCTGTATAACGCTCCTAGTTTTTTGTGGACTTTTTTTATTGTCATGGATATGTGAATGTCAAATTTTAGTTTATTGTCTATTTCCACTCCTAGCAATTTGGTGTGTTCAGTTGGGTATATGGTGGTGTTGTCTTTTGCTGTGATGTTAAAGTGAAAGTTGTTTTGAGTATGTTTGGTGGGTTGGAAGATGAGTAGTTTAGTTTTGTTTGGGATGAGTATTAATTGGTCATCGGATAACCAAGTTTCAACAGAGGTAAAGGCTTCCTGTGTGACTTTTTGCAGTTTGGGTAGGGACTGGGCAGAGCAGATGATGGTTGAGTCATCTTCGTATTGTATGAGTGTGCCATGTTTGGTGGCAGAGGCTAGATTATTGGTGAAAACAAAGAAGAGTAGGGGTCCAAGGATGGATCCTTGGGGAACCCCTATGGAGACAGGTAGTTGGGGAGATATGTCATTCTGCCATACAACGGATTGTTGGCGGTCAGACAGGTAACAGGTTTCCAAATTGATAGTGTAATTACATCTGTCATATATGGTGTTTGGTTGTTTCAGGACTAAGTGGTTGCCAGTATACATGAGGGAATTACTATATTGCCCCAACATGCCAAAGTCAATCAGGCTGGAGAGAAATGGTGGGAAAGTGGCCATTGATAATGGCAGGTTTATACTGTAGTACTGTAGGGAGTGGGTAAATTAGATCAGTTTATGGATGCAGAAAAAACAGAGGGGTGTATTCTGTTTACTATTAAAAGGATGAAAATCACGTCCACGAACAGTGATTTCTGTGACAAATAATGTTGACTCATGAATATGAAGTAAACACTACTAAAAACTCCTGATGTCCACCACGGCAGTAAAACTTAATAGTAAAATCAAAACTTTAATGAAAAGAATATAACATAAAATAACCAGTCTTCAGTCTTCCGATAAGCGCTTTCAGCCAATAAGCCTTCCTCAGATCGTATAAAAAGGACTGTTCAGCTTTTGTATTTATAAGGCATCACAGCCATTCCTCATTTAATTCTCTGACACGCCCTTGTTGCAAACCAAAAGGAGGCCAGCTAGCAGAGAGGTATAATTTCCTTCATTGTAATTAAAGGGGCAGTGCTTCTCTTTACTATAGGATTGTATATGAGAAAACTAATAGCTATGGATGTGAATACATTATATGAATGAAGCAACATTCAAGTAAACTTGCTAATCATATTCCTTCTATTCTTAAGTGCAGGTTTTAATGGCACAATGGTATTCAAGCCTGGTGATCTGTTTGCTCTTAAATTAATTGTCCAGCATGTTTACCTTAGCTCTGTGCGATTATGAACATCACCTCCTCTTGTGTTCTGACAGACTGCCTCTATGGCCTTAAATACAAAGTAATGAGAAGGATACTGTGCTACGTGGGCTGCTAAGGCATTATTGGGATCTTTCTGTTTGATGTCCCTCAAATGTCTGAGGATATGTTCCTTAAGACGTTGATCTGTTTTGCCAACATAGAAAGCACTACATTGGCAGCAAGTTGCTAAGTATATGATGTGGGAACTAGTACAATCAGCATAGACATTAAAATTGTACTGTTGCCTGGAGTATGGATGTACAAAAACATCGGAGCTGTCAATGGAGTTGCAAGCTTTGCATCTTAGGCACTTGAAAGTGCCCTTTCTATTAGAATTGGGCCTATTTCTTTCAAATCCATCTTTGTTGCAAATGAGACATTCCAAATTCTTCTTATTCTTGTATAGGAATCTGCACTGTTCACCTACAATGTCTCTTATTTTGTCATCAGTTGTCAATACCGGCCAAAACTTCCTAATAACTTCACATACTTGCTTATTGTCAGCAGTGTATGTTAACAAACATTTAAGTTGCTGTGACTGAGTTTTAGCATCCAGGCTCTCATGATGACTCGATGTGGGTTCAGAGAAGTAGGGACATCCCTTTCCTCTCCTTAATTCCTGTGGATCATGCTTCAATCTTAGATTCTTTCTTTTATAGGATCTTTTACTTAAATGTGTCTCAATATTTCTCTGTTCTGCTACAAAGTCGTCATTCTCAGTACATAATCTTGAGGTTCTTAAGATCTGATTCTCAAAGATGTTATCAGAAATATGTCCCGGGTGCATACTCCCCCTATGCAGATAATGATTTCTCCAGGTTTCTTTTTTATGAATTCCTGTACTGATACCTCTATCAGGATGCAGATGAATCTTTACATCCAGAAATTCTATGGTCTCCGAAGAATGTTTAACCACAAACTCTGGAAAATCAGTGCTCTTGTTGATAAAGTTGACAAAAAGGTTCAATTGTGTAGAGCTGCCTCTCCAAAGGATAAAGACATCATCCACAAAATGGCTGTAGTACACTAGATATTGTTTCCAAGTGCTGGGTATCAGTTCATTATGTTCCCACTCAGCCAGAACCAAATTAGAGTAACTATTTGCACATGGGGTGCCCATAGCCGCACCCCATGTCTGCAAATAGAAAGAATCCCCATACATAAAGATGTTATTTTCCAATACAAGTTCCAGCAAGGAACATATTGGTTCTACTTCAATACTGTTCCTTGCTAGGAAAGATCTTCTTGCCTGTAGACCATAGTCATTCGGAATCACCGTAAACAAACTCTTGATGTCCATTGTCACTAGTAACAAATCTTCATATTTCTTGAGGTCCTTAGTAACTAAAAAGGGTTTTTCCAGAAAATCTCCTTTGTCCTTCAATACAGTTCCTGCTAGTGGCAGGGCCTTCTTTAATTCATTCTCCACGTACATGGAAACAGGTTCAGTTGCCCACCCCCTACCAGAAACTGTGGGACGTAGGGGTGGGTCAGCTGGATCCTTGTGAATTTTGGGGAGTCTGCTGATGTATGGAAACATACGTTTAGGGCAATCAAAGAACTCATATAGTTCATCAAGAGTTTGTTTACGGTGATTCCGAATGACTATGGTCTACAGGCAATAAGATCTTTCCTAGCAAGTAACAGTATGGAAGTAGAACCAATATGTTCCTTGCTGGAACTTGTATTGGAAAATAACATCTTTATGTATGAGGATTCTTTCTATTTGCAGACATACACGACACCAACAGCCTGGTTGTTGGAAGCTAAAACTGGATGACAGACTCCTCGGCCATCCAGTTTTAGCTTTCAACAACCAGGCTGTTGGTGTCATGTATTTTTTACATTGTTGGCTGTGTGGTGTTACTATTTGCAGACATGGGGTATGGCTATGGGCACCTCATGTGCAAGTATTTACTCTAATTTGGTTCTGGCTGAATGGGAACATAATGAACTGATACCCAGCACTTGGAAGCAATATCTAGTGTACTACGGCCGCTTTGTGGATGATGTCTTTATCCTTTGGAGAGGCAGCTCTACACAATTTGACTTTTTTGTCAACTTTATCAATGAGAGCACTGATTTTCTAGAGTTTGTGGTTAAACATTCTTCGGAGACCATAGAATTTCTGGATGTAAAGATTCATCTGCATTCTGATAGAGGTATCAGTACAGAAATTCATAAAAAAGAAACCTGGAGAAATCATTATCTGCATAGGGGGAGTATGCACCCGGGACATATTTTTGATAACATCTTCGAGAATCAGAGCTTAAGAACCTCAAGATTATGTACTGAGAATGAAAACTTTGTAGCAGAACAGAGAAATATTGAGACACATTTAAGTAAAAGATCCTATAAAAGAAAGAATCTAAGATTGAAGCATGATCCACAGAAATTAAGGAGAGGAAAGGGGCGTCCCTACTTCTCTGAACCCACATCGAGTCATCATGAGAGCCTGGATCCTAAAACTCAATCACAGCAACTTAAATGTTTGCTAACATACACTGCTGACAATTAAGCAAGTATGTGAAGTTATTAGGAAGTTTTGGCCGGTATTGACAACTGATGACAAAATAAGAGACATTGTAGGTGAACAGCGCAGATTCCTATACAAGAATAAGAAGAATTTGAAACGTCTCATTTGCAACAAAGATGGATTTGAAAGAAATAGGCCGAATTCTAACAGAAAGGGCACTTTCAAGTGCCTAAGATGCAAAGCTTGCAACTCCATTGACAACTCCAATGTTTTTGTACATCCATACTCCAGGCAACAGTACAATTTTAATGTCTATGCTGATTGTACTAGTTCCCACATCATATACTTAGCAACTTGCTGCCAATGTAGTGCTTTCTATGTTGGCAAAACAGATCAACGTCTTAAGGAACATATCCTCAGACATTTGAGGGACAACAAACAGAAAGACCCAATAATGCCTTAGCAGCCCACGTAGTACAGTATCCTTCTCATTACTTTGTATTTAAGGCCATAGAGGCAGTGATGTTCATAATCGCACAAGAGGAGGTGATGTTCATAATTGCACAGAGCTAAGGGAAACATGCTGGATAATTAATTTAAGAGCAAACAGATCACCAGGCTTCAATACTATTGTGCCATTAAAACCTGCACTTAAAAATAGAAGGAATATGATTAGCAAGTTTACTTGAATGTTGCTTCATTCATATAATGTATTCACATCCATACCTATTAGTTTTCTCATATACATTCCTATAGTAAAGAGAAGCACTGCCCCTTTAATTACAATGAAGGAAATTATACCTCTCTGCTAGCTGGCCTCCTTTTGGTTTGCAACAAGGGCGTGTCAGAGAACTAAATGAGGAATGGCTGTGTTGCCTTATAAATACAAAAGCTGAACAGTCCTTTTTATACAATCTGAGGAAGGCTTATTTGCCGAAATTGCTTATCGGAAGACTGAGGACTGCTTATTTTATGTTATATTCTTTTCATTAAAGTTTTGATTTTACTATTAAGTTTTGCTGCCATGGTGGATATCAGGAGTTTTTAGTAGTGTTTGCCTTTTCTCTTCCTCATTGGTGTCCTTCACTGTGTAAGAAAGTTTTTTACCCATGAATATGAAGTAGGTTGAATGATCAACGCATCATTGTTGACAAATTCTGTAAACCTTAGGGTGGAACTCTCCCATTGACATACATGATGTAACTCCTTGCCTGTGTACAATCTTCTAAACCGATGTATAAATCAATGTCGATATTCCGACAGTCACTCCTACCATGACCGAGGAGGTGGATGTCGAACATGTTACTGTTGTGCTTTTGATGGTAAACTGGTGTATTCTGCTTTTTTGTTGATGGTTTAGGGTGAAGAGCTGTGGCGATGCTGGTCAGTGTGCAGTTGAGTTGCCTGCACAGCAACAGGGGACTTGAGAGGGTTCTACCGACAGTCATCTAGGGAAAATGTATGTTTCCAGCTGTTTGCATCTATACAGGGCAATGCTAATCCCCACTGTTAGATGTGCAGTTGCATGCAGGTGAGAGGTTTAAATACAAACAAAATTCAACAGTTTTAAGAAAAATTACCAAAGGGAAAGCCCCAAAATGAGCCTTTCTCCAGCAATCTCTAACTCAAATGGAACCTGAGCTACACTCTTGTGCCGCAAGGGTGCCGGGAGGCCCTCTTATTATAAGATGGCTAGTTTAGAGCACAGTAATACCAAACAGCCTAGATTAAGCAAGTCTGAATTTAGCCTATGCTATATAAGGCAATAGTACAGAATTTCAAAGTGCAGAAAAAATGCAGACACATTCAGCAAAAATGAAGTACACCACTTCAAATAAATACAGTTAACAAAGTGCAATACATGCTTTAAATATACTTATTTTTTTAGTTGTTTTCAGTAGATGCCTTGGATTTCAGTTCAGTTGCACTGCAGATCTCTGGCTAAAGTCAGCAGACTCTGAGCAGCTCCAGTTAACTGAGTTGAGCATTGCTTACCATGATAACCTTATTCCTCTACATGACCTCAAAAAGGATAAAGCTGGTGTTAAAGAACGAATATCACTGGTCATAGAAAATATATACAAAGTATGATGGTATGATGAAATCATTTAGATACATTTGAGCTGAAAGAAAAAAATTGTAGGGTTACAAAGGGCATTTATTTTCAGTCAGCGAAGATCAAGCTAGTAACCACATACATTTTATCTCTCTTGTATGCACCAATCATAATCATATTTGATCTTTGGATAATTGAAGAAATAGTGCATATTAACAGAATGGACTTTTCAGCATCTACAGAGTACAAGATGGAAGCAAACCAGAACAGTTTAGAGTACTTGTGGTTATAAGGGTAACTTCTAAGGGTGTCAGAAAAAAAAATGTGAAATTTGGATATGTGCCTGGTGTACTTATAAATGAACTGAGAAACCTTTTTTTTTTTTTTTTTTTAACCAAATTTTGCTTCAGCCTAAAGTAGTTTGACTTACCTCATAGGGATCAGGTGCCTCATGGGTGTACAAAAATTATCTAATTCTACATGAAGTTCCTACTAATTCCAGCAAGATCAATGTATCTGACTAGTACTGAGGCTTGAGAAATATTTCATCAATGACTTTGATCTCTGCAAGGAATTCTCAGCAAATATAACACTTTTATTTCATGTAGCGGAAACTTTTAAATTCATCTGCATGCCCCTTGAATATACCTCTAGGTCTGGATAATCCAGCAGATTTGTTACTTTGATTTTTATTTATGCAGTTTCACAGAACAATGGCTGTTTGGACTTGTTTTACTTTGTATCATTCTAATGTGTTTCTTTTTGAATATCAGTGCTGTCTCATTTTCCTTGTTAGCACTCTACAATAAAGATAGGCTTGGTGTGTGCGCTGTATTAAATCCATAAATGTTTTTGTTCATTCAGAGCTGCATTGATTCCTGTCATATTTAATTTGCCTTGTTAGACTGTTAATACAGCAAAATGTGCTTATTACATTTAGGTGCAAATGTAATTAGTTCTGCTCCGGTGAAATTAAGGCATCATTTTATTGCCATCATTTTTATAGATATGCCTGTCATCACTGGAGAAGAGCAAGTTGTTATTTTAGAAAACTGTTTTATATCTTTATCAGGTATTAATTATTTAATGACCTCACCTACCTAGTCTAACCATTCAGCTATTTAGTCTACACTGCAAAGGCAATAATTCACTTGAGAGAAGTCTATGATCACTGAAACTGTCTTTGCAGATTATTGATTGACATTGTCTTATTAATGTCTTATTAAATGAAGCTAAAGTTAAAAATCCAGATTTTTTTCAAATTTTATTGCATTTAAGTGTTTGTGATTTCTGTGATGTTTTACTAGCATGATGACTTTGGTTACTTCTATGAGCAATACAAAAACACAAATAAGCCTGTATTCTGTTTGTCTAACAGCACTATTATTTTGTATCTTCAGTTGTAATGGTGTAGCTGATAAGACTGGTTACACCTTGTTGAGATGATTATAAGTAAAGATTCGTATGTCTTTTCTGATCTTCATTATATTTGATAATTCATTCACCTATTACATATTTTTTACTTTATTATTTGTTTAAAATAGATATAATTCTCATCTTCCCTTTTAAAGGAGAAGGTAGGAATCTGCTGGGGTGGTTTGCAGAGCAGAACTAGTAGGAAGGCACTAGGAATTATTCATACTAGAGAAATGCTGTTGAATGCACATAAACTTGGGGATAAATATTTAAAATAGTTTGCCAAAGAAAGTGAGATGAAAATGATAGTTAACTACAAATATGTGGTCTGTCTGGCAGCAAGAATCAAATAATGTCAGTGTGAATATAAAGCAACAGCAATAGTTTAGTGATGAGGAATCTAGGACTGGAATATCTATTACACAATAACCATGTTCAGGTAAACAGTGGTGTGGGGGTTATTCAGCAGCAAATCAACATCCAGAGTAAATGTTACAAAATGTCTATAATTGGTGTCTAGTATTCTTCAAACATATCTTAACTTTCATCTACTACTCTTGGATTTACTTTCATTCACCAAGCAGCATTTTCCACAAAACAGCATCTGCTTTTCACTTTCATTATTAAGTATCAAAAATAGTTTAGTGATGGGCAGTTTAGGACTGGAATATGAGTCACACAGCAATTGTTTTAAGTAAACAGCAGTGTGGGGGCTATGCAGCAGAAAATCAAAATAGACAGTAAGTATCACAAAATGTTGCTATCCAGTATTCTTCAAATCTAATTTAATTTTCATCCGCTACTGCCTGATTTACATTCATTCACTAAGCTACTGTTGTCACAAAACAACATCTGGTTTTCCTTTAATTTAAAACACACACACACACACACACACACACACACACACACACACACACACACACACGCACACACTCACACCAGTGTAATAGATAACATCTTACACTGTGCTCACAGGACCTGAATTTTTAATGTTAATCCAGGACTTGCATAACTTAGCTTTAGATAACATAATTAAGTAAATTCCCTGTTTAATCTAGTTTTCTTTTTACACATCCATAGCTAGTGTAAAGAGTCGGTTAAGTGCAAGTTATCTTTTGTTGATAAGCAGATGGTAGTGTACTGCCTTTCTACTGCCAGTCAAGATTATAGTATTATAGCACTGGGCATTTTGCAAATCTTGCAGAGGTCAGCAGTTACCTGTTTTTCATCATTCCTGTTCATTGTTAAACAGGGTTTATGGCTCTAAAAGTCAGTCACTGTCACAGCTAATCTTTCTGCACAGAGAATGTAGACATTAATTAGCTCATAAGCTAACTTTGGTAAAATCTGTCTTGGGTAGTGTTACTCATATCTGCTTACATTAGTAGATAATTATTACTGTCTGTAATTCTCAGTGACTTGCCAGAAAATCAAGATTTTTAAGAGAGACAGGGCAAAAACATGAGGTAAAATCAAACAATTCTGCAGTATCAGGAACAGCTGAGTAGTAAACCTGTGACAGAGGCATTATACTTACCACAGCTCATTATCAAGCATTCTGTTGTCTCAAGGGACTGTATCTGCCATCAGTGCACAAACTTTTTCATATCTAATGTTTCATGATTTTATACCATTCAACTCTTCGGCCTGGGATTGCATTCTCTGCAGCATTTTCCAGGACTGTGGAAAAAGACATTAAGTCTATTAAACATTTGCTTGGCAGTCATTGTCAGTTTGTATGTGTAGGGGTAAACCATAGCTTACTTATAATGCACTGATGGTGGTTGTTATCCCTGTGACAACCGTGCCCTGGCCCAGCAATCAAAGAGCGTCAATCCTCACCACTAACATCAGGGAGGTTGTCGCCTAGAAGAGGAAAGGATAACTAATACACACAGTAAAATACAATTTCCCTTAAGTGCACACAGAGATCACAGTCAGTCTGGGGCTGGTGCTCCCTTGCTCACCAGGTCCCCAATAAGACTCCCCACTGGCATAGCTATAGGGTCCAGGTCTCAGCATAACTAGGCAAGCTAAAACCTCCAGTACCCTCTCTGTCCAACCAGTGCTTCGTGTCCCTGCAAAGTAGCTGACACAATACACACACACTTTGAGATAAGTATTTATACAACTTCACAGACACTCTTGGGAAAGGCTGACACAGATTCTCCAACTGTGCCCCTTACCCAGATTACACGGTAGTAATTACTGCCATGGCCCAATTAATAATATCAGCTAATAAAAGGCCCTTAAAAGGCTGTCCAATTATTACTGTGCAATATTATTATCCAATGGTAGTATGACTAACAGTCAAGGCTTAATTTAGAGTGACCTATTACAATAACCTCTATAAATATGCAATGTACTCTAGAGCCTATCTCTACACAAAGCAGCTACAAGTAGAAGGTTTTAAAATATTTAATAATAAATAATTAAAACACAAGACAAAACTACTACACCACAGATATATCTAAGAGTTCAGAGATCACACAGAAACTTAAAATAATACAGTAGGACAGGTCTAATTTAAAAGAAAAATATCTAATTAATCTTTACTAGCTTTAACTATTCCTACAAGAAATCACAGTGCTAAAACTTACATGTGAGCACAAGGCAGAGTGCTGATAAGTTAAATGTCCAAAGTAAAAATGCTTTCAGTCTCTTGTGAGAAATAGTATGCAAACATTACTCACAAACATGTCTCTAAGGCCCTCACAAAATTACATCATTTTTGACACTTAGGTTTTCCCAGTATTCATATTGCATCATCTTAACACTTGGTCTGAGTTCTCAGGCCACAAACTGCATTATTTAGCAATCTAACACCTGCACAGAAACTTACAGCAATAGAAGACATTTCACGTGTATATTCTAAAAGAAACCAGGGCAATAAAGCACATTCCAAATCTAAATTCTGGTCATAAACTTTAGCCTTAAAACAATGGGCATGAAATCTTCATCCAGCCGCCCTGGAGCCGAAGTCTAACATGAAAGGGTACAACATGCTTCACTGGGCCAGTAGAGTGCAATGCTGTCACATATATTGCAGTTCCACATTTTACAGTGTTTTCTTACATTTAAAAACACAAGTCTGTATTTTACATTTATTTATGCAGTTGATAGAATTATGCATCAACTTCTATTTGACTAGGCTGGCAGCCTTTGCCCATCTCTCCCCAATCGTCACAATCCCATTTCAGTCTTCCATCAGCCCAGAAGGTTGGAGTTTATCCTTTTCATATCAAGGTGATGGTGGTAGCATTGCTTACCATTTCTTGGTATACCAGTGACATGTGTCACCTCTTATGCAGGCAGGTCCAGACTTGTTCCTTAAATGAGACTCTTGGTAGACTTCCTCACGGAGCTCTGGCCTGTATTGCTGGAGGAAGATTTTGGACCCTTATGGGCACCTCCTTTGGCCTATAAACTCTTTGTCTGAATCCATATTTGCCACTATAAATAGTTTGCAGAGAAAAAAATGATGAAATTTTGCAGTCAAACACATTTGCAACAACTGTCACTGAAGCACAACAGAGTTCAGCTCATTTGTGTGACCTGTTGTGGAAAAGATTAAAATAAATATGACAGTGGTTGTACATAGTAGTTTGAGGTTTGAAATATGGCAACCCTGTTTCATGAACTATGGTGATAGTGAACTATGCATTACAATGACTCAGTTCTCAGTATGCGTTAACTGTAAATGCAAATCTCTCCTAAGTGGAACGAGGATCTGGCCTACTCTGATATACACCAAGGAACCATTCTAATGGTGGAAGGAGTCTATGTGCCTGTACTTGCCAGTGTGTGCCACCCATAAAGACAAGTAGCCCTTGGTCAACAAGCTACTGGCTGGCTGGTATCCAGCTGCCCAGCTGAGATTACTCTGGATAGCCTTGTTGTACAAAAGCTGAAAGTAAAACTGGTCAACCTGCCAAACATGAAATAAGGATTGCTGCACTCAGTATAGGTATGCTGACAGGATGGTGCCTGGAAGTGGATGAAATTATGGAATGGAGAAGCCTGCACATCCTGTGTATCCAGGAGATAAGACAGAAGTTTGGGATCCACAGTGTATTACTTAAAATGTTGTGAGAATTGTGGAGAGAGAGAGTTTTCTGAAAACAGTAATGGATGCCATCAGTATCAGTAATGGAATCATGACAATCAGACTCCTCAGTAAAGATAGGGCAGTATTCAAAATCTTAGCCAATGCCCCACAGCAGGGTTGTGATAGCAAGGAAAAGAATGAATTCAGGCAGTAGTTGTAGGACATATTAGGAAAAAAAAACAGGAGAACATGAGTTATCATTGCTAATGGCAGACCTGAATGCTCATATCAAGACAGGAAGAAGAGGTTATCTAGACTGCCTTGATCTACATGTGTTAGGCAAAAAGAATAAAGAAGGAAAGCCCATCCTAGACTTCTGTCTGGCAAATGGCTTGATGGTGGCCAACATGTGGCTGTCCTAAAGAGAGAGAGAGTTACACAATCTTGAAAAAGAGTGGACATATTGCAACTCAGGTAGATTTCTTCCTAGTAAGGAAAGGGCAGTGGTGTATAATCAGTGATTGCAAAGTTAAACAGTTTGCCCACAACATAATGCCCTGCTTGTCACAATCAGCTGCAAAAAAGAGACCAATGAAGGTTTTACGGTCAACAGAGACTTGCTGAAGATGTGGAAGTTCACTGAAGTGAAACCATAAGAGTTCAAGGAAATACTAAGGGTACTAATACCTCAGAAAGTAGAGGAGTTGGGTGGAATGGAAGAAGAATGGCAGTGTCTTAAAACAGCATATGTGAAGAGTATAGAACAGATATGCAGTTGGGACATATAAGATAATAAGGTAAACAAGGAGAGCTGGCGGTGGAATGCATAAGTCCAGAAAGTTAACAAAAAAAAGTAGGAAAATTAGGAAAAAATTGGAGATAGAAAAGATGGACCATGCTATGAAGGTACACATGTTTACTAACATAAAGGCTAACAGAGCAGTTGAATTAGCAAAGAACTAGACATCAGAGTCAATCTACCAGCTCCTGCAAAGTTACTCAGCAGACGGCACAAAGAAACTCTTATCAGGTTGCAAGGCAAACATAGAAAGATAAAGAACATAGTTATCAGACACCGTTCATAAAGGATGCCAGCAACAGCTTGTTTACCAAGCCACAGGACATCAAAAACATATGGAAGAAGTACTTTCAGCAGCTTTTGAGAGAAGAAAACTCAACAGAACATGTACTGCCTCAGACACAACCCACAAGTGAAAAAGGAAGCAGAGTCCATTCTAGAAGAAGTAAGAAATGCAGTAAGGAAAATGAAGTCAGGGATAGCAGCAGACTACGATGAGGTCACAGCAGATATGATTAAGTAGTTGGGTGAGTTAATGGAGAAATGACTCCTGAGGGTACTCATAGCTATGTAGAGACAAAGGCATATCCCAGATGACTGGAAGATATCATTCTAGTGCTATTGTAAAAGAAGAAGGAGGACAGTCACAACCATGTGGATTAAGGAGGTGTCACGCACCTGTTACACTGCATGAAAGTGCTGGAAATCGTGATTGATAGAAAAATATATAGAGTAGTAGAAAGTAAGATGGAAGATGAGTAGTTCACATTCAGATTAGGATGCTGTGCAACCAAGCAGATGTTGGCAATGAGACAGATAGTTGAAAAGAACCTCAAGATGTGGGAACGAGTCCAATCCAGCATTAGTAGACTTGCAGAAAGCAAATTACAAAGACTTGGAGAAAGCAAATGACAAGATTTTTTCACATTATAGGTAAGTCTTAGATTGTCGGACTGTAGACTATTACATGCCTAGCATATAACCAGTGGTCAGAATCAAGCCCTGTACCCTGTGTCAGCAAGGTGAAAACCTTAACCGTTACATCTCAAGAAGAAAGCTAATTTTGGTAGTGTTGTGATGGTTCAAGTGCAGGAAATGTGTAGAATTAGTGCAGGCTATTTACATGGCTGCAATGACACAAGTATGGACACTGTTTGCACTCACAAAGGAGTTCTCAGTGGGGCTGGGGTTGTATCAGTGTTCAGCTCTGGTCCTAATGGTGTTTATACTAGTGAGAGATTACATTAACAAGCAGGTCATGTGGGCAGACCAACAAAGCTACTGTATGCAGGTGATGTGGTATTGCAACCATATTCTGAAAAGAACTTCAGCAAATAATAGGGGAATGGAAAGAAAAACTGAAGTTACATAGGATGAAACTTTGTTCAGACACGGCAGTTGTCATGCAGCAAATGGCACAAATCAAAAGAATCTGAAAACTGAGATAGAAGGAAAATAATGGAACAGGTTAACAGCTGCAGGTATCTGATTGGACTGGTCAAGGAGAAGTCTGAATGATGAGGTTTAAGCTAGAAACTGATGGGATGCAGACAACTGATGCAGAGTGTCAAGGGTACTGTGCAACAAAAGAATGACAAAGAAGCTGAAAAGTAAGGTGTACAAAACAGTGATATGACCAGTACTATTGTATGGTATAGAAACCTGGACAGCAAAGACAGAGCAGTTGAGGAAGCTAGAGGTGATGGAGATAAAATGCTTGAGATGGGTGATAAAATGTACTCTATGGGACAGACAAAGAAGAGCAGAAGCAAAAACAACTCTGATTGCAGAGGCAGAGAAGGAGCAAGAGGTTATGGTGGTTTACATCTAAAGCTGAAACACAGATTTTAGGGGTTAGAGAAGAAATGAAGCAAGAAACTAGCATTTTTCAAAATTATTTAATTGTATGTGCAGCTGAAAATTACTCTGATTATACAGTTCTGAACTACTCCGCCATCTTGATTTGCTTCATTTTCATGCACCAAGGCACTCATTTTAATAATATTCCTCATTACTATTTCCTTATGTTTTCATTAGCTTATATCATATTTAGTCTGAAATTGGCCTCTACACATGGGCCTGTAATTCCAAACATAGTTTTACATTTGTTTTTTTTTTTTAATTTTTAATGAGGCAGTTGTCTATGAAATGTCTATGGGTGTGTTCTACATGTGAATGGTATTGGCTCTATATCACTTTTAGTGCAGTTTTTATACCACAGCATTTAAAAACAAAACAAAACAAAAAAAAAAAAGAAAAAAAAAAAATAACTGCAGGAGGGTTAGCCAACCAGCTATGTGATTCTTGGCTATAGATGATGGCTAAGATGGATGGATGGATGGATTTGAAAAAAAAAAATGAAAATTCAGCTTTTGTATAAAAGTATATAATATTCTAGGTCTCAATTTACAAGAATTCTACACATTTATGTTTTGATTGGTTTTATATTTGTTATGCTACAGAAGAACATATAGCTGAATTTTTATGCTAAACTGACTGCTGTGAGGAGTTTCTTGTAGGCACCATATCTTCACTCGCCATTCATATCTGTATCATATTTATTGTGCACTTTCATTCACTATTAGACAGTGCAATGATGCAGTGGTAGTGTTGTCACCTCACAGCAAGAGGTTATCTGGTTTGATTCTCATCTGGGTTGCCTTCTGTGTGGAGTCTGCATGTCCTAAAGACATGTATCTGGAGTGTTTTGTTAATAAATAAAAATATCCATAGTTCCTTATGGCATTGTGACATTGCTGGAGCTATATTCTTTAATTAATACTAATTAGTAATAAGTAGGAATTAAAAGGGCATGAAGTAGGAATCAAAATGAAACCAAGAATGTCAGTTTGGGGTGCACAGCGGAGATGTTATCTATTGTTTGCCTCAAGGTTTTCATTTTTTATATTTGCATTTATATTTTGATAAACAAATGACACGAATAATATACTTATCTGAAGATAATACTAATTGTTGGTAGAATTATGAAAATGTGCAGTATTTCTCAATTATTTCAACTGAAAATTTTAACAACAAAACATTAATATATGATAATAGAAATATTATAAAACAAATATACATCTGTAAAACCTTCTAGTCTGATCATTTGCAGTCATTTACAGCTATTTTAAGTATATTTTTTTACTGTTTTGGGGAGGTTTGAGCAACCTATCTGTCCCTGGAGAGAGGTTCCAGCCCAGAAGTTAGTAGTTTATTGACCATTGTTGGCTAATTTCTATCTCTTTCATTTCCCTACTATAAAAACTGCCGTTGCACAGTTTTGCACACCAGGCAGTGCTGGTTAGCTACAGTTAAATTATTCCCGGCTCCACTAAGTCTCCTCTTCAGTTTTTCCCTTGAAACTAGTCTAACTCTCAACCTAAGCACTCAAAAAGCATCTTTCAGCCCAGCACTTGCTCAGACCAAATAGCAAGCACTAATATACCCTGACACTGATTGCCCAGCAGGCAAGGCTCTTTATTCACCCCTGACCAACCAAGTGATAAGCAGCTCACCCTACTATTCAGGCATGACCAAAGGGCAACTTCAGGTGCACTCTCCAGTCCAGCTGGTGAATCTGGGTATCCTGAGGCAATGTTACAATTGCCTCATATACACAGACAACCCTCTCCTCCTACCAGAAAATACTAACATATGCAAGAGATGCAATTATACAGCCAAACTGGAAGCTAAGCTGTCTCCACCCAAGACTGGAACAGACAGTCAAGAGGAGAAGGTTAACACTTGCACCACACCTCCAGCCACACACAGACCTACTAAAACAAAATATACATAAATACACAAAATCATACTTGGAGGCTCTAAATAAAAACCTGCAAAAGCATCAGAGACCTCCGAAGTAGACACCCAAACAACCTGCACTTCCCGTCACAAAGCAGTCAACACATAAATCACAAAATCAGTGTGCCACAGAATCACAGCCCTTAAGGCGAAATAACATACCTAATACACTACTAATAGGTGACTCTATAGTCAGACACACTGATGTCCCACTCACTAGGCTGGACAAGCAGAAGGTTACTGTTAGCTGCCTGTCGGGAGCCAGAATCCGCCACATAACACAAGCACTCAGGTCACTCCAGAACAAGTCAAAATTTGACTCTGTCATTGTTCATGTTGGTGTGAATCACCTGAGATGTACCTTACTGGACTACATGAAAAGAGACATGGAAGAACTCTCTGATCATGCAGCCCAGGCTGGTATGACCCTGACCCTGAGTAGCATCCTGCCCTCACCAAGAATAATACCTCAATATAAAGAAAAAATTATCAATTTCAACAATTGGCTAAGCTTCTGGTGTCATTCAAAGGGGATCCAGTGTCTGTCAGCCAGGGACGACATGTTCAACAAGCTGCATTGCTTCACAAGAGACGGCTTGCACCTGTCACCCCTAGGCTTTCAAATACTGGCCAAGGCTCTTGCTGCCCCCATAGTACCTTTTTTAGGCAAAGCTCAAAAGTCAAACCCACCTCCGTACATAGCACAATTAACAAAAAACTGAGGGTTATGCTACTCAGTGCCAGGAGTTTAAATTTCAAAATGCATGCACTCGAAGCACTCCTCAGTATGGAGAACATCAACATCTGTGCAGTAACGGAAACCTGGTTCAAGGCTCCAGAGAGCACCCCAGCACTACTGGGCTACAACTCATACCACACTTTTCGGCCACAGAACACGGACCGAAACACAAACAGAGGGGGTGTATCCATATTCATCAAGGATAACTACACCTCCAGATTAGTGGGGCAGCATGATACCTCTAAGATCATCCATATGCAACTAACATCGGGCAAATCTGCAATGCAAATTGTGGCCTGCTACAGATCACCCTCCATGACCAGGACCACCACTCCACCTTTCTGGAGACACTGGAAAACATGAAGGTCCTGCCGAACACCCTGATATTGGGTGATTTCAATTACCCTACCATTCACTGGGAAAACTACTGAAGTACAAATTCCCAGGCCCAGCGCTTCCTGGAATTCATCAAGTCAAATGCCCTGGATCAGCTGGTAAACTCCCCTACCAGAGATGAAAACATATTGGACCTGGTCATCACCAACATGGGTGACAGGTGTTCCACACCAGAGGTCAACCCATCACTGGTTAGATCAGACCATAAACTAATCACTCTGGATGTCCACACCCCACCACCACCCCCAACTAAGGAAACCACAGTAAAAAACTTTTCTAAAGCAAACTTCACCTTACTTAAGACAGCGGCAGTAAGTTTCACAGCCCCCACGCTAAAGGATAATGCTGTCCAAGATGCAGAAACCTACTCTATGAGCACCTACAAGGATGCATGGATCATGCCATCCCTAGCAAAACCAAGACTCAATCTTCTATGAGAAGGAAACCAGTTTGTTGGACCCCTGCAATAAACAGGCTATACAATAGAAGGAGTAAACTAGTTCAGAAAAAAGCAAATCTCAAGAAGGAAAGACATCCCTGATCAGTAGCAGTAAGAAACTAAGGTCCCTCATGAAATCATCCAAGGCTAACTTCGAAAGAAAAATAGGCAAGGATTCAAAAGATAACCACAAAGCCTTCTTTAGCTATGTTAAGAATCTAAGTGGCAACTTGCAGATATGCACTGAACTAGTGACACATTGCACAAAATACCTACTGATATTGTCAACATCCTGGCAGATAGATTCAGTGCAAACTTCAGCCCCCTCTCACCTCCAAAAGGGCCCACAACAATACCGGAAAAGTGTAGAGTCTCAGAAATCACAGACGCACAGATGAAAACAGCCCTTTCAAAAGCCAAAAACACAGCGTCAATGGGACCAGATGGTGTCCCAGGCTGCATCTTGCATGAACTACAGAACGAATTAATCCCCCACCTAAACATGCTGTTCAACCTCAGCCTCTCCACAGGCTATGTGCCCATAGAAAGGTGCACAGCAATGGTTTTTCCTCTCCACAAAGGAGGGGCCACAACTGACCCTGGTAACTGTCGCCCCATAAGCCTGACTAGCCTGGTCTGCAAGGCTATGGAGCGCATCATGGAACTCATTAACAAAGACATTGGGAACCTCCAAACACTTGACATGACCCAGTTTGGCTTTGTTAAGGGCAGATTATGCCTACTAAACCTGCTTTACTTCTACAAGACAGTCACCAAGGCCATAGAAAAGGGAAAGGTGATTCACACAGCCTACCTTGACCTCACCAAGGCTTTCGACACCATTCCCCACTCAGGTATTACAGAAAAATTCGCCAGCCTGAACATCATCCCCTACGTCACGAGATGGGTTGCCAACTGGCTTACAGATAGAACTCACATGGTAAGAATAGCGGGCTCCAGGTCTGACTCTAAACCAGTCACAAGTGGTGTCCCACAAGGCTCGGTCCTGAGACCCCTACTGTCCGGCATATACT